>NW_022170738.1:35623140-35717753 GCF_008802855.1 Photinus pyralis | reverse complement strand
GACCTGGTCAGCAACTACCGACCAATATCCATTGTTCCTATTTTTGGGAAGGTTATCGAAATTTTAATCAAAAATCGTTTAGTTACGTTCTTAAGTAAAAACCGTGTGCTGAATGAAACTCAGTTTGGCTTCAGGACAGGTTTATCAACCACACAAGCTGTGAGTAGTGTTGTTGATGGCGTAGTCGAGGCTTTTGAAAATCGTCATTATTCGTGTGCCCTCTTATATGACTTAACGAAAGCCTTCGACTGCGTTACACCTTCAATACTCCTAGAAAAACTGAATCATTATGGTATACGGGGAATACCATTGAAATTATTGGATTCGTACTTAAGAGGCCGTTCTCAATGTGTTAGCTTTAATAACAAATCTTCAAGTCTAAAGGAAATAACACTTGGCGTTCCGCAAGGATCGGTCTTGGGGCCCACCTTATTTTTGATATACGTGAATGATCTACCTAACGCAATCAGCATTGGTAAATGCATTCAATTCGCAGACGATACAACGATCTTGTGCAGTTCCCCTGTCATAAACACTCTAACCGATTGTATTGCCAACGTGAACACCCAACTACAGCAATGGTTGGAATGTAATAAACTTAAACATAATTCAGATAAAACCCTAAATATACATTTTACCACAACCAAGTCCATTGCTAGGAGAACGTCTGCAAAATTACTGGGAATAACACTTGATAATGAATTATCTTGGGAGGCCCATGTAGATCAACTCTGCACAGTTCTAGCATCGAATACGTATTTGCTAATTAGACTGAGACAATCCTTAAATCATGATGTCCTACGATCAAGCTACTTCGCGTTTGTACATTCTAGAATTAGCTATGGTATAACTATCTGGGGCAGATCCCCTCATTCCTTGCGCGTCTTCAGAATGCAAAAGAAAGCTATTAGGATCATCGCTTTCCGGGGTTTTAGGGATCCTTGCAGGGATATATTTAAAAAACTTAAAATTATGCCACTACCATGCATATATATTTACCAAACGTTAATCCATATTCATAAATTAGTAAATTCAAACAAGAATGTGTCAGACACGAGCAATCACGGTTATGCCACTCGTCACTGTAAGTTACTTTTACCCGTAAAACGTAGACTATGCGTATCAACAAAAAACTCATTGAATGTTGCACTTTACAACAAAGTCAATAACAAATTAAAATCTCTGCCACTAAATTTGTTTAAAATACAAATCAAAACATTTTTATTAAAGAACTGTTTTTACAGTATTGATGAGTACATGGCTGCCCCTACATGCACAGACATGATTTTTTTATGTTAGTACCTATTGTGAATGTGACGTAACCAAACAATTTTTAAATTGAATGGGTTTAATAAAAGTTATTATTATTATTATTATTAATCTGAAGAATCTGAAGAATCTGAAGAATCTGAAGAATCTGAAGAATCTGAAGAATCTGAAGAATCTGAAGAATCTGAAGAATCTGAAGAATCTGAAGAATCTTAAGAATCCGAAGAATTTGAAGAATCCCACGAATTAAATCTGAAAAATCCCAAGGAAGGATCCTAAAAGCCCAAAAATCCGAGCATCCGAAGAATCCGAAGAATTCGAAGAATCAGAAGAATTCGAAGAATCAGAAGAATCTGAAGAAGGATCCTAAAAACCTAAAGGATCCGAAGAACCCGAAGAATCTGAAGAATCCGTAGAATTTGAAGAATCACACGAATTAAATCTGAAGAATCCCAAAGGAAGGATCCTGAAAACCCATAGGATCCGAGGAATCTGAAGAATTTAAACACCGCGAAGAACGTAAAAAGCACCTGAAGAATTTGGTAAACTGAAGACCCAGAAAGAGTTGAATAATCTAGATATCTGAAGAAATGGAAAAACCCAGAAAATTTGTTAATCCGAGCAATTGCCCCACACGAATTATTTCTTCAGTTACTGGCAGCTGTGACGATTAGAACAAGTCGAAATGATTTTGTTTTGGTCATTGAACTTAGGATACGTACACAGAAGACAACCTGTAATTACTTACAGAAATGCGTATTTGCTCGATAAAACTAAACTGCAAGACACTAGCGCTCTGTACGAGAAATGCTCCCATCGAGGTCCCATTGCACTTCTACCGACTAATGTACGACAAGAATTGAGACCCATAAATGCCCTTAAAAACGATGGCGACTGATACAATTTTTCATAAATTCCAAAAGAAAGGCTGCTTCAAATGGCCGTTTGCACCGACAAATTTAAGCGGAGCTTAGCTTAAACGTAGCTTAAAATCCATGGGAATCATTTTTTTAATAATGGTTGCCATGGGTTTTAAGCCACGCACAAGCTAAGTTCGCTTAAATTTGTCAGTGCAAACGGCCATTAGTTAAGTATATTTAACCGTTTCTAATTAAATGAGTTGCAGCTAACAGCATCCGATTAGGACACGAGTGGCCTTAAAAGATGCGCTCTTAATTAATTTAACATTTTGAAGACCAATTACCTACAGATTTTTAAGGCGATTCCAAGTCAAACAATTAATTGAATGAGTTTTAATTTTTGGGCAGTATCAACCGAATACATCGACTGGCTGGAATTTCCCACTGCCGATGTTGTATCCCTGAACTAGACCGTTTTCTCCAGCTGATTACCCGAGGCCGCTTGGCAGACCGCTACTATCTTGACAAGCGGCAAGGCTGCATCCCTTGGTGGCGCTCGCGCCCGTCCGTCCGTTTCGCCGAAATCACATCCAAGTTGCCGCCGATTGCCTCTATTTTCGCCCGCTGGTGTTATTTGTTTATAATAATTTGTACATTTATTTACTTTTCTTTTAACTAAAGTGCAATCTTTGTTCTGCTAATTATATTAGTTATTTTTCATGCCACTTGTGCGTAGACTTACTACCAAAGTCCGTCGCAATAGAAACAAATGCTTAACTGGACACTGTCGCACTCATCGACACATTAATTTGTTTCGCCTTGTCTAAAGGAATAGCTCAAAATGTGCTATTGGCAAACTTACTTCCGCTTTGGTTTTGCGTAGGGGAGTACAAATCGAAACAGCGGATCCTCATTTACTCAGTTCAAATCGGTATTAAATATTTAACTGCAATAAATTATGAAAAGCAATTCCATCACACCAAAGAGGAAATTGACAGGATCGACTTGCTTGTTCACGTTGACGTGGTGTAACAAGCATTCAATATGTTCGGGAAAATTTCGATAGTGCCTTATATAACGCTCACGGCAAACTAATGGCATCTTTTTCAAAAAAACGTAAAAACTCGTTTAAGACGTCAAGCAATAAATTTTGTCATTTCATATAATAAAAAATATTGCCGCGCTATTTCTATCCTCGAATTTCACAAGTTTTGATTTGGGACAAAAATACTGGAATTAGAGCGCCAATATATCATTTTAGATGGTCTTTGAAAGTCTGCTCGGCTCGCTTGCATGTTTTCGTACGAGCATTATTAAACACTCGCCAAACCGAAATGCGTAGGTACATTCTGAATATAAATAAAAATAAACGCTATCAATACATGGGCTTCATTATGCAATGTACGGTACAATAAATACGAAGTAATTTCCTGCAAATTGAAGTTGATCACTCTACTGGAAATTTTCAAAGACAATAAAAGAATATTGTACCTTTCCTTTGCGACAAGATGCAGTCAATTGAATAAGCTTTCTTATATATAAATTATACCGTTTTTCAATTAAAGAAAAAAAAACAAATTCGTAAACGCAATTATAGACTTATTCGCCATTTCATACATTCACATCGATCTCAAGGATCCCCTTCAGCGCTAAATGAAATTTCTACAAAAATGAAGTTGAGAAAACTCATTCTTCATAAATTTCAGACGAAATCATGCGCACGTTAAGGGGATGAAATTAAATGTTTCCATTAACTTTGTCGATTTAATGATGCAAAAAAGTAACTTCCCTCCAGATGAAGGTTTCCCTACGTTTTGTGTAACATTAAGACGATTGGTTACGTGAACGTATAATTATAATGATAAATATAAAGAAGTATTTAAATTTATGAAGCTTGCTGGAAAGCAGCTTTGGTGTAAGACGATATTTAAGGGATTAGGGTACAACACATTACATTGAAGGAATTCTTTAATCGAAAATAAATGTAAAGGTGTTCGTAATAAGAAAAAAGCTATCTCAGAATATTATAGGAAATACATTGGTGGAAAGAAGGAGTGAATCATCATAATTAACAAGACCGAAAACAGTTTCATACTAATCGATAGAGCCCAAACATGCAAGTTTATGTGGTACCAAATATGAAATGCTTGATTTGTGGATGTCGATTCTCATATTTCTCTTTCTTTCGTAAGCCGTATCGAAGTACACGTCAATTTAAAAAAAAAAACAGATGAAAACGCAAGGTAGAACGCGTGGAATTCTAAATGCCATCTTCCGAATATATTGATTTCTGGCCACGGCAAAATTTTGCAAAATCGTTTTCATTTTTTACTGAAGTTATTTAAAAGATATTTCAAAATAAATGACAAATTATTAAGACCACTTTTTTCCCTCTACAAGATGCTACTTTTAAATTTTAAGTTTGACGTTTCGTCTCCAATCAACCATCAGCAACTTTGTTTTTTCCCTGTTTTTTTCTTATGAGAGTCATTTTTACTTTTTGTGTCATTTGATCGAGAATTGTTTTCTAATTTCAAAAACATAAAGATCAGTATCTTTTAATAAGAACTAGCGCTATTCATTCGTAAAAACGCAAGAAACTACGTACGTACACTACCCAAGACAAAGTTTTCTAGGCAAAAAAGAAGATATTTTAACAGTATTAAAAAGCCGGCCCGTGTGGCGCGTTAAGTTAAAGTTGGCATGGCATGGATATTTGTAAATGTATAGTGGGTTGGGTTGGTAGAGCAGCCTTGGCTGAAACCCCATGGTGGCTCTCGAAATTGAAACAGCCTGTATATAGAATTATGGTGTTGATTCACCTTTTTTATGCACACTTTATAACCTTCTTCATCTCTCTCTTCCCTTTGAGGTCGCTGTTCCCGACTCTCCTCCTCCACTCACTACTGCCCTAGACATCGTCTTCATCCAGTCCTCCGAGATACAGTCCTTCCACCTTCTCTTTGGTGTTCCTCGTCATCTCCTCCTCTCCATCTGCTTCCTGCTTGCTCTTCTACCAACATACCCCTCTTCCTTGAGACCCATCCCCCTTATTATATCATACCGAATTCTATCTCTCCTAGTGTTTCTGATCGTCCACCTTAACATCCTTCGGCCACCGCCAAATTCTTTCGTGGGTCTGCTTTATCGACCAGGTCTCTGCATGAATTTTGTGGTCAATTTCCCTATCCCTTTTCCCTTTGTCAAGTAACGTAGGAGCCGAAGTATTTGAACTCTCCAGTTCTAAGTAATCTCTGTTCTAGTAGGATTGCGCTCTCCTCCAATCCACATGGACTCCGTGCATCCCGAGTCTTCCATCCTCGACTGCCTGCCTCCTTCTCTTCAGATTTTCCTCCAAGTTCTCTCACAGATGAAAAACACGAAAATATAGAAGAGTTGGTGAAAAAAAATTGGAACAGTTAGAGCAGCAATAGAAAAAACGACGAAGACTGCGATGGCTGTGGTAAAAATAGAAAAATTAGAAGAAATTGCCCCGACAGTACAGTGAGCAATAATCAGGAAAACTAGAACGGGTCGATGAAAAGCAGCGATCTCCCTACGACCTACCAGGGTTATGCTCCGGAGACATGAGACACTTAAGAATCAACCATAGGGTCAAAGATGGTATTAGACACGGTAAATACACTGATTCACCCCTAGGTAACCTGGGTTCACCTTTGATATGAAGAGCGGCTAATGGCACGTTGGTTTGGATCCTGATCATCGACAAACGACAGGATTTAACATAGAGACGGGTTTATGGCAATTTACGGTTATGCCATTTGGTCTGTGCAACTGCCCCGCAACGAATAATAACGCTAGAAAAACTAAAAGTGATGCTACTATAGAAAATTTAGTGCGAACCTATACGTTAGCCGGAAATGGTAGTGGCATTTTTTGGTAAATAGCAACAAATCACCTCATACCATCATCAGCAGTTGAAAACGGAATCGAAAAAGTTTTCATTCTACGTGAATATAAAATTAAATCTATAGATCTGAGGCGCGTACTAAATTTTGTTGGGTTAACGACGAGACGGCATTTCTTTTATTACTGGAAAAAGATAAAATTGTTTTGCGAAAGTTAAATAATGGGTTTCGCAGCAGTTATACATAAACCAATCATAGGAGTTGTTGAACTAAAAAACGAGCGCAGTTGTTAGCATTTAGATAATTGTTTTGTTTACTTGTAGATTTTATCTCTTTCACGTCCTTGACATTCCAATCGGTCGGTGTTACTTCAACATAATTACGTGACCTATCCAGGAAATGCTTTAATGAGTGCCTCAAGCGCCGAGAAACAATACGCGCCGTGAGGGTAGTTAAAACTTTTTACAGGACGGAAACTATTCACCTTAATTTAATAAGCATTTCATGTATATCGGAAAAAGTTTCATAAAACTTCAACTGCTTTAGACATAAAAAGAAAAGCCTCGTATTTTTCGTGGATTTAAGTTAAATCCATCTTCCATTTTAGTTGAAGATGTTCCAACTTGAATATACTTCTTTATATCTTTTTCTTATGTATATATTTTGGAATAATGGTATGGTATTTTTGATTGCCAGACTTTTTATGTTCCCAATTTTCTACAAAATAGAAGCTGATGTTCTCATAACTATACTTTTTCATTTATTTTTATAAGTTCTCGCGTGATTTAGGTGATCGATCGCATTGTCAACAAAAAGGCAAGATGCTATGAGATTTACCTACATAAACTGGCGCAATTTTACAAAAAAAACTCTACACAAAGATTGAATTGATACAATAGTTAAATAAAGTAATTTTGAGTTGGTGCGTTAAGGGTAGAGGCAATGATGAGATGTAATCTTAAAACGCACCCAAAGAAAAACCGTTGAATATTCAATCTATCGCTTACGTTCTTTTTTGCCCTTATTTACCCGATCTTAACTTCTTGGAAGCTTACTTAACTGAGTGTCTAAATATTGGTTCGACGAGAGATTATTGAAAGATTTCCGTATTCCTTTCCACTTTTTATTTAGGCGTGTGCGTAATCCCCAAGGCCGTTTCGTCGTTCGACGAACAAAATTGCATGATAGTAATTTTTTAGATAAGTTGAAACTGTAGATCTGAACGAAAGATTATCCACCCGTAACTTTTCTCGTTCGATGAATTGGAACGTATGTGTTTGTGCATTTAAGACTTGCAATGACAATAAAGCAAAGGTGACACTTTATTACGGTTGACGGTTATATTGGTGATTGATATAAGACACACACGCATATACGTCGTTCTATATTTTCATTTAGTTAATGCAAGCCTTTATTGAGATAAATATTTTTTCCATTACGTAAGAAAAGTTTCCTAATTAATTCTATTGTTGTGCAGTAGCCATCCAATTCAAGGATTTTAATCCGGAACTGCGGGTATACTTCTTCAAAATAGTTCTGATTTAATAGTTTTGTTTAATAATTGAAATGGCAATAAATTACATGCATCGTTTCACAGCAATTGAATATGTTACTTGACAGATTTTCGAACGGATTAATCGCAAACGTCGCTCACGTTGAACGCGATTTCTAGCAAGACTTCATTTTCATGCAGGTGTTACACCACCATCAATACGTCTTAACTGCCCTCACCTCTTCCCCTCGGGTATATTTTATTTACGACCGGGGCCAAATCAAATATTTTCTTTTCAAAAAACCGATACAACGAAATATGAAAGGATCATCAGAATTACAATCACTTTTAACGACAATTTATTTTAATTACAAAATACAAATTTATTTTAATCTTCCAAAATACATTTTATATAGTTAACAAAAATTCATCAAATTTCATGGCCATTGAGATAATGCTATTAATTATGATACCAACGATCTTGGGTGCATAAATAACGATTTTGACATGTTTTGATCAAAATCCATGTGGTCGCCAAAAATAGATCAAATTCATGTTTTGGTCATTGAGATAATGCCCCTAGTCTTTTTCCCAACGATCTTGGTGCATAAATAACGATTTTGACATATTTTGATCAAAATCAATATGACCATGTGATCTGTCACTGTCTCGCATCATCTCCTTGGCGACAGCTATCTGGAACCTGGGAGGCTGAAGCAACTTAGGCTAAATAGGGTCCTATCCTTATTGAGAGAAACGGGCTCTGCAGTTAGTTTCGAAAGAAAGTAGGGTAGGGACAATGGGCCTTTAGTTTGCCTAAGTGCTACCTGGACAGGCTCCCCTGGGAATATAAAATAGACTTGTGCACTTGTGCAGTCTTCCTTCATATTTGGCGTTATAACCTTGAAGGGCAACCTGGATGGTTTTTTTTATTGCACTGAAGATCATCATCAGAACCAACAATAAATTAACAATAATTGAACAAAAACAAGTCACCACAACGTCAAGGTCATGCAATGAAAAGTAAGTGATTATTTTATCTTTTCTTTTCGTCTCTGGGGTTTGATGAGCATTGAAGTTGTTGTAGGTAGATCTAATTTGGGTAGTATTGGGAAGAGATAGGGTTTAACCTATTATTTGGGGGTTCTATTAACACAATATGTGGAAAGAATAACTTGCTTTGACGTAAAAAACAATGTCGTTTTACTGCTTGCCGGTTGTAATTGCGATTAAGAGAAAATGCACATCTTTCAGTACACACGTTCCTTGTATTATTGCATACATGTACCCACTCTTGATAATAATCTGTTAATCTATAAATGCAGCAATTCTAAAAAAAACATTTAAGTGGAGCGGATTGATTACAGAGGAGCCTCTTTAAAACTCAATTGTCAGTAAATCAACTTCCACACAATAAAATGAATATAGGACCAACTTTTGTTTTAGAGAGGTATTTTCCATAACAAGGTCGTAAAATTAACATTCTTCTTAGATAAAGTATATAAATCGAAGTAGGTTTCTTCAATATATTTATTTATGTATGTTTGACTGTAATAACGAATTTTTCCATCTATCCAGTTCAATTCATTTAATTTATTTCACCCGATTACCCAGTAAAGTTATATACATTATACATTGAATCCAGGATTGAATCTAAACATCTTTTTTTTTACCTAATCGATATGTTTTGGGCCAAACTACTTCATGCAGACGTTTTATTTGCTTTCATAATAAGGTCACCATGTATGTCTTAAATTTCAAATATTTTTGTAACGGTAAATGTAGTTGTTTATTTAGAATGAACACAACTTCGATCATGTTTTTCGAATTTGGGGTCAATGTCAATTTGTTGCTTAATTTTGTTTAGATAATCGCGTTGTATTTTTATTCGTAATTTAGAAAGATAAGAACATTTGGAAATATTTGCATGAATGTTTTGTTAGTTATCTCATTTAAATCCCGGCGATTTGATAATATATTTTTATCGCTGCGTAAGACAATTAGTTTGAAGATAAGCAGGATTCATCGATAAGGGTGCTAAATTTGGAAGACGCAAATTCAAGTAATGGAGAGGCGGAAACTGATGGAGGGAATAATGTTTTAAATAGGACAGGAAGACGTGAATGGTGGCTTTTTGGTGGTGGACGTTAATCATTGTTGAGTTTTTTGGTACACATTTAAACGTAACCATCTTGTTTTGGCGTTCGGCACTGTTGCCTTATTTGAGTGTACAAGAGAGTCCGTCTTGCCAATTGTAAAGTGTTGTAGAGGAAAGCTGGTTGAGTGTTCCAAGAGATTTTTATTGCGCCGTTTAAAGTGAAAGTTTAATTCTAATTAAAGTAAATCTTACGAAGGATTTAGCCGGAATGTTGTGTTAATCGAGCAGTTATCGCTTATGTGAAACCTTTCTGGTGTTTAAGTATCAGTAAAGGGAGTTTTTCCACCATCAAAGAGCCAATATTACATCGACGATTACAACGACATATAATATTTATATTGTTGTGTACACTCCAGGGAGGTCTCGTTTCTGTAGGTCTTTAGTTGAAAATTTACGTGCTGTAACTGTTAATTTAGGTTAGGAGCTGAGGAACACTTTGTCCACTGAACATGAAATTTCAGGATTTTATTTAATGGTCAGTGTAATACCGCATTGATGGTTCAGTGGTAGGGCGTTGGACTATAAATCCGGAATCGGGTGTTCGAACCTGGGTTGAAGTGAATTTTTTGTCTGTGGCAGAGATGGGAATTACCTTAGACCAGTTTCGACCATTCTGCCGGCTACTCCGAATTAGATTTTCCTGCAGTTTTCCTAATCCGTAGGGTAAATACCGGAGTACTATAGAACAACTTAAGACCTTCTGCAGAGGCACCTAAAAAGCGGTATGCGGGTCACTCTGTAATTGGGTGCAAGCCTGTTGAGGGCCCAGAACAAGAGAGGGATAATAAATAAATAAATAAATAAGTAATGTTTAGTTTTTTGTATTGTACATTGTGAATTTTTATCAGTAATTTAATGGTTGCTATCATGTTGTTTGAAATTTATATTTTATTTAACATAGGAAAATGTAAAAAATATTTATAGCGCTTCATAACGAACGTGAGCAAAGGTATGGCCGGAAATTAACGTGATAACAACGCGTGCATTTTCGATAAACTATTTGTGCGTGGTCATTTTATTTTCACATAAATGCGATTATTTCGCAGCTAATTTCACGAGTAATCTTAGGTGCTCTAAACTGTTTGAAAAAATCTCTGAAGCGTTACCAGTTTTTTTAGGAAAAAATTGTAAACAAGAACGTGGCTGTGATTGTTTCATTCGCGTCGTTAGGAGAGATCAAACGACATACAGATCTCACGAGCCATTGTAGTGTGCTGTAGTGACCCCAACTGAGTGATTGTGTTAAATGACGCATACGATAAGAAAATTTCGAAATCTTAATGCAAACATCTAACTGAGAGCATTAGTACTTTGAATATGGTACATAAAGTATTAAGCTTTCGCTCTAAAGTTTTCTAATTTTACATTGTCCAGAGTGAGATTAACTGTGATAGTCGTTAAACTAATTATTTACATATTTAATTACAGAGTTTCACTAATTACAATAACAGTTGAATTTTCATTGAATTCCTCATTCTCTCGTAAATTATTAAGTTCGCAACCGAATTAACAGCGTCCCTTCAGGACTTCATTTGCTATACCCTTACTTTCTGATGAAGAAAGCCATTAATCGTCATCAGTCATTGCAAAAACTTTGCTTCAGTTTTAGTATTTAGAGATTCTGTCGAAAATTAACATTTCCGAGACCTTTGCTGAAGTAGGTTGATAATTATATAATTACCTCTGAAAATGAGATAGGCATTCAAGCTGTTTATCATACTGTGTCTACAACTCTATAGTTGATTAAACCACAAAAACTAGATGCTTATTATGTGGCATCAAGTTTCCATCCTACTAACTAACCCAACTCGTGCGGTTTTGTACCTAGTTTACAATTCAAACTACAAGTTTGTATTACTAACCAAAATTTTCACCATGAGCTATCCCATTTTGTACTTACATAGAAATATTTGCCGAGTAAGTATTTAATGTTGACTTTGTGCCACAGCGAAATATAAACGGTAATGAGAGCAAATTTGAAAGGAACAGCAAATAGATGTGAACGTCATTCGACAGGAAGTTCTCTAAACTTCCGTAACTGTCTTCATATAAATTAGATTTTTAAGGAGAACTTTGGAAACTCTATGCGTGACGCTGTCAGTTTTTATATTCCTTGGTGCATTGAAGCGGGAATCGTGCCATTTTTAGATCAACCGTAGACAGATAACCGAGTTAGGTCGATAATAAAGCGTTAATTAAATTTCAGTTGACAATTTATAATTTGAACCGTTCCGCATCCCAAATAAGAAAGGATAATTGGATGTCGGATTGCTCCTTAATAGAAGTGCGCGTGTATAGCCTTTAGGCATTTTGTAAAAGGGTACCCCGTATTGACCATTTCTCCGATGTCCAAATTGAATGTTTGGAATTAATCCAAATTTCTAATTCATCCTATTTTCGAGATGTCTATAGTAACTTTTCGGATTCGTTAGCCGGTTTGGTAAGCAGAAGCGTATAGACTGTGTGGGCGAAAGCTTTCTTTATATGCCCGCGTATCGATTTTTGGGATATGCGGCATAACTTCTGCCAACTTTTCTTTATCTGCAATTCAAGCGTTCTTTTCGTGAATAGAACTCATATTTCTTAAAGTTTTTTTTAAATCTCGGAATGATTTTAGTTTGTCAACATATAATCTTATATATTACGCTGTGACAAAAAAACTCTATTAGGCAAGAAGCCTGACGGTTACATTACCAAGCTGTAAAGTAATGTTATACTCTGCCACTCATATGAGCTTTTCTTCGACATTTTACACCGGTAGTGCCGTATTTTCTACACCTTCATTCTGATAATACTTTGTAGTAAGGAGAAAGATGCGAATAAGTCAACTTTCAAAGTTCCTTTCGGCCGTATAGCATTTATATTGGAGTTAGGATTTTCTTCACCCGCAAAAGTTTACACTGAAAAGTAAAAAACTTCTAGGCCAAAGGTGCTGACCAGTACCTTCCAAGTGGTGAGTCTCAAATGATAAAAGTTCAAAAGTTCAGGCTTAACGTTACAGTATATATGTAAGTGGAGTCTACTGAAACCTACTGTCTTG
Source organism: Photinus pyralis (assembly GCF_008802855.1). Lineage (NCBI taxonomy): Eukaryota > Metazoa > Arthropoda > Insecta > Coleoptera > Lampyridae > Photinus > Photinus pyralis. Next base: position 35,705,065 of record NW_022170738.1, on the reverse strand, counting down.
GTGTTTCCCAGATCAAAAGAGGATAACTTAAAGGAATGATAGGAAATTGTCTCATGAAGCAGAAAGGTGCAGACTTAATGCGTCAATCGTGACATCGGTCAAGTAATTTTCCAATCCTGTAAGTTAAGTAAGTATAATTAACCTCGTAAATGTAATAAGTAATACCATTGGGGCAGTCACCTCGGATGACCCAATCCTGTAAGTTAAGTAAGTATAATTAACCTCGTAAATGTAATAAGTAATACCATTGGGGCAGTCACCTCGGATGACCTTGAAAATGTAATTTGATACCGCAACAACACGGGGCCAAGACCCTGGCAATTTATGAGGGTCAATGACCACGGATGATCTTGAAAATGTAATTTGATAACAAAAAAGTGGGGTCAATGACTTCGGACGACCTTGGAAATTTATGAGGTCAACGACCTTGAAAATTAATGGAGAGGGGGGAGGGCCTTGGATGCCCTTGAAAATTAATGGGGTCAGTGACCTCGGATGACATTGAAATACAATATTTAAGGTTGGGCTACAAGTTTCTTTGAAACTGGTGCACTTAAGATTTACTGACGACACCACGACTTGGAAGTTCGATGGATCGTCACTGAAACGAGCTGGAAGTGTAGCCATTATTTGTCATTCCATCAATTTTATGAAGGCGGTGGAAAATCGCTGAACAGACAGTCAATAGCGTAATCAAGCAATTTTGGTCGGAACAGACTCAAGATAAAATAAGGCGGCCAAGATTAGCAACACCACAATTATGATTTTAGGAGAAGAAATTATGTGGACCACGTATGGTAATGGGTAGGAGAGAAACAGTGAAAAACAACTGGTCAATGCGTTGACAAGACAGTTCCCTGGAAAATAACTTTATTGGGTCCGGAGAAAAAAACAGCCCAGAATTTTGAAGAAATAATCAACGAGATAATCAAAACCGAGAAAATCAAGATAGGAGAGACAAAAGACAACATTATGAAAGAAGAGATCTAGATCAACGAAGCCAAAACGGAAACAATTATCAGCAAAATAACAGAAACCATGAAAACCAAGCTAGAGAGACCATAGACAAGATTATGAAAGAAGACAAGAAAAGGCACACGGAGGCGGAAGAAGGAAATAGAATACCAAGAAAACGAGTAGGAGTTGGATCAGTAGTCCCGCTGATTCAGGAACAACGAAGGGAACAAACCAACCCCATAAATATCAAAAAAGTTTTATCCAGGGTTTTATCCAAATACAAATCCAAATTCACTAATATTAAACGACCAGAAACATCAAAACCCAACATGAAGAAATAATCAAACCCATTACAAATAGAGTGCTTGAGGGGGTCAAACGAGATTTTTTGAGGATACCAGCAGTCAAATTAACGTAGTTGGTGGACCAGTTAGTTCTATAAGGATTTAGACCAGGAGATGAAGGAATAACAAGTGAAAATGAAGAATCAGAAATCAAACGAGTCAAGGGGAATTCAGAAGAAAAGATTAATTTAAGAATTACAAGTTAAATGGGAAATATAAGAAGGTGAAGAAGAAGCAGTGGAGAAGATCTTTTAAAGCACAACAGTTAAACTTGAATCTTCAGATTAAACAAGGAGAGAATCGACATTTTAGAAAAATAATATTTGAATATGCAAAAGAGTCAGTTTTACTACAAAGAGAAACCAAAAGAACTAAGGCTGAAGGAAAGCCAACTTAAGTACATTTGAGGCGAGACTGTTTGATTAGAAGGATAATGCTAGGAGGGGAAGACCAGAAACTGAACTACTCAGAAATATAATGGGAAGGAATAGTTATTATCAGATGAAACAGGAGGTTCAGGATAGAGGAAATTGGAGAACCCGCTTCTACTTGCCTTAGGACAGTTCCACATAATAATAATAATTTTTGAAATAGACATTTTCTTCAAAGGCAATCAGAACCTTTTGCAAAATCCTTCAGATCTTTTCTGGTATTCATACTAGCACCTCTGGGAAAATCTTCAAGGATTTCTCAGAGTCTGCAAAAATATACTTGATACAATCTTTATTGCTTCATAGGGGATTCTTCAACTATTCTTTAGAGATTGTGGGTTTTCACAGAGATGGATTGTAGAGGTTCCTAAAATATTCGTCACAAATTCTTCCACTAGATTCTTAGAGATCAATGAAACAGTTAGTTTGCTAGATTCATAGTGATCTTTTAAAATACTTGATAAAGGTCTCAAGAATCCTAGAGGAATTTTCAGTCTTTCAATTATAATCTCTGGTGAAGGTTTGAAAAGGTCTGTAACTGAACACCCTCTGCACATTCTGTAAGGATAAAAAACAGGTGAAAAGAATATTGATCATTTCTGAATTCTGAATTGTAAAATATAATAACCGAAAGAAAATGATGAATGATCTCTAAAGGTCACTAAAGTACGCCAGCCGTAACGACCAAAAATGTTTAGAAATGAAAACTTCTAAAGCATTTGTGAAGAACTAAGTAATTTCCAATGAACTTTTAAAGAGCCTTCTATGGAATTTTGATGAGCCTCTTACTAATATCTGAAACAGCGTCTAGATTCTCTGACGAACTCAACCAATAAAACTCCGTGTTGTCTCAAAAAATAACTACAACTGTACAACAAAAGTGAACTAATTGATTTGAGACGTAAATAAATTATAACGAGCGCACTTTTTGCCACGTAACGTAATATACAGGGTGACAATTTGAAAACTTACCACCCCCCATATCTTAGTAAATAAACGAGATATTTAAAAAAATCAAAATCCGTTTCGGTAATTCGGAGGGGGAATCACTCACAATGACATAGTTGGCGACGCACCCCCTCCAACCCCCTGCGCCCCAGCCACCCCAACTTTTAAATCTTAAATAGTGACCCCCCATGTGTGATACGTCGTTGGAAAGCTCTGAAAAAATGCTTTCCAACCATACCAAATAGCATTACATTTAGGTTAGTAATAATCGTGCAAATCAAAAAATAAACATGGAAAATCGTATTTAACTTGAACTTCCAAAGCCGACTCGACAGGAACTCATTTTTGATCGCCAGTTATAATCGATTCTCAAACTCTTGTCGAACCTTTTCAAATGTTGGTTTGGCAATATTTCGACATTCTTGAATTATTCTCTGTCTTAGTTCGTCTATGTTCGCCGATTGCGTTTTAAATACGACAGATTTCAAATGTATCATATTAGTTTATTTTTTGATTTGCACGATAATTACTAACCTAAATGTAATGCTATTTGGCATGGTTGGAAAGCATTTTTTCAGAGCTTTCCAACGACGTATCACACATGGGGGGTCACTATTTAAGATTTCAAAGTTGGGGTGGCTGGGGTGCAGGGGGTTGGAGGGGGTGCGTCGCCAACTATGTCATTGTGATTCCCCCTCCGAATTACCGAAACGGATTTTGATTTTTTTTAAATATCTCGTTTATTTACTAAGATATGGGGGGTGGTAAGTTTTCAAATTGTCACCCTGTATAGATATCAAATCGGTGTCGGAACGGTGAAATCGTCAAGTGTATCGAGGCAGTTTAATTGTTAAAATAATCTTCCAAAAGGATATCGGTAATCCTTGCAGTTAGCCGAAACATTAAGTAAACCTTTGGGTCCAATATTTTCTAAGAAGATCACGAATAATATATATCACTTGAAGTCTTCAATCAGAAGATGGCGGTGAAGTACTTTTCCAAGAGGCGTGACAGTTAAATTCTGCGTATTTATCAAGGACGTCCATATCGTAAAGCCCAATGTAAAAAATAAAGTAAACAGAAAACAAAAGAGAAGAAAAGGGGTCCTAAAAATATGCAATGTTAATGGAAGTATTCAGCAAATATGGCACATACCTATACGGGCGTACAATATATCCGGTAACTGTGACACTCAAGCTTTGTAAGAAAATCACAAAGGGAACGTTAGGGAACCTTTCAGACATAGCCGAAATTAAATCCCTTAAAAGGTAGACAAAAGTCAAGTAAAAAATTTCCCATGTATGTTTTTTCACAAGTAAACCGTGTAACGACTTCTCTTCTTCTGAAGGTAAACGAGATCGCTCGCGAAGTCGTTTTTTATACACAAAGTTTTTTTTAATCGATCTTGCAGTGACCACGCTGCCAGTGACATAAAAATCAAAATTTAGCTACACAACTTGAAGCGAAAGTTTTCTAAAAGCTACAGAACAGAATTGATCGCAACTGGGATAATTACTACTACTAAACGGTATTGTGTTTACATCACGACATAAATATATCAAGGCTTCCATCTAACGATTAAAAATATCTCTACTATGGAAATTCACTCTTTTATTACCCATAAGTCATAATATCACTGTTTATGTGGTAAAAGTTTACGATTACTATCGCAAAGTCGTTAAGCGACCAGCAGAGTGTACGACAATAAAACAGTACAGTTCGTACAAATATTCAACTTGCACTGAATCCAATGTGACAGATTCAATTAGTTCGAAGAATGATTGTTGGTTTAGTGGTAAGAAATTCGCTTTGCTATTCAATTCAAAAGTTTGCTGCGGCTGCTCGACCAAAGTTGTTCACAAATAATGTATTCCCAACAACGTTTCCTGTCGAGAATTGCGTAATAAAGTCGGATTATTTAGCCTTTGATTCAAAATGTTTGAAATTTATTTGGTTAGTCGACCGGTGAGCTGCAATAAAATTTACGAGAGATGGTTTAAAACTTTAAGCGGTTTACACATGGCAACAATTTGCCAACTTTTGCCCGTCTTAAACATGAGAACGCCCTCAGCGATAACCCTTTTAGTGTATTTTGTGCTTGTAAGCCTACACAAATAGGGGACCCGAGTCCTTTCGTTCAAGAAAAATGCCCACGTTTATAATCTGGTAACAATGACCTAAAGCTACATGTATGAAATGTCACTACTGTAGTATTAACTACATAATATATTAATAAAAGACATTCTATGGATTCATGCAGTAATTAATTGGGTTGTGCAACAATGAACGGATAATTTCCGTTCTCCTGCAGTCTGAGTTTAATTTCATGTGACAGAAAAGAATTTGGCCTACTACACAGTTCGTGCAGCAGCTAGTTTCATTTTTATATATTACCAATTGACTTCCAGTGGTTTCTCAAAAACATCTCGGTAATTGACCTGCCAATTTCTGCTATTGTACTAAATAAATGAACACTTCATCCCTCTGCACTTAGATATATAAAATTGATGGTATGTTTGTTTACAAACTTGACAATGCACGTTGACGTTGAACTTGTTTACTAACGCAATGTCAGTGTTGAATCCTTCACGCCATTATTGCGTTCTCTCAAGCATGCCAAGACGTATTGAGATTTAGCGCAAGAGTTGCAAACTTACCTCGATAATAAGGACGTCCAAGATCTGTAACAACGAGATCGTATTAAAAATAGAACAGAATAAATCAGGAACAAAATTACTCACTAGAGAGGCGACCTTGAGTATAAATCTATAATTTGTATGTGCTATTGTCTGTTGCAGATGAGCTATATTTTCTATCGTCGTGTAGCAATTCGCTTTACGATTACGTGACTGCATTACATTAAAAATTTCATATCTGTAATTAACGAGCTAACCTATGAGCATATTTCATTGCAATTAGAACACGGCGACGTGGTATTACGATATCGTAGTGCGCTCATACTGTAATCAAGTTGTAATAAAAACGCATAAATTTAAGTTCTATTTGGATTTTTTTCAGTGGTAATCAATAAGTAACCTCTACACCTTCCATTCCGTTTTCAACCATCCTGGCGCTATATAGGTATATATAGTTATTTTGCCTACTACGGGACTACTAACTTTTTCTTGAAAAACGATTTGTTTGTTCGTCAGTTGTTCTTCCATATGAGGAACACGGCGATTTAAGTAATCAATAAATCAAGCAATCATAACAATCAATATCACTCCTCCAAATCGCCAGGATCATCAAGACCTCCAACAAGGGGGTCTTTAACACAACGCCATACAAAGACCATCAGCTACAGACATAGAACTGTGCTCGAGTTCTAGGTAAATTAGATATCGGCACTGGAAATTCTGCTCCCCAATATTCAAGAACCGAAACGTCCTTAGTACATAATTTGAGCTCGTGTTGTGCCCCCCCCCCACGTTTTTGAACCAATCTCAAGTCTCTAAAACTCATAGAAATCGATTTGTCGTTAGAACAATAAAAAATAAATATTTCTAAAACATTAGACGATGTCGTGAAAGTTAATTCCCTCTCGTATTTTCGTATATTAATTATCACGCCCTGAAATCGTAAATGGTAAATGACCGCGCAATCGCGCCCTATGTATACAGGCTGTTTCACGCAAACCGTTACCTAAAAGTATTTAGACTTCCATTAATAATTTAAATCTGAAAATTTGCATACCAAAATAGTTTTTCATGATCGAAAGAAAATATTATCATGATCGTTTCACTTACCGTCATTCTTATTTTAAACAGCCTCTATATTTGATTGCATTTTCGAAATCTACATGAAAATCTACATCGTTTGATACGACACTCTCTATACCTAGTATCAAAGGTTTTCAAGTTATCCAAGATTTTTCAAAATTTTTGACGATTGACTGTTTTTCTTTAGTACCCTGTACCTATGGCCCCGTTGACTTGAATTTCAAAAAGTCTTCCACAATAATGACGAGATGCCAGATGCGAATGATTTAAATTTTGAACGGCCTTCTACAGGGTGTTTTAAAATTAATGGTTAAGTTTAATAACATCGAACCTTTTTTCAAATGAAACCTGCTTTATTTTTTTGAACTTTCAAATGTGGAAAAAAATTCTACATCGATCAATTATTAAATTCCCTATACCTATCTGTTATGGTTTTTTTTATTTAAGATTTTCTAAAATTGTGACCGCTATAATATGCATAATTTTCGTAGGAGACCTTGAAATAAACGCGTTAGTAGATGTCATTGTACCATCCTTGGAAACATTTCCTGGGGAAAACTACTGGTTTCAACTTAACGGAGCGCCAGCACATTCTGCCCATGATGCTTATATGCATTTGAACATTTTTGAAGACAGGTGGATTAGGGCCTACAGATCCGCGTTATTGGTCTTCTAGATCTCTAGACATAACGCCACAGGACTTTTATGTGTGCGATCTTATACAAAACAAAGTTACACCAGTTGTTTCTCGTGAAGAACTGCAAGTTAGGGTCAAGAGTTTTTGATGAAATGGGGTAGGAATTCGAGAGGCAACTATCAACGGAGTTAATCAGGGGATGCCATTATGCATTGAAAAAAACGGTGCCCACGCAGAACAAAACCTCAATTGATGTTTGTTTTTTATTTTGTCATTTATTACTTATGACTTGTTACGTGTTTTTGATTTCATCTTTATTTAACTTTGTATCTAGCTTTCTAATTAAAGTAAATAGGGTTTTTTCATACTTAGTGATATAATAAACTACCATGAATAATGGATGATAACAATTATAACCATAAAAGGATTTGTCTGACAGATCTGCTAACGCGTTTATTTCAAGGCCCCTAAGAAAATTGTGCATATAACGGTCACAATTTTTAGAAAATCTTAAATAAAATGAAAACCATACACATAGATATAGGGAATGTAATACTTGATCAATGTAGAATTTTGCACATTTGAAAGTTCAAAAAAATAAAGCAGGTTTCATTTGAAAAAATCAACTTTTAAGGTTCGAAGTTATGCATTTGAAATTTGATTGAAAAGTAAAAAGTAGTTTTCGCTTAATGTGAACTGCGAAGGCACTAATTTTGGCCCCCTTTATAACCAATGCGTTTTTAAAAATCCGATATAACTGAATATCGAACGATCGTCGAGATCTTGATACATACATCATTTTTACAATACGCCATAAGGGGTTGATTCTGTCCTACCATATCAGCATAGCTCCTAAAACAAATTTTTTAAATCGGCATTAATTTTAGTTTTACTTAAGGTGTCTACATTCAAAATTTCATTTAAATATGTTAACAAATAACAAATTTGAGATTGCGCATGCACAAAACAAATTTTTTGATTCGGAATTAGTTTTACTTTTATTCGAGGTACAAAATTTCATGTAATTCGGTTCAGAACTAATAGAGATGTCAAAAAATCGGATTGCGCATGCGAAAAACCCATTTTTATTCACCATCTTACTTTTATTAGAGCTGCCCCTATACAAAATTTCATGTAATTCGGTTCATTACTATCGGAGATGTCCAAAAACCGGATTGCGCATGCGCAAAACAATTTTTTGATTCAGAATTAGTTTTACTTTTATTCGAGATGCGTACATACAAAATTTCATAAAAAAAGTGGGTTTGCGCTAATACAAACGCTGGGTTGCGCATGCGCATTTTTATTCATCTGCATAGTTGGTTGAGGTTTAAGGAATATTTACTAACACAGAAAAGGGAACATGCATATGCTGTTTGTAACAAGAATTATAAAGAAACCCTTTGTTTGGAAGTTTGAGCAGTTTTTGGGCTGTCACTTTTTGGCCCGTTAGTCTACGAATCCAAAAACAATTGCGGTCTTTCTTATATCCTGAAGAACAATTTTCAAAGCGATCGAACGTTACTACACAAAGTTACCGTGCACACGGACAGACAGACGGACAGACAGACAATCGAACAAAACAAAAACCTATCCAGATAGTTAGTCGCCCGTGTCGTTACAAATTTCATTTGAAAGTGCAATATTTTCGAAGTTTCAAAAGAATTGTCCACTATGGAGAAGGATAAGGCGCAATTCCATCACGGTTTATACACTGATTTTGAATAGGTTTTTGTATAATCTTTGAACGTTGTTTGGGGAACAGTCCTATCCTGGTCCCCTTACACATGGTGTGGTGGTGAAAGCACTTATAAATGCAAATTAAGTGAGCAGATGATAATATCTTACTGCCGCCGAATATTAGATTTGAAATTGTTGCATAAATTTTTGCTGAAGATACATTCAAACCTATCTTGATATTTTTGTGGAATTTTTCACGATATAAAAAGCGTTAGCGGTTTTAAAAGGTGTGTGTCTCTGAGCAGCATTTCAAGTAAGCTAACATGCAATGCGAGGGTACCATAAAGATTACCATCGAAATTGATCGATAAAACTTATCTTAACTGATTGGAACAAATAGTGATATTATGATGATGGATTAAGCTTCGAAATAAATAGCTTTCAAGATGAAACTTAATAATTTTTCTCCTGTCAGCAGTTCTTCACCGTTCTCCTTGCTGTTTCTTATCTTCCCTTTGATATTTACAGTACCTATACCTCTAATTGTATTTCATAATTTCGTATTAAAACATTGAAAAAAAGCAAATGTAAACAATTCAGTAAATAGATTCTTCAAATTTACATTAATCATAAAACAATAATATTGTAAAGCAAGGAACACAAAGTTAAAATTAGATAACATGCAAATCGCAGGACAAGCAAGCCGTAATGAATGCAACTGAACATAAATTTGCATGCATTAAATATTAATTAAAGTCTTCCCTCACTGTGAGATGTAATGAATATTTCCTACAAATTGTGGGTAGTTTCTTTTTTTTAATCACAGCATACGATGACGCCGAGGATTTTCTCTAATTTTAGTACATGGAAATTTTATAGCATGAGATCATTATTAGATTGACCTAATAATTGAGGAGAGTACCTACGTGGGTGAAGTTCCTTTCAATCGACACGACAATATGAGTTCCATTAGGGCTTGTGACGACATGAATGCTACAAATTTGCTTCAGTCAACTGCAATACCATTGCGAATTTTGATCAAATTTATACTTCGATAAGGATTATAGGGGAAGAGGACGACGTCATTTATGATTAGGTAACACGATTATAAATTAACGTTATGGTGATGTTAACCTACATTTAACGCCATTCAGTATGTATGTCACCTAATGATTTAAACCTGGGTTGTAAACTTGACTTCTACAATATATTTTTTTTAATTTTTTGTTTAGAGAACCACCCCGGTAGTAATTGCACGGTTCGTGCGTTGCTTCATGGCTAAGGATCCGCGTTGAATTAAAGTGAACAACATTTCAAGTAACTAAATCTCGTTAATTTTGTGTTTGATGAATTGTAATATAATAAATCGGAATAACTTAACTCATTACTGTAAGTCTAAGGTGTAAAAATTACTGAAACAATTGGCCGATAGAATACTAGTCCACTGAACAATATAAAAAATACGCATATACAATTGATTTTTCTGCTATTTTATGTTCCAGTCACATTTCCGCCAAAGATGAAATCGTATCGTTCATCGAACTTTTGAACCATTCATTCCATTCAGTTCTGTCACCAAAGTCCTACAAAATTAATCAAACTCGTCTACACGTTCCAATTATTTTGAGTTTCGTTAAAAAGAGAATATCGCTCGGTTTTTAAAAGAAAGTAAACTTATATACAAAGTACTTAAAGTAGTCAAACGCAGAGTGACTAATTGCTACTATTAAACAAATGAAATGTACTTAAAAGTATAAGAAAACCAATTAATTCTTCTCGACGTAGCCGGCTATTACCATTAATAATAAAATTAAGAAGTGTGCGCGTCTGGTTTTGAAACTAATTAATTCCTTCCTTACTTCCAATTTTACAATTTTTCTTCAGATAAGGAACAAAATTGAAAGTCAAAATGCGAAATTGGATACGAAATGGAAACTCACATCTATCACATATTTTCCTGATAGTGTAATACAATTTTGTCATAGATTGGCAGGTTGACGTGCTCTCAATTCTGATTGAAAGGATGTGATAGGGATGTATAACCAATACCTATTTTAGGGTTTGATATCGATATTAAAAGCCGAAAAGTCTTTGCGCTTTGTGTGGACATAAAAAAATTTTGTTCAATACCTTTTGTTAATCTTTGCATTCGATATTGAAATGGTCGAGGGCATTAATTTTCGATAGAACGCATAAAAGTAAATGATGGAGGGTTTTTAATTAATGCGTGAAGATTTCTAGATCCGGTCATTTAATAAACCCTAAACGGATTGCCATCTGGAAATATTGTACTAATGAAACGACACTGATTATAGTCCAATTAACTATACTTTGAAAGGATTTCAATGTCCGCATTGAAAAGTTTTGTAATACCCTTTTAGATGGGAGCGGATAATATAATTTTGAATCTAAAGAGATCTAAACTGCATAATTAAATACGTCTATAGCTTATTTTCAAGAAGGAAAATAATATCTAGTTACACTGTCTGTTGCGTCCCGTTGTAGTTTTCCGTATGTGCCACTTTACCTCGTTACCTTCCGTTTTCCCTTCCCAACTTATTTAAACCGAACTTCAAACAATCTTGCGCAAAGAAAAGATGGAAACGAGAAGGGTTGATTGCGAGACATTGCGCGCGAGAAGGCCACCGAAGCAACCACTACCTCGTTTGTTCATCGCTTATTAAGAAAGCCACCATCAATAGATTTGAGTTAAGAATATCTTCGTCGTTTAACAACCATTACTTGGAATCAACAATTCCCAGCAACAATTTCGTCGTTTATCAGTAATTATCTGCAACCATTCCTCGTCTGTCCATCCATCTTCGTCGTTTTGTCAAACCATATCGCAAATTTGTTACGACCAGATTGATTGTATTATTTAACAACCTTAAATAATTAAGATTTTTTTGTTTAATTGCCCATGGAACATCTGCGTACGTGGTATGTGTAAAAACAAGCTCTGAACGCTTTTTTTTCTTCCAGAATTGTTCTTTTAATTTCTTTATATTTTGCCGAATAAATTTTTGTATTTGTCAATTAATTAATATTGTGTGTTTCATCGAACCCAAAGTGCGACCCAGATTGAGTTTTCATGTCGGGTTTTCCTATTCATACCCAATAATTGTGTCAGACGTTGAAAATTTGTGTAGTTAATTCTTTGGAATTTTCGATGCTGCACTTGCTCTAGAGGTTATTTCGCAGTGGAATCAGTTTATATCTGAATTAACTGCCCTTGCATCGTTACAGATACCTTGTAATGTAATTCCAGATGGCTTCCCTTCGTGCGCGTTGCATGGATTTTGGGCCAGAAAAACAATAATTACCAGTACCTTACCTTACGACCCGTACACTCTATTCAAAAAAGTAAATTTAATCCGAAATGCTCGAATTGATGTGCCTAATGTACGGGACTTTGAAATTCCACGAATAGGAGCAAAATATGGTACATTGGTAAGAAGAGAAAATTGATAATTTAAAAAAAAACCAATTACATAATTCATTAAAGATCCCTACAAATGGTTTTATGAAAAAATTATAGAAGAACAACAAAACAAAGAATAAAGGAAATCCATTACATGGTCTTTAATTGTCAATCTCTAGTTAACCATTATCCATTATTAAGGTGAATTAACTTCAGCCTTATTTCCTGAATAAAGGAGGCAACTGACATTTCATTATCACCTTCATCCATTGAACTCTTCAATTAACAAATATCATTAAAAACCTAGCTAGTACTATTAAGTGCCAATAAATAGCTATTTGTCGAATTCGCAATTAGGCATTATCAACGTTCTGAACCACCCCCGCCTATTTATCACGGATTACGTCACGTTGAATTTTACGCGTACATATTACCTACGTCTAACCGATCTTACTATGCCATAAATCGTTTACTTCCGCAACTAAATTATACAACTTTTCATGCAATGGGGGGTAAAAGCTCGGTTTAAAACGAGCAGGTATGATACCGTGCATTGCATATTACAAATCCGTTTTGGTAGCAGTTGTCCCTTTTTTTACTTAGTGATTGTCAGTTTAGTACTGTACATTTTGCGGTTTTAAATATTTGATTTTGGTAAATTTGGAATAATTAAAGCGATGAACTGATAAATAAATCATATTCAAACGAGTTACTTATTTTCTAATTAACACCAGCGTGCTTTTTGTTCGTTTTATTTGGCATGAACTAACCTGAATTTATTATACAATACAATGAAACCAAAGAACTTCAAGAAGATACTGCTTAATATTCCGCAAACAAGATAATTAACAGTGTTTATAATGAAAGAAAAGTTTATGAGTGTTCTCTCCTTTCATAGTTTTAATATCAAGAAATGACTTTTTTAATTATCTTTCTCTCGTACTTTCACAGAAGCAATTAATTTCAGTTAATATTATCATAAAAAAGCGGCGGAAAATACAATTAGGCCATGTAAAGCCTAATTTCGCAATCAATAAAGTTAACATCTCCGCTTAAATATACTCTTCTGCTTCCGTTTCGAGGAAAAGCTTAATTGGTAGCACTTCCTGTTGACTGAAGGCTGGAATTGCTTCTGATTTTCCAAACAATCCCTAAAAATGAATGAAGATCGTATAACTCTTTTTCTATAAGTGCCTCAATTCCTCAGTGTAAAACGCATAAACAGTGCGAATTTTTCAACAGGCTGGGTGGTATCCGTTTCATATGTATCATTAGGTATTCAATAAGAGGTAGCGATTTCAACCTTGGCATCAATGAATAATTTTGATGAAAATTAGACCAAATGTTGCATTTGTTGAAAATGGTAAGAAATTTTATGATACCATGAGCACTTTCTAAAATCGACCATTGTAGCAGAGAGTTTTATAAATGCATTTTTCTTCAAAGAAAACATCTGATAACATCTGTACTATAACCATGAAGCTGTATATAGAAGTTAAGAAAATCAATCCTTCCAGGAACTAGAAGACCTGTGTAGCCCAACGTTAGTTCCATTTATTTTTGTTTAAATATTCAAAATATTTTAACATAGAATGTGTATACAATTTAACGTAAAAATTTGATTAATTGGTCTTAAAGGATTTAATCAACTTATGACTGACTTAAATTGTAATGTATAAACTGCAGATCCCGAGGCAGAGCCTATGAAATTTGGTGTAAAATCAAAATTTTGTTTTGTTTTCTAGAGTTTAAATTGTTTAATTCAGTTATTGCAATAATTCAATCAGTCACATTCAAGGATCCATTGATTGCCGAATTTGTCATATTAAAATGTGAATAAAAAACCTGTTTACTGCAAAGGAAATCAGAAAATTCCGATTACTTCCAAAGATATTTGTCTATTTTGTTTTTATTTTTCCCTAATATTACGTGTAAAATTACTAATTGTTTATGTGTTTTATGGTATTTTATGTAATTTATGTAACTTACCATTTTTTTTTAAACCGTAATTTTACAGTAAAATTAACAGTAATTTATGTTTTTTACGTAAATTACAAATATTTTTGTAAAATTACCTGTCATTTATGTTTTATATGTTTTTTTAAATATTCCATAAACCTTTTTGAATTTTGTGAATGTTTGAAAAAAAACACTTGTTAAATTATATATTTTGGTGTATTAAATAAAATACCCAAGCAGTAGGTATTTCACCATCACGCGTCGTTTGGAAGAAGAAGTTCCACATCGCGAATTAGATGCTGTATTATCTTCATTAAACCAACGGTGAATCGTTTACGTTGGTAGTACCGTTGATGGTCTGTGGTAGTACCGACCAAAATGTATCAAATACTGTTTTCATGTAACTTCACAAAAATTACGGTTTTTTAAATAAAAAACGTAAGTTACGTAAATTTCATAAAAGGCATAAATCACATTAAAAAACGACCTCTTGTAAGTTACGCGTAATATAACCGTTTTTTATGTAACTTACAAATCGTTATTTTACTATCCACATCACTACGCACAATACGTGCCGAATACGTATTGGACAACTTTGCTGGAAAATGGAAAATTTTTAGTTGGAATGTGTCAAGTTACCTTATATGAATTTAAATGGATTACTATTGGAATTCTGGAAATCGTAATAAGATAGAGTCCGGAGATATAAAAAGTGTAAAAAATTTTACTCCCCCGATGAAGTATCAATAAAGAACATCAAATATTGCAGAAGCAATATGCATCAATGCAGACGTCTTCAAATAAGATGCCAGAAAATTCATATGTGTGTTTGCTAGTAAACTAGTCTAAAATGCACCAAAAAGTTGCAAAAAAATACTAGAAAACATACAAAAAAAAAGAAGTTACTAACAAAAGCCCCTAAAAAGATCACCAGAAACTAGAAAAGTGAAAAAATCAGAGCAGTACAGGGTTATAGGAAAACTAGTCCGTTTCCAGAAAAAAGGTGCTAAATATCGTTTGATTTCAGAACGTTTTGGTAAACTGTTTTAGTGTAGTATATTGCAATACAACCGACTTGATAGACTCGCGTTGTTATCGAACTAAACCCCCCGTACAAGTCCATGTATTTTGTATAACAAAGGGCTATTACAATTGCAAACAAGAAACAACACATTCTTGCATTAGGGAATGACTTTTCCGAATCAATTTCCTAATAGTAATTAATTTGGAAAATGGATAGAGGAAATTAATCCGGTTTATTATACAAGTTATTCGAGAACCCTTCGTCGACATAATCTGTACAATTACGACGCGGTACACTGACCCAATTGTAATGAGAGCAAAAGCAGGGCCCTCTTGAATAATTAATGAAACCGTACTAAGTGTTGTTGCTGTCAAAAGCGTCCATAGGATTACTCTTGGCAGCATGTTTGTTCGATGTAGAGTATCCGAACGGCAGTCTAAGCTGCTTTCTTTCATGTTCACTGTATACAACAGATTCTAACTACATGCTTCCGCGCAAGGGCTTGAAACACTCTAGCGTCATTATTTAGTGGTATTTTTCCTGAAACCAATCTGATGAAAATTTTATTTAGATGAAATTTAGAGCTAGGGTGACGGTTACAAGTCGTTCTTCGGCATAATTTTAACATGGGAAACTATCTTTTCGTGTATGGGGGCAATTCTGTAGTGTGTTTCATAAATTGCAGGTTGGATGTTGCTCAAGTAGTTAAAACTTGTGTACCTGAGTTAGTAGAGCAGAAAAATCTCTTCTTTAGATTTGGAAGATTGGTCGCGGAGGGTGATTAACATGATGGCATGTAACACACATTTCTTCAACATGTAAAACAAGAAATTTTAACCTTTAACATCCTAATTAATGAAAATGTCATGAAAGAGATTTCGGCGCCTTCTAATCGGTAAACAAAACGAGACAGTTAGCCACTTTCTTTATCTCTCTCGGATCCCTTAATAATTATAGTAACAGCAACCTCATCCTCATTATGATAGTGTCCCTGCCAGAAGAAGATCAAAATAGCGGTCTTGAAGCAGACTGAGTACTTACTGAGTCACAGTAAGTGTGAGACATTACGAAAACGTATATAGTTGGCTGTCTTATTTTCTCATGTTAATCCAGTTAATGTCGGGTATCATCCGGATTTGGGTTTAACCGAGTATTTCGTTGTACTAGCTGTAGAGTTTACAGACCTCATACATTTGCCTATGTATATGGGATTTTGGGGGATAAGTCAATTTGTCACGTTACGAATAGGTACCTAGCTTTGTCGTACATTATTTAAAGGGCGTCCATGGTCCGAATACTTCACGACATCTGGCTGCCATCTTGTGAAGCATTATCTCTGCTAAGCTACGTCACTATCGTGAATTATAGTACAGCTATCCTAGTCTATTTCCAAGTTTAGTGTGCGTTTCGAGGTATTTGGGCCCTTATCGGTCAGATAATGGCCATTTTGTAAGCCATCCTCGACTTCACCTGCCAGATGGGCGCTTGGGGATTTTATAGTTGGCCCTTCAGGCAGTCATTATTTAATCAATGAGTCACGCACGTTTTTTGATTTGAGATAATAGTTACAACGTGGAAAACTCTTCAGCTGCAATTTTATCCTCAGGTAAGATTTTTCTCTTTCTAATGCCCTTGTGTTTTCTGTATTGAAACAATTATTGAGCGCGGTCATATTTTGTTGAGAGACTTTTGTCTGCCTGTAATTGTAATACGATCATTGTTGAATTTTAAAGGAGGGGAAGGGAGGTTATTGGACGTTTAATTTGTTTTGAATCAATTTTCATCAATAATTTTGAGTATTGGGGGGAGCAACAATTTTAGTTGGATATTGACGAGACCAGTATTTCTTTCGTTAATTTGATTTTATTGATATATACAATGTACCTTCCCAGTTTTATACATTTAAAGAAGTGGGTGGCGCTCAACCCTATGGTAGTGCAACGGTGCACCGAAGATTATGTACCGCCTAAGTTAATGATAAATTTTCTAGGGGAAAATTAGTAATACATTTTTTTCATTAAAATTGAAAGGCTCAACAAAGAAAATAGAATAAAAAACATTGGCTTCCTATCACTCACTCGATCACTTGAACTCGTGCTGCAATAGGCGACCTTCTGCAACTTATGTTTTAAGATACTATTTTATATAACATTCTAAGTGAACGGTAAGATCTATGGATATACCTAAAAGAAGAAACATGAAGAGCAAGAAGTTTGGTTAGAATTGGAGGTGGATTAACATATTCCTACATGAGAAATTTTTTATGACCATTTGCCCCAGGAACGAAGACGATTTAAGGGCGCTAAAAGATATGCACTCCATAAAATTATAATAACAATAATAAAACAGGCTATATTCATGGTCGTACACAGAACTTAACCCGTAACAACGATTTCCACTTTGAAAGCGATTTCGTCATGTTAACGTTAGATAATTGCCAAAATAAGACAAGAAGATTGTCATTGTTTCCGAGTTGTCGCATTTAATAGTGAACCCAGTGCTATTTTAGATAGTGTTCTGTATAGCGTCACGAATGTTTAAACATACTTTCATTTGCTGCTTTAATTAGACACGAACTTCGTCGCATACGAGTAATATACCGAAAGATTAATTTTATAATTGTGTAGCGAGTGTAAAATTGTTAACACTTCCCCCTTAGGATTAATTTCTAAAAATAAATGGATGCTGTAATAATCTTTCTGCTAGTTTAATAGTTTCCCGTCATGCGTTGCAAATTTGAATAATGCGCATTGCTTTATGTAGTTTGCATAGATATATGCCAGATTACTTCGCAAATTTTCATAATTTATTTCGTTCGAGCATAAATTCCGGTGGTCTTTACAATATAATCTATAAAGCGTTCGTGAGTATCGCAATGTATAACATTTTTTTTATTGCAACATTATTCAAAGTCGTCATAACTATAATAATTACTCATAAAATTAGAAGGAGTAAAATATTTTAGTGAAATATCAAAATATAACGTTCTTGATAGCGTGCCCTTAATAATTTCGTCGTTTTATTTGCGGACGATTTAAAATACATTTGTGAGTGCACAAGTTCTACATAATGATATTGGAAGTTTTGCCAAGAAAGTATATGAATCCTTGGCTTATATATAGAATTTCTGCTATATTTTATGTAAATGATGTATTGCCGTATACATCTCTTGCTTATCTATTTGAAGTGGTTGGAATGCGTTTGTAATAACTTATACAGATATAAATCATGTAGAAGTAGTTAAAGATTAACTCATTCAGAATCTCTATGAAGAAGGATACTTTGTGCATAGAATAACAGCCGTCTTTGCTTTTGAACATGCGATTTTATTTATTAAAATACATAGTCATAGTCATACAGATCCTCTTCTTTTCAAACACAGGGTGTAGGTGCGGCAAACTTTTGTCGATTTATCTGTATTAGTAGCTTTAGTAGTTAGTTATTAATGATACAAGTTCGATATGAACATCATAATGAAAGGCGTGTAATGTTAAAACCACGAGGCGTAGCCGAGTGGGTTTTGGTTACACAAGTTTTATTAATGACGTTCATATCGAAAGTGTATCATTCAAAATTGAATCTAAGACGATCCATTTGGATTTTGTTCGCAGTTTGAGTTATAAACATTTTCGTAAATTAAATTTCAAAATTATCAAAGGCCCATACTAGTGGATGTCATGGTAATCACGTTTGTGTCAATTTAAACTTTCACGGTGATACAGTGGTAATTATCATTTGGTTGCTTTTATGAATTCATAACACTAGTGCTTTATGAGGATTTGTCCTCGGATTTGTCTCACTCTTCGTTTCATAATGACCTCTTTCAGATGCATCATCAAAATTTTCCTTGACTGTGGATTCATGAGATTGTTTAGTTTCAGGCTTTTTAGATTTTCACAGCGAATTTAACAATGGATGATAATTGGGATACCGAATATGGAGATTTTATTCTGACTAATTGGATAAGTATAATTAAGAATTTACATTTAAATAAGTTACAGAAGAACCCCTGCAGTTGATCTGGGCTCATCTGCTGGGTTTATATAGTTCCGCAAGCCCTAATAGAGGGCAGTGAGTCTCTACGCAGCCCATTCAGAGGAAATCAAATACCCCTAGCCGGGAATGCACTTCATTTCGCAGTTCCTCAGAACAGCTCATCCCTACTACTTGCAGAAGTTCTCTGCAGTCCGCACAGATGACTACTTCTTTTAGAACCCTTGTAACCAGTCAATATGCACTGTCCGACGAGGCTCTGGTTTGCTGGAGGTGTCGCCAAACTGGTCAATGGAGGTCCCAGTGTCGCAACCAAACGATTCCTTTTTGTTCTTGTTGTGGTAAACGAGGGGTTATATTTCGAGAGTGTGGGTGGCAGACCCAAAATATCCTCCCAATCGTTCCGTTGTTAATTCTTATAACCTTTCTCCTTCGGCGGCTGCGATACGGAAAACCGACCCTTGGCAGGGCCCTTGTGCCCCGAGTTAGTCTCGTGTCTCAGCAATGCGTCAAAGGAACTTTAGACCGAATTACAACCCTCCAAAAACCTCGATAGGTTCACCGACTTAATTGAGCATGACGACCGTCTACAAAATACCTTAATTCCAGCTCTCGTCAATGAGGAAGTAGATCATATGCTGGCCGAAAACATCTTAGAACAGTCTGAAAGTTCCTGCAGTTCGCCGATTGTCATGGTTCGAAAGAAAGATGGCAAGATGGCGTTTCTGTATTCGATTTCCGAAAAGTCAACAAAGTTACCATTAAAGATGCCTATGCGTTACCGTTCATAATTGAGATTCTGATCTGGGTCCGTCAAGCATGCTACATTTCAAGTATCCATTTGAAACAAGGTTATTCACAGATACCACTGACCAAAACTAGTCGACCCATCACTGCTTTCACCAAAGCCGGTCAAAGACTTTTGCAATTTAAAGTCAGGCCCTTTGGGTTACATTTCGCACCAGCCACGTTCCAGCGTCTTTGACAGGGCGAGAAATGGAGTCACGAGCGTCCGCCTACCTGGACGATATAATCGTGCTGGGGAGCAAGTTCAACGAGCACTTAAAATTCAAAATAACTAAATAATAAAGCACTCGTTTTCCGCCCTGAAGTTCATAATTTGGACACCAATTTTAGTAAGCACTTTGAGAATGGCGTTAGGTCCAAAAGAAAAATGGCAAGATCCGTTTCTGTATTCAATTTCCGAAAAGTCAACAGTTACCATTAGAGATGCCTATCCGTTACCGTTCATAATTGAGATTCTGGACTGGGTTCGTCAAGCCTGCTACATTTCAAGTATCGATTTGAAACAAGGTTATTGACACATACCGCTGACCAAAACTAGTCCACCCATCACTGCTTTCACCGTAGCCGGTCGAGGACTTTTGCAATTTAAAGGCAGGTCCTTTGGGCCACATTCGGCACCAGCCACTTTCTAGTCTTTGACAGGGCGAGAAATGGAGTCACGAGCGTCCGCCTACCTGGACGACATAATCGTGCTGGGGAGCAAGTTCAACAAGCAGTTAACATTCAAAATAGCTAATGTAATAAAGCACCCCTTTTCCGCCCTGAAGTTCATAATTTGGACACCAATTTTAAGAAGCACTTTGAGAATGGCATAAGATCAATGCCGAAAAATATGTCAGCTTTAAAATAAAGTTTCTTGTGGTGTAAAGACGAGGAGTTTTAATTTGTTAACTAAGACGCCGCATAGGAGATACCTAATTGATTGTGTCCAATTTTAAATAATAAAAAATACGAAAACCGCTATATTACAAAGAAACAGTACTACCAATAATGTCAGAGGCAAATACAAAATAAACCTTACAATTGATACAAATACCAATACTCAATATCCGTCCCTTACTTCTCATAAAGGTCACACTTTTTTAACGAACTTCAGACAATTAAAACAATAAAACACTTCATTGCATTCTGTTGCGGTCGGGGCACCTTTTTCAAATATAATTTTTTAAACAAACCATGACATACAAAAAATTACGAAAGACAATGAAACCTAAATTAACATCTTTCCCTCCCGGTAAACCAGACTACAATTTTCCGCGACTTCTATATAAATACAGTAGAGGTACATGAGCTTACGTGTGAAAAAGCAACACAAAGGTTTTGATGTAGAAGGCAGTCAGTAACATGAAAGTCGCCTAATTAGCTTTGTTTGTGTTACACGCATCCGGTTAAAACGACCAGTCACAACGCAATTCTCCAGTTTGGTAATGGCATGTACAGATAGGTGCCCT
The DNA here is from genome assembly GCF_008802855.1 of Photinus pyralis. Lineage (NCBI taxonomy): Eukaryota > Metazoa > Arthropoda > Insecta > Coleoptera > Lampyridae > Photinus > Photinus pyralis. The sequence goes on along the minus strand of NW_022170738.1, from coordinate 35,683,694 downwards.
CTTAAGACTCTTTGAAAATGATTTCCCCCAAATGTCTCATCTTTTATCCGGACGATGTTCACGGTTAGTTAGATGTAGATTTGTCGTTAAAGATAAATCAAAAATCCGTATGGCACGGCTATGTTTCTTGAGTACTAAGTAAAAATTCAAGTTAATTACAGTAATTCCCACATGCACTCGCTAGTAATAGAATAGAGAGGTATAGGGCCAAAAACACATTCGGATTTTTTCATGACCATTAGATGTGTGATTTTAATTAGAAAGTACTTGTGTAGTGCCTAATTGCAGTAAAAAATCCAATTGATGTAAATTATAAACAGCGAAAATTCAAACGAGAGGGTAAAAACCTATTTTCCAAACAATAACATAAATGTTTTCGGATGCCATTTTGCCAAAAGTTGGTAGGTATGTTACATTAATGAACGTTTTCACCTAAATTACTGCAGATCGCGTAAAATTGCAAAACTTTTGCTTTTGTTTTAAATTACAAAGAGCTTTAACAATTAGGAATGTAAATCTAATTAAACTCTGCATACACAAAAGTTTTAGGGGTAAGTTTAGTCTGCGAAGAAGATTAAACCCGTAGACGTTTTGGTTTAACAGTGACTTAGAATTTCATTAAAAAAATTTAAACTACTTAAAGTGAACGATCGGTAGTTACAATTTGGAGAGTGTATGATCTAATTAGTCAGCACGTTCAATTTATATCTGGGCTGAAAATCGCTAACTTAGGATTTGAAGCTTATTAAGCGGTTAGAAATAAGCCTTTAGGGCAAACCGTTACTATTTTATCGCCATCCCCTGAGAAAAGAAGACCGTCCGTTACCAACGCAGCCGCTTTAAAAGACACAAAAGATAAAAATTTTGACATGAAATCCCCTGACGCGGAAATTATTACGTTATTCGACAAATTAAATTTTTCCCCCTCATTCCCAATATACAATTTAGTTTCTTAAATTTCCATTCCAAAACTACTTTCCATAAGAAATGCAGCAATTTTCGTTCCTTTCCGCCCACATTAATAATAACGATTCGCGAAAAAATGCTTTAAAGCTCCACACTTTTAAGGCATCCCCTAAATTGATAGTAATCTAAAACATTTCTTTCGGTTTTTATGAAGCTCTAATGCCTCACTAACTTGATTCTGGATAAAAGAACACTCCCTCGCAATAACTTACTGGACCAAAAACGCGCTTGTGTAGTACAAATTGTATTTCTTATAATGATATTGTGTATACCGCAAATTGTATTTCTTATAATGCCATTCTCTGCAATAGTGATTCACCAAATGGAAGATTTTAATTCTAATTCAATGTATTTTCTGGGAGAGATTGTAATTCAGAAGTTACATATCCACTCAGACTCGTGTTCTAAAAAATTAATGGTCGCCCTTGGCGCTTAAGAAAGGAATTTAATAAACGAGAACTCTTGAAAAAATTTATAGGTATGAGCGGAGTGTAGTCTTATTTACAAGGTATTTGAATGGGAATCCAGTTTAATGTTACGTACACCGAGCACGTTTGTTTGCGTTTTCTCGACCCGCGAGTAAACTCAAGTGATCGGGCTCCAGAGTAAATATTCTTGCCGTTCTTTGAATTTTTTTTATTAATGAAGTAAATAAAGCATTTCGTATGACGACCCAAATGCGTGTCAGGAAAATCAAACATGTAGGGTAAAGGGTAGGCGACATCTGGCATTTGGTGAAAGCTTCGCGTTTAACTTTATAATACAAGAATGAGTAACAACGAATCTACAAAGGTCAAATACTGCTACACATTAATTTAAGGGTCGTGTCTAACACAAACATGATTGATATTCAGCAAAAAAATTACCTCCATAATATGGTATATAAAATCCTTTATTCATGAAAAATCAAATCAGAAGCTGTAAACGTTGATATGTATGGGATTTGATGAAATACAAAGAAAAGCAAAACGATTTTAAAAACCACACAAAGACGAAAACGGTTAGTAATATGAACACGGTAATACCTTTCCTAATTATGTTGGAAAATTAATCTATTTCATAAATACATTTCAAGAAAGGTTTTTACGATAGCATTCACAATTCAAACAAGTCAAAGCATTCTTAACAATCCGCAAAACTGGGACATTTGATATCTACTGGATTAGTAACGAAGCACCCGTTTCGTTATAACAGAATTAATGAACGCACGGGTCCGTTAACTTGGACCCCCCACTGAGAGATTTCATAGTCGTATTATTTTGAAATGAATGCGCTCGTTATGCGCTCATATGCGCCACCGATAATAACTCTTGCGCCATTATCGTTTTTTAGAAATCCGAAAAAACATTGGGGGGGGGGGCAAGTGAACGTAGCCCCCCCCAGTACGTATTTTGTCCCTTGTAACTAGGTCACCTGATACATTTGGTTATGCGCTCAATTGCGCCACTTGAATTAAAGCTAGCGCCATTACGGTTAAGCCGTGACAAATTTTCAAAAAGTGGGGGGGCCAACTTAACGTTTTTAAAAGTTACTTTTTTTTAACATCTTTTCATACGAAATTGTACTCTCAGGTATGCGCTGAAATGCGCCGTAAAAAGATATCTTTGCGCCATTATTGTTTTTTGGTTATCCTTAAATATATTTGGGGGGTGGGGGGCCAAGTGAACGGAATCCCCCATAACGCATTTTGCTACCGGTATTTGTGCCACTTGATACATCTGGTTATGAGCTCAATTGCGCCACTTGAATTAAAGCTAGCGCCATTACGGTTAAGCGATAAAAAATTTTTAAAAAGTGGAGGGTTTAACTTAGCGTTTTCAAAAGTTATTTCCGGAAGTGCGTCCATTTTGAAAATATTTTACATCGATTCGGCCTTCGGAGTAACTCCTAAATACAAATTTTTAAAAACCTACCTATTTTACTTTCTCAGAATCGTTTAACTAAAGCTCCCAAAAAAACACCCTGTATAGTGTTTCTGAAACACTATAATGGCGCCAAGATTTTTGTTTACGGCGCATTTTAGCGCATGATGAAAGGTACGATGTAGTAGAAAAAACATGTTAAAAAACGTAACTTTTGAAACGTTAAGTTAGCCCCTCCCCCCTTTTTAAAAATTTTTTATGGCTTAACCGTAATGGCGCTAGCTTTAATTCAAGTGGCGCAATTGAGCTCATAACCAGATGTATCAAGTGGCACAAATACCGGTAGCAAAATGCGTTATGGGGGATTCCGTTCACTTGCCCCCCCCCCAAATGTTTTTTCGGATTTCTAAAAAACGATAATGGCACAAGAGTTATTATCGGTGGCGCATATGAGCGCATAACGAGCGCATTCATTTCAAAATAATACGACTATGAAATCTCTCAGTGGGGGGGCCAAGTTAACGGACCCTGAACGCACATTGGTGGAAGCTTTAATGAACACCAGGTACGTCGATGAACCGAGACGGGGGCTTCCTCATGAGAAATTGTAGTTCCAGACTTATGTATTTCTTTTCAAGGAGTACTAGTCACGTGGACATACCCCACCAAAGAAATACAAGAGTTTCCATCGGCGTAAAAATTCGTTGCGTGGAAATACTCCAGGTCTACCGCCGTTTCACAGTGTAGAAACATCACTGCCCCTATAGCATTCAAATATCACAAGGACATCATTCACCTATAACTACGAAGAGGGAGAAAAACATCAATGGAACGTGCTGAAGAACTTTATTAAACGTTCTCCCACTACCACTACCAGTATCACATTTGCCAGAGATTTCGTAGAGAAGCAATTAAATCCCCTGGAAACTGGTGCAGTGGCCCACTGTTGCAGTGCTGTCTCTGCGAGGTCAGATTTACATGACTCTCCAAAAAGTAATTCGGTACCTGAATTTGTAGAGCTGTTTTAGCCGCCGATAAGGAAATCAAGGTATAAGTTATAGAATCGGTTGATAGTACAGGTTTCCTTCGGAGAGGAATGTATAGGGCATTTCAATCGAAGAGGGCGGTGATAGAACTAGTTAAAAGGCGTTCACAAATGTAATAGCTTCAAGCAGCAGAAGTGCTACGACTACTATATAGGAGCCTGAGAGCTCCGTCCATCTGACGATCTGATCATTTCTTGTGGTTTTCATTTCGCTTAAATAAATCATTAAAGTAGAAATTTTTTTTGTTAAAGTGGTTCAGTTAATATTAATTTTCCATAGTCTAATTGCAATGTCTGGATAGAACTGATTTGATTTTCAGATTGGATTGTAAGGTAATCATACCTGTCATCAGCATAATAGTGCCGGCCATTCATATAATGGATCCAAATAGTCAACGATATCATATCGCGGAGATCTTGACTAATTGCATCATTAAAGTTGGAAATGAAACCATAAAAAATATCAATTAACTCCTGTAACCCAGATTTCCATAATTTGTTCCGTGCACAAGTTCTGACTTAATACGTCAGAAAAGATGAAATTGAAGTTCCATTCAATTCACCAGATGTGTAGGATCTGCAAATATTAAATATGTCACAGTTACAACTCGAAGTGTTTACGTCAGGACGAAGGAAAACCCTCCTTTTCAGACCGAAAAATATGACGTATCGATTGCTAAACCTTTTCGAGCTGCTAGTAACTTCCAAACACATAAAACACTCCGAAGGTAAGGTGAAATACGGCGCTCAAATCGAAAAATCGAGATATTTGAAATCACGAAGTTAGCTTTGTACAACCCCTTGCAGCTATCAACGAGCCAAATATATTATAGTCATGTTACAATCCAGCTGTCTCTTTATCAAATAATGATACTGCAGCACGCCACATCCACATAGAATATGTGATGAATTGAAACGGCTACTCATTGTTCTATTACGATGTAACGTACTTTGAGTGCTACATTGTGGCACGTTTCAAGTAATTTGTTATCCCACAGTACCTAGCTATCGTTTGTTTAACGTCCACGTTTATTCTTTTTTGTAATGTATCGTGTCAATTTTAAATTGGGCCGTGTTGAATTTCTAACGGATTGGGGAATAGATAAGATCAAATAACGTCGATAAGCTCTATTTTTATTGAGTGTTCTCACACACGGCCCGTTAGTTATGTCAAGAATGCCAATTTGAGCCTTGAGTTTCTTTTTTCCAAAGGGCTTTCCACCGATATTCTATCCATTCCAATCAAACGTTTCAATGAATGGAAAAGCACCCGTTTACAGTTCTTAGTGAAATCTCACGTGGAATACATGTTCAATGAGCTTTCGCGCAGTTAGGGACTCTTAAATACCAGATCTAAAGACTAAAGTAAATGCTGGCACACTTTGATTTCATTACTGAATGATTGATTACAACGAATTTGTCATAATTTTCTCCGACTGATTTCAACTTGATTTACCACCCATTGCCTTGTTTTCGGCATCATCTCTGGAATACTTCAGTATTCACGTACAAAATTGCATGGTTTAATAAGATCTGTGAAGTCGAGGGATTATTTAAGGACATTGGTCACGTACCCTTCAGAGATCATTTAACAGCTCCCTCAAAGGCTCTTCAGAATTTTTGCGGAACCTTAGAGAATATTCGGATGCTCACAAAATGTGTATTGATTTGTGAAATTCTTGAGAAATCATTCAGTGCTTTCCCAGAATCTTAGAGGTATTTCAAAAGTCCATAAGTTCATCACTGACTCTCTTGAGATTTCTAAATGCTTCACATACATACAAGTGGTGAGTTCATGTCAAGGTGGCGGTCCCCGCAGTCATACCACGACTGTGGTTATGTTACACAGACCGCTTTTGATGCGATCTGAAAACGTGTCTAACCTGGGAGTGCCACCCATAGGATAAATAAAATAAATAAATAGTTAATTTACATATTTCGGGCCATTGCCATTCCTGTAGCTTCATATACCACGAATACGAGCTTTGACCTAGGGGAAATTTTGTAAAAAAAATGATTAAATTTTCGACATGTTTAAACTAAAATTATTATAAAATGAAGACGCAAATTTTATTCCGAATTACTTGACCCCAAGTTATGAGAAGGGGACGAACATAAATAATTTATAATGTTGGATTTAACCATTCTGTATCTTTTCAGTTTCATTATCGACCAGATCGATAGCTAGTCGGAGTAATCTATATTTCTATACATTTTAAAGCAATCAATTTAAATGGTGTATACCAGTGGCTCAACAGCGGGGAATAAAAAAGGCCGCGTTACATTCTTTAAACGATATTATGAGTCTTACACGTTTCTGGAGCTCTTAAATGTCGCAAGCGGTCTCCACAACTTTCAAAAGTGTCAAGAATATTCATCATTGGAAGTTTCACGAGAAGCACTTGAATTGAATTTGTTATCCTTTCCCTTTTTTTTTCATCTGTTGGGCAATAAGAAAATTCTTATTATCAGGACCCGGTCATATGGGATCTTTTGTGAATTGTTGAGGGTTTGTTTCTAAGAGCTTTAAAGGATCTCTAATGGTCTTTACGAGCTTATCAAAGTTCTCTAAGACGCTTTATCGTTTAGGAATCTTAGTCTTAAGAGCTTGGTATGAGATTTTTGTTCTTTAATTGATTAAGGAGCCAAGAGAGCGGTGATCGGTTGCAAATTCAGTTATCTTAAATGGGGATATAGAATTGCATTAGTAAACTCACCAAGAGTTAAATTCGCACCTTGGGAATTGCTTTTGGACTTGAAAAAATGCATTTAAAACCATCTGAGATTGGTGGTAAGAAAGACATTAACCAATAAAAATTTAGACATCGCCATTTTGAGTGATAATCCGCCATTGGAGGCGTCCATTTGGTCTCTATTCTATTAGAAATTCGCGTTTTGAGATTATAGGCGACCAGTAGGGTCCTAAGAATGCGATATTTGGCATTAAAAGTGACCATTTGGTCTCGATACCAGAGCATGGGTTTTATCATCATTAGAGTTAACGCAGCGCACTAACATTGTATTACAAACGACCAATTTAAGGTCGAGTTCAAAAAGTTAAACCGTTTTGACAGGGATTTCCAAAATCACGGAAGTTTCAAAGTTCGTGAATAGTGAAATTTTTCACTGTATTCACTAAAATTTTGTGCTAATTAAAAAAAGTAACACCAAACATCTAAAGTTTTCCTAGTCAGTAACAATACTATGACAACCCCAACGAGTCGTTATTTTACCGGAGTACAAAATTGAAGGAGATTTTAAGACTCGGAAGAAGTTTTCCATTGTAGATCAAGACCGAGTCGTTACCGGTCCGACGTGGTGGCAGGTATGGAAATCGGATTCTCCACCAGAGGAAGCTGCGAGTCAGGTACAATTCATTAAGGAAGCCTTAAATATTGAAGTAAACGCTAGCAAAACAAGAAAAATTAATGACAGTAAATTCGTTTGGACAGCCGCAAGAAGAAAATAGAGATTATGCCTAATAAATACAAACTAAAGGACATAGTACCGAAGAAGATATACATCGACCACGATGCGACAAGAATGCTTGTCTGGAACAGGAATGAAAATAAGCTGCAGGAATATGACAACCAACACCCAAAGAATGGTGGGAGAACCAAGACGGATCTACGAAGACGAAACGGCTACGATATGGTTATAGAAAATCGAAAATATGGAAACTTGGTACTTGGAATATACGAGCAATTAATGGAAAAGAAAACAAATTAATTCAACAATTTGAGAGTATATACAGGGTGTTTCGAAATTCACGCACACGGACTATGGGATGATGTTATACGACAAAAACTGAACAAAAAGTTCCTCTACCAGTTTTCCATCAGACCGCTATTTTTCGAGCTACCGCGGTTTTAAAAATCTCCGCCCCCCTTCGCTGCTGGTTAAACTTAATAATAACACATTTTTAAACACAAAAGAAGGTTCAAAATAAACTATAATTCTGACGAGTACGTAATTACAACAGTTGTTCAAAATGTCCGCCGTCTGCTAGTATACAAGCTTCAGCGCGTCGAAAAAAAAGTGCCGGTCTGATCAAAAACTGGTAGAGGAACATTTTATTCAGTTTTCGTTGTATAACACCATCCCACAGTCCCTGTTTCGAAACACCCTGTAGTAGCAGAAACGTCTACAAGAAAAAGCATAAACGACAAAATAGTTTCGAGAAGAGCGGAATTAAACAGTGATCACTGCCTGGTAGTGTCAAAAATAACAGGACAAATTGCATCGAGACAAGGAGACGACAGATGGAAAAAAGAAATACCAGTTTCGGAGACACTTAAATCTTACAAAATAAAAGAACGAATATTTGCCGAAAAATTAAGTTACTAGAAACTGAAATATAAAGTCAAAGTTGCAAGTCGCCGGATACCAGCGTTTAAGGGTTACGGACAACGTTTAAAAGTTTGGTCCTTATGACAGAAAAACAGGTATGCGGTACCTGTAGAACAGACAGCATGGTGGAATGAACAAATTAAATCTTGGGAGAGGCGGCGACGCCTGGGATATGTCAAAGTATCAAGTATCAAGTAAGAATCAAAAAAAGAAAATGGAAAAATATATTTGAGTACTAGAACCATCGCTGAATACCTGGAAGATAAACAACAACGCGAAAGAGTAAAAAGATATGCCATAGATGTGTGAAGGAGGGGAGGGGGTGGTGGCGAGAAAATACGTTAAGAAAAGGAAAAACTTGGAATACCGTATCAAGTCGAAGCAGAGAAGGTGACAGACGAAGACGTAATGAACAGATGGAAAAAATATTTCCAAAAATTGTTGGAAGGCACAGACGAAGAAGAAGTAGAGGAAGCGAATGGTGAAGAAACTCAAATCACACTAAATGAAATGATAGATGCGATACCTAGCTAATATAAAGCTAGGAAAGGCAGCTGGACAAGATAAAATAACCGGTGAAATGCTAAAAAATCTAAAGGCCACTGGAGATATTTATAATGTACTAGTACTAATATGTAAAAAAGAACAGGGAAGACCTGGACTGAAGCGAGACACCTGGCCAGAAATAGACAGGAGTGGAAAAGATTTGTATAATGTATAAAATTTAGAAGGGCGTCTCGATTATGTATACATATAAAGCATAAAAGAAAACTTACCATAATCTAGATCACAACCTTGGTTAGCAAGACGTATCTACTATACACGGAAAGGTTCCAACAGGGTGAATACAAGGCTAATCTCGAAAAACACAACACAACTTAATACCGATGGGGTGAGATACAAAACCATCAGTGCACACTATCCATAATTTCCACTACAGTTCACTTCGCACCCACCTTTTCTAAAAACAAGAAAATTTTCCCTGAGATACGGTGCAATAAAAAGTATTAAAATTAAAAAAATTGTTTGCATAAAGTATAAGCTCTTGCAAATACAACTATGATACCGCTGTCGTGTTGTTAATTCTTAATAAACACTTGTCATTATCCGGTCTTGGCAAACTTATTTAACTCTTAGCGCTTTTCAGAAGGTGGTGACATCAATTTTACTACAACCGTTTTTAGGATTTTATCACTGCCCACTCTGAGATTTGCTTCTCCAGACATTCAGAGCTGGAAATTTGAACCAATTTTTATTTTTGAACTTTATTCGTGTAGTAGATTATCGAGGGTAAATTGTCACGCGTTCCGGTCACATTGCAACTGCGAAACAATTTTAATTTAGTCCAATCTTTTTTACCTCTTGCACCTCCAAAATAACGTAAATTAGATAAATTAGTCCTGTCACAAGCATAAACATTTTATTAACCGTAACCCTACACCTGATCCCGTACCACGCTGTTATTGATTTTACTTCATATATTTACTAAGGAAGCTCAAATGCAAATTAATTTAGCAAAGTATATTTAAATTTAACTTCATACTTTATGACAGCTTATGTAATATAAGCCGCCTAACAATTATTAGAGTTTATCTTATACATTTAGAGATAGTTCCGCAGAAATACAGCCGCAATATTTCAAGAATGTTAATAATCGCATTTCCTACGCTACGTGGGAAACGTCAATATTATGGTTTTACTCAATCCCGTGACGTGGAATCGCAAGCATTACGTACCCTATTAGGGGCGACGTTTGTATCCAGATGCTAATTTTTCATGATAGGTAAGGTCTCGATAAATATTCAAGCTTCATGAAGTTGGTATAACAGAATTGTATGTTCATAGATGTGGAAGACTTTAGTACCCGCTGGAATAACTTAGCAGGTGCACAACCCCATCTCCCTTACACATTGTCTAGATAGTTTCTAAGTTTTCACCGCTTGACAAAGAGACGGTACTATAGATTTATTTAATTTATTAGCTCAACAATGGTCTCGGTGCGAGGCAACTTTGCGCGAATTGTAATTAAATAGGTATGTCATCTTGTTGTAGAGGAACTGTTGTTAGATAAGTAATCTCTTTAGTTTACTGATTATTTTATTCATGTACATGAAACAGACGCTTACCGATATACTTGTAAATGCTTTACGTTATAGTTAAAACGATACAAGAGAAAGTCCGTACTATAAAGATAAACTAGCACAAATAGCGCAGAGAAAAAGTGCATTATAAGGATATTTGCTACTATTTTCCTTAAACCCGATCCATTTTAATTAATGTATGCATGCAAAAGCATGATACCAATATACCGGAAATGGAATACAGTTACTTATTTATGGATTGAATGCAATAACAACCCCTAATGATTTCAACAGAACCTTTATTTGTAATCAGGTGATTAATCAATGCAAATATATATCAATTTCAATATCAAATTATTAAAGTAACCAATTCCGTATCTTAGTATCAATACTATAACACTAAACTATAAATCAATAATCAGAACAGCTGCTCCTCTAACATCCTGTTTCAAGAAAACCAATTAGCTTTGGAACATAATTGATAAATGCAATAAAAATCGTTAACAAGTAATAAATATGGATAACAGGTCCACAGGCAGAATACCCGCTACAAGAAATACATGCAACAATACGAGGGCATAAAGATACACAAAAAATGTACCCTTGAATTAATTATATACGGTCATTAACGACTAAGGCACATTTTACATAAAGAATAGCAATACAGTCATCAACAACCAAGACAGATGTAGCATATAATGTATTACCACATTTAGGTTTCTAAAAAGGGAGACTGGAACTTCGGCAACTCAAAGCAGATAACACTGCGATCCAGGATGATGGATGGGAATCCACCACACTAGCCCAATTTGACGATGTCTTAATAGATCAAGCTATTGGTTTGTCGACTACTCAAGTGTTAACGATATCGTTTCGGTGCAGATATGATACCCGGAAAAGGAACTAAAATGGTGAAATCAAACATACGTTGATAAGATTAACCTTGCCTACCGCAGTAACTGGTTTCCCATATAAATACAGTACGGAATAATCAACATGGAATTTGCCAGGAACATGTGATATAAACTAACCTATAAATATAAAAAATATTGCAAACCACGGCAATATGAAAAATATGCTTACCTAGATTAGGATTAGCAAAACCACATTCACGTAAATACATTTAGATAAATAATTGCACCAAGGTTGACTTGATGCCTCTGGAATTTCATAAGATTTCAACATCTTTCAGAAAGTCCGTACCTGTCATTGCAACGACAAAAGCCACAGTGAAGGCGCATTCATTCAGATACTCCTTACGGATGCATTCAACACGGAAACGGAACGTTACAAACCTTCAAATACATGTAGCGTTGCACCTGAAGGGGTGGTAAGGGCGAGTTAAAAAAATTAGGTTACAGGGAGCTTTGTACAGTGGTGTTATTTTCGACAAACTTAGCTCATCATCTTTGCAGAAGAGGACCAAGGGGGCGGGACCTTTGCGCTTAAAAGGCGTGGCTGTCTGAGAAGAACTCGAGTTCCTAACTGAAATGTCATTAATATTCGAATTTTTCCTAGTTTTCACCGAAAATACGAAGATGACTTGGTGACTTGCCGTACCTCAAATAGCAAGAGCAACTCCCCGAGTTCACCATAAGACCCTGAAGGTTTTTTTTGTTATAGAAGTGCATCGCATCCTTTCCGTCTACTTCAATGCGCGAACAAGAGCCCACACAAAAGATGCAAAGAGTCGAAAAAGGCGGGAACGTTATCTAGGGAATGTGAATGAGTACTGAGGAAGTAGCGTCAATGAAGCATTAAGAAAAAGGAGGACATTTGAAGTGTTGGAAACAGACATGAAAGAATGAGGCGAAGAGGAAACAGGTTTAAATCAAGTTAGAGCCACAGAAGGGACGCAAGCGAGTCGTACGGAAAGGAAGAAGTGTCGAATAGAAGGGAACGTAGAAAGTAGGTGTGAAAGAAACGTAACATAGGAAAGGGGGAGACGTGAGTAAATTAAGGAAAAAAAAGCAGGAGTAACGAAACCGTGAGATAGGCCTAAAAGAATCGCGGAAGAGCCTTGATAGCGGAAGGGTGAAGAAGACTAGGTGAAAGCACCAAGACGGTGTAGACGAGGCGTGCAATGTGTCTGAGTGAACAGCAACAGCGCATTAAGAAGGAAGGTGAAAGGGAAAACACCTGAAGAAGCCGTGCAACAGTGCATGGCGTGGCATGAAAAATCCATCTTCTGAATTATTTATTTATTTAAGATGGTGATGATTTAAACAGCTGGTCAAGGACCTAATTACATGAATCACATTAAATTGTTTCAAGTTTCGAAAACCTGAATAATACAGAAATTTAAATCTTCGGAATACAAATTAAATTGTTCCAAATTCAAGGAAACGTGCAAGGGTGGCTGAAAGAGGCATAAAGAAGAACTTGAATTGATAAACGCGGACTTTTACGACCCTATAACTTGACCACTAGGTCCCTGTTTATTTCTGACCACCTCGACTAACAAGACGACAATTTTTTCTCTGGACCTCATTCTGACCAGGACGCGAATAAATGAATTTTGGTCAAGAAGTCCCCCCTCTGAAATACTCAATATTTTTTTAAACCCACTCAATGGCGGAATACTTATGGCGGCGGTATTTTATTAATTTTCATTGGTTAAAACGGCTCTCGGGGCGGTATCTGACTTTGGAATTTGGCGATGTCGGCTTATTTTTTATGGAGCTTTATTTAATTTGATGACTTGAAGAAGTAACAGGACACGACTAATTTCCAGCGTGTAATTCAAAACCATAGCCAGACAATGAGGCTACAAATACGATTTAGAACAATTACCCCATTTATAAATGCGGGAAAAATTACGAAAGCTCACTGTTATCACTTATCACAATCGACAAAATGAAAAGTTGAACTTACCGTGAGTAATGTTTGTTGGGGGACTCTTTTTCGACTGTTACTTCTGCGTAATTCGACGGGAAAAACGCAAAAAATTTCACTCAAATAAATGCTCTCGTTACAGCGCGAAAGAGGTGTAATGAAAGGTACGAACTAAGGGAGAAGGGAAGGGAAAGAATGCGGGAGAAAGAGAAATGAAAGCGAAGAGTAAAAGCGCCATATTGTTACTCAAGCCTCTCCTGAATGAATTTTCTACCAATAGAAATCATTTAGCCTACAGGTGCACACTATGCTATTTGTAGTTATTATAAACAGTATAAAGTTGTTTACACTGCCAATTACTTGTTAAATAGCTATTCGCACCGCTGTGTAAATAGTCCCACGTGATATTACTAAATGACATCGGCCTATTATGTTGATCGCACTCTTATTAATAGCAAATCTCCACCTTCGATATCCCGACAATTAGCAAGAATATTAATTCGTTTTGTACTTAGTCAATACATATAATATAATTAGTCTCATTTAAGGAACTATAGAATTATAATTTAACGGTTTATAACACGTAATCAATCAACGACGTTCATAATTAAAAGCGATTTGATATTAAATGTAATTGCAAGGTTTAACCATGTGTACGGTGCTTTCTTTATTATAACTACCTTCGAAAACGTAGATTCCTTTTATATTTGCTCACGCAAAATTAATTAAATCCTATGTTGGGAGAACATCCAGACACAAGCATCTAACGTTGTAAAACGAATCGAATTGTATAAAAACTCCTCAATAACGTAAATATAAAAAAAATACATTTAAAGCCTTTCCAAACAAATTTTCAAAAAGCTCAACTTCTTTTACTGACACAAAATAAAAACAAAATAAAAGAAACAGGCGCAAATTAACTTAATACATCACCACCATTCAAATGAACTGTCATATTATAATCGATGGTATAACGAAACCGATGGGTAAATACAAATTCTTCATATCGGAACATGAATATTACATTCGAGTAAACACAAGTTTTGCTTCGTTCACACAGCTAACAAAGCGTACACAGAATTTTTATTTGATTTCGTACGATATTGCAATATTTTCGTTGTACACAGACACAGCGAAATTAGGAATCCGTCTTTGCAAACTTCATACTGGAATTAGTAAGGATTTAAGAATATCAAAGCAGGGAGTGAAAAATATCGATTTGTGTAACATTTAACCTTAACCGCACTTTAACGTAGCTTTTTATAGAAACGTTGTCCACCCCGTCGGCATAACTCCCATCTTGTCAATACAGTGTTGAGAAAGTGGGTCAAGAGTCTCACCTCAATGTAAAGAAGTAACTCTCTTCTGAAGGAAGTAATCCTTAAACCAAGGGTAAGTATTTGGTGATGTTTATACAGACGAGGGTGGGTATTGAAATGAAAGTAGATGTCATATCGTCACAAGTGTAAAGTTTACGTCACCTTTTATATGCCTACAAAGTGGGAGACGAGCGGTTTTACTCACCGAAAATGTGATGTGTTGATAGGCGCTTTCTTTCGGCTACTTCGCAATCATGATTTCAAAATCGTGATTCGTAGGATCGCGTTTTACGAAAGAACGCGCGAATTTAAATCAAAGTATGGTTAAGTTTACGGAGTACACATTTGCATTCGAATTACATGTTTTTTGTTTGGATTTTGAAAATAATTTAAATACAAGTGGAAGTACTTGCACGATTATCTCTTCAGTTACAAATATTGACTAAACTAACATTTGAGCAAAAATATCATTGCATTTATAGGTTAAGATTTCGTGATCATAAAACTTTTATGTTCAGTTTGTTCACGATTTTAGCAATCATGATTATAAGATCACATTTCGAAAGAACGTGATTTGACAATCCAAACGCGTTTGGATCACCGAAAGAAAGCGCCTGATATTGATTACGTCTGACATGCACATTTCTTAGCTGATTACTGCTTAATATAATCATACAATCACCTTGAAAACGAGGGTGAAAAAAAGTTCTTATAATATCATATTTTCCAACATCTAAAACTGCATGGAAATTCATCATTTTTATGTGAACATTTACTCCGCCAAGTGAAATAATAGTTGATGACGTTATGTCATTCTATTTGACCTTATTTATAAGATGGAAGCTGAAATTTGTTATTTTTTCACGTACGGAGACTAAATAATAAAGTCCACTTTTTCCAGAGTCAACACGGATACATAATTTAATTGCAATTAATTATTATAAACCAATGAAAAGGAAGTTAAAAGCAAATTATTATTTTGAAGTTATACAACGCTAATTATCAACTTTTACGACCCTTATTTTAATTCAAATCAAAATATCTAA
This sequence comes from Photinus pyralis, assembly GCF_008802855.1. NCBI lineage: Eukaryota > Metazoa > Arthropoda > Insecta > Coleoptera > Lampyridae > Photinus > Photinus pyralis. The sequence continues at coordinate 35,668,190 of NW_022170738.1, read as the reverse complement.
ATATTACCATACTATTTGCACAAAAAACCATGGTTATATTTGAAAAAAACGACTGTACCTTACCTATGTTAAATGGAAACAAAGTCAGTAGATTTATGAAAGAAATCGATAACCCGTTATTTAAAAAACCTCGTTCAAAAACACAACGCACGGACCGCTTACAGAATTCGCCAATAAGAATTTATTCGGGAGGTTGTGTTCGAATCCCGCTGCCGACTACTGTGTCTGGAGTTTTGTTAGGAAGTTTTCCTCAGGGATACGTATACTCGTATAGCTATAGCATTTTTATGTAGAAATCGAGGCGAATGCCGCAGCAGTTCTCTAGTCGTATCCTTTTTCTTCACTAGACATCACTTCCGCTAGCTTTCCCTAGCAGACCACAGAGGCTGGTGGTTTGGCTGAAACTTTCCTTACAGGGTAACTATTGTCCCGCAGTGTCGCCAGCATAAAGCTCAACGTTTTTAACTGGCGGGCCAAACGAACGATTCAGAAATTTTCGTTGGGATACAGGCGACGATCCTTATTTCATTTAGGTACTTTTAGACTTATGCAATAAAAAAAAGCGTTCGGCCTCGCAAGACGAATGAGCGCGGTGGGGCGAGGGAGTCGATTTGGTGAAAGTTCTTACTTTCCATGGCAAGCAGCACTTTTTGAATTTTAAAACAACATTCAGGTTATCTGCCAAACAACGTTATTTTTCGTTATTCAGTATAGGAAAAATAGCGATTTCCACAGATGACCTGCACGTTAAGTTTAACGTTAACGTAATGACCAACTCCGCTGAATTGGTATCCCTTTTTATATGAAAAAAATTTAAACAAAATCGTGATTAAACTGAGTTCATATTCCGAAATAGTTGTAGGGAAGGGTCAATTTTCGCATGCATGCGGGCGCGTTTGTTGATTACAAATATTGGCGCGCGTCATGGGGTTATAGAGCCCTGATAGCTAATGGAGGCACTACAAACACTCAAATGTTTGAGAATTACGAGTAACCACTTTGTACAATTTCTTCAGTATTCTAGAGAATTATTTTAAAGAAACGGGAGAGGAAGAGAGTAGCGGACAAGTAAGCAACTCATCCGCCTCCCATATCCACCAAGTGACCATAAACGCGTATAATTAATTACCGCCATAGTAGCAAAGAGGAAAAGCTGCACCGCCCCTATTAGATTCTAAATCTACTCACTTTATATAAAGCCAAATCTTATGACTCACTGATGAAACTTGCAATTTGTACCATGTAAATTTATAGCAAGAGCGCGAATTTTACTATTTATCACTACTGGATCGATATTGGAACTGAAATTAAACACAATTTAATGTGTTCTAATGTAACCTTAAATCTGTTACCGAGCAATTATATTGAATCCCTCTTCAAATACAACGTTATTGATTAATCGGTGGATTACATGGATTATGTACCTACAAATAAAGGGGACATACCTGTAAGTACAAAGATAATCGTGTACACCTTAATCTCAACGTCATATTTAATATATCATTAAAAAGAGTAATTGAATTCGACATTTGAACAGTATCTATTATATTATTTACAGGTACCAATCGTTTAAGTTTCCTATCGCCCACTATCGATCTCTTAATGTTGTCTCAGTAACTAACCCTCTTGTCAAAACCTATGTCAATATTTTGTCTGTAAATAATTGAATCGATTCAGAAATAAATATTTCATGAATGGAACGACCGCGATGGAAATCTACCTCTATGCAAACATGTAAATAAAGATCTAGGATGTTTCCAATGTATCCACTCAGTCATTCTTTTAAAATGGTTTTTATTTTATGTCCTTCTATATTATACAATGTACGATTCCTTATGCCGGTTGAGATCCTAAAACTGTTGCTGCATGGGTTTCGGCCATTACGTCAACCTTAACGGCGGAATGCCTAGGTACCCACATCTGTTTATCGTTATTATTTTCCGCCACCTGGTTGAGGTTTCGACCACGACCAATCCGGCCACACCTCTTGCGTCCCCTGCAATTTATTGCTACCCGGCTGTCAGTTACTATCGCGGTATTATACAGTAAAATGTAAAGTTCAAAGCCGATTTTTTCAACTTCATACTTCATTAGTCTAATCAACTCTAACTAACTTTACATTTATGATGTTCATTTAAATTCATGCTAAATGATGCGACAGTAGTTTAACAAATGTTTATTTTAACTGCTTACCACTCCACGTTTACACTACAAAAATGCTCTCATATGTGTTCTTTCTTGAATAAAAATGTGAGCTAACAATACTGTTTGTCTTGGTAGGCAATGTTCTTCTTGCTTTCGTGTTAACCCCGCTACTTATTGTCTTCCCTCGGAAAATACACCACCTATTTTATATCCTGTCACTAAAGAGGCAAAAAAAGTAATAGACATCTGTTTATGAAAATGTTTATGAAAATGTTTCTCATAGGTCGACTCCTTTAGGAATGGGTATTAAAATTGCTTTAAACAAAATTAATATGCAAATCCCTAAAACTAATCGACCGCTACTTTATACAAATCAATAATATGTAATATTCTCTTCTGGTTACAAATTGGTCTTATCCTCCCTTTGAAGATGCGGCTTCCTTTAGATATATGGAAATAGATCGCTTCGATGATACAGTTGACTTTCTGCCCCGGTAACATTAGTGTTTTGTTAGATGGAATAATGGAATGCTACTTTCAAATACAAGTAAACTCTAGAAATTAGTACTCGAAGATCGTTATTATGCACAGGAATAAAATTCCAATGTTCCGCTGTATTGATCTAATTTTTGCGAATTTGGTAAATGCACCGATTAATTGTTTATAAATTTGTATACCAAGCTTTATTTATCGTATAATGCACTATCCAATGACACTCAACTTTGAGGAACTGACTTTTTAACTAGCCATTAGTGCTAGCGATAAAAATTCTTTCTTTATCACACTGAGTTTTAATATCAGTTTATTTAATCCCGTCTTTATGTGAAAGGCGCTTCTCCGACCCTTTGAAAGTCGACAATGAACAAATTTGCCACCTTGTAGCTATACGCCAAAGCAGTGGGTTTCGAACACTCCAAATAATTTTCAAAAATTTAAAAAAATAACAAAACTATAAAATAGCCTGCAATTATCACTATTCTTGGGATATTTCTGGTGGTTTATTCATGTTAGACATCAAATGCATTTTTTTAAAGGGTTCTAGATGCGATATGAATGACGCACGATTTACAAAATGTCCCTTTCAGCCCCTTGGACGGCTACGCATCTGTATTGCTTTCTTTTCTCGAATTATCGTGATAGTATACGGCCTTCCTTCGTTGCGTTTTTAATTTAATTGTTATAGTTTAGGTATTTTGAGCCAAATGAACAGAAACGACGAGTCCTCCTTTCGCTTCGTGCACATTCGAAAATTTTAACGGATAGTAGGTATTGGCCGCTCTTTTCGGACTGGCTCGGCGAAGATTTGATTTATTCTTAAAGTGCGAATGGATGTATGATCTACCGCGGTGCGTTATCTTTTCATTATATCAGTGGCGTAACCTACAATTTGAAACATTTTCACACACTCACTTTTACTATTTTGATTTTCGAAGAACGTAAATCGTTAGACCTTCCAGTCTCTTTTCTACATAGTTGCAGTTTTTATGCAGACATTGCGGTATGTTGCCAAATTTCCGCCTGTGATTTCAGTACTGTATTTAGGCTAAACTTCTGACCCAGCAGCAGCAATTGTTGAAGCTGATAAACATCGACAACGCTGCAATTTGTTGAAGCTGAATTTATGCGGTCGCATTTTTTCGTGAAGAATCACAATGGCTGATTATTACGGCCTTAGATCATCTATACATAGACATGGCCTCCCATTTACTTTCAATAAGGAGCATCTGTGCCAACATACCTCCCCACCTAACAAAGACAGAGATATATTTTACACCGTAGTAGAACACATGCGCAGTAGCATCCGCAGGTAACAACTAATAACCATAGGCGTCGCAAAAATTGGTCACTTCATATTAAGTTGCGTAGCACATATTTTGTAACTTACGCATAGAATGAAATTGCCCTTTCTCTACTGCTACGTTCACCACAAATTAAACGCACCATTTTAATTATTACTTTCGTAAAAACTACTCGCATTTTCTACTGTAACACCGTAAACCCCTTTACGTTCTAGGGAAATAACACGCCAATGAAATGTCGGAAATGTCAATTTGACAGACAACTCAGTACGCATGCTCGGTATTCTATTGTATAGATATCTCTCTCACATAAATGTTGGAACAGATTTAATGACTGAACGGTATGTCTATGGAATATACAGGTTGATTCACGCAAACCCTTACACGCGCCAAAATATGCATGTGTGACCAAACATTCCGCACAAAAAAACAATATAGCCTGTTTACGCTTCTGAAACTAAATACATTTAGAACAAAGTGGGTACCCCATAAACATTAGCTCAATGTGTTGCAACAAAAAAACAGTTCCACAGTAGTATATACAACTAAAACTGCAGTTATTTTTGTTAAATTTGTGTTATATAGCTCTGCAAGCATTATCTAGACGATTATATTATAGCTAAGCGTCGAACCTAAATAACTTTGTGGACCTGAATTCAAAATCAACCAAGCACGAAATTCTAAGCGCTTTAAAATACATTATCCAGATAAAACATTCATCATAAAGCTACCCAGTAAATTACGATAAAAAAGTTGATTGTCCAATTTTATGAGCTTGTATAAAATTAGCGCGGTCACAGTCAGATATTGATTAGTGTAACTCAAAACCGCACGTCAACACAATAACCGTAATACAAAATTGATGGCAAATTACGTGGTAAATATAATCTTGCCGAGAAATAATGACAAGCGCCTTATTAGAAGAAGTTCGGAAAATGAATGGGCTCTGCTGAAACGAACCCGAGACAAAAGCTCCCCGCGATTAATGAAATGTATAAACCTAAACGAACTTACCAAATTGAGTTTAAGGTGGGCGAGCGCATTTGAACTTGTTCCATAAATTTCCAGGAGGTTCGGTTATTAGTTTCGGAGTTGCAATTGTTTTCAGCAGCTGTACCAAGTTTTCACTTTGTTCGCACGTAACAAATGCACGGGTAAACTCGCGCACGTCGGTTACGCGGCGATGGCACAAGTTTTGACAGTTTTCTTAGATAAAACTCTGTTAAATTTAACGAAACAAGCAACGTGTCATAATTTTCACATTCCGTATATCTGTTGTTAAATTTTGTAGCTCCAGTGTGTTCTTGTTCTCGCAGCACGCCTGGGTTTATCACACTGGATGACAGTCGAGATTGTGTCGTAATTGGATTCCCATTTGTGACTGCGACTTCGTATTTATTTAACGTCCCCTTTCAAATCTGAAAATGAAAAGGGATTTTGTTACTCATAGTGCTTATACATAATTACTGGTATTCAGTGGGTGCTTAAAATACACGAATTTAATCACAAAGCAATACAATGCATTCCACGTTTAGCTGTAGTTATCCAATAGGGTTTAATTGATCCACTTTGTACAATGTGATAAGCATCATCAGCTTCAACTGCACAACTTAGGCATATAATCTCTTATTAAATTAATGAACTGCAAAACCATCGCAATCCGCATATTAGGTATTGGTGCAGATCTAAAGGTGTGTCTGTTTAGTTACGAGAATATTGCGTTTGATTCTAAAAACTTATTCCAGGGTATATATAAAAGTTGCTCTACTATAATATGATCTACTTGTATCATGTAACCGTGCTGTAAAGGAATGTATTTTATCTGTATGCGAAGGAAACCGTTGTCGCAAACCAAGATTACTAGTGCACAAATATGAAAATTCCGCACCATAGTAACAACTAACAGGGGTATGAAAGGGTCTCCTGAATAAAGTTTTAAATGTACGAATGAGTGTCAACTGTGTGTCGATTTTTCTTCATACTTATAGCTGTCTTCAGCAGATATGTTAATAAATTAATGATTTCTCCAACGCATCTAAAGCGTTGTCCCTGTCCCAAATTCTTTGTTCTTTCTTTTTCGCATGTTGAAGGCATTTCCGTCAGTTTTCCGCATGAATTTTGTGATATTTCTTGCGTCTTCCTGAATATTTTTTTATTAAGCGGCAATTCTTTGACGTTATCTTCCTTCCGCGATGTTATTGGAAGCTGTTCTGTCTGCCATGAATGGTATTTGGCATTGTCCATATAAAGATAACTGAACTTACCGGAATCAATTATAGTATTTCTTTAAAATATTTTTCATATTGCTGTGTGCCCCACGTTGGGCGCCAAATAAGAGTGCTGTGTGCACTGGTCCGTAGGCCAGAAAGAGCGTACACAAAAGACCACAACAAAAACCTAGCTAGCTCTTTACCTTACTCACGGCACAAAACTTCCCCAGTACAGAAGAAGATTCGACTCTGCTCTCAGTTAACCTGTTAACTTCTAACAGATGGTGGTAACCCACCAATCATATGCCTTAAACTCCAAACTGATCCGCAAAATTTTGAATAATTAAAATGGACCTTGGGCAAGAATCCAATAAAAATTGTTCGAGAATTGAAATGTCCAAATAAAAGATATTCTTACACAGTTCACAAAAAACAGTTTTCACAAAACACACGTTATACTAACGGCCGGGTAATCGCAGCATCTTCTCGTCGGGTAGGCAAAAACGTTTCCAATAAACTCAACTTCAAACTGAGTCATGTTGAGAACACACTTGGGAGGGCGCCGACAAACACCTCTCCTTAAAACACCTTTGATGGCCAAAACATCAAAACGTAGAACAAAAACTAGCCGCGAATTCTTCTTCCGGCTACGCAAACGGAACTTCTTCGAACTTCAAACTCACAATAGGCGAAACTTTCAATGCTGGCTGTAGCTTCAACACAAATAATTCACGATGGAACTCGCAAATAACTCGAAATAACTTCTTCTACGAAAAGTAACTAGGTACTGACGTAGCAAAGAGTCGATTTCAAAACCTTAACAAACGTAATTTGGTGCTGCACGTAGCAAAAAGCCGATTTCAACGAAACGTAGTACGGCGCAAACTCTGGTTAAAAGCTGATTTAAATTCTTCAAAGTGTGATTTGTGAAACGTAGTTCTGCGTTGACTGTGGCTCAAAGCCCATTTTAAAACTTCAACGAGACGTAGGTAGCACTGCGCTGAACGTGGCTAAAAGCGACGCTTTCCTTCTTCACGTCCTATTTAAGGCGAAAACCCTTCTTCCGAAAATCAAAATTATAACAACCAAAAAATAGAGGTCGAGTAATTTTTATAAATCAATTTGTTATCAGATAGTAAAAAACTTAAATTCCAGGAAAAAAATAAAATTTCATCTCTCTTAACTACACAGAAAAGGCGATAAATCACATCCACCTGTCAATTGATAACAGATAAAGGCCAAATAAAATTCCCAGAAATTTCCACGCTAAATAAAATGAAAACAAAAACAACCTTAACCGCTTTCTCCTATGACCATAATCTCCGTGCCGTTACATAGACCAACGACAAATTAATAAAATTTAATTACAAATGTTAATACATAAAAAACCGCCCTTGTCCCATCTTAATTAAGATGTCCGAAAATTTCATCCTGTAAGACGAAATAAACACAGCAATATACATGACCTTGTGGTAATCGTCCGTTTCTTTAGATTCAAATAGGAGCAAACCTTTTACCTTTTACCGGCCTATAGTCCATTCCTCCATGATTCACTTTATAATGGTAGATTTAAATTTGCAATTAAACATTTTTTTCGTTTCGTTGCGAAGTTAGAAATTCTAAAAAAATCTAAGGGTAGAACAATTAGGCATTAGCATTTTACATACCCGAGGTTTACAGTTTGCCCAAATTTAAAGGGTTGATTTCGTAATGTATTTCATTATTATTCGTAAATCGTGGTGGAAATGAAACATGTCTTTGGTTGCGTCGTTTAATTGCAATAGCGCTTTCTTACTTAATGTATTACGGAAGCCTCGGGGACTAGATGTCTGCAGTGGGGATCATTTTAATTATGGCTATTAAGTTAGAAATGCAAATTCGGCATGATTTCACTTCGGCCTCGTGAGATTTCCTAAGTTAGCTTGTTTGAAATATGATTTATCATCCTAGCTTTTATTTGATTGTAGACCGGGATTTAAACAACAAATTGATAAAGATTTCCGACTTTATTAAATCGCCATCTTGTGGACGATTATTAATTAACTAAGAAATGAAGGATGCTATTTTTCTTAATTCGAGTTTTTCTCTTAAATTTGATTGAGTAATAATATAATAACCTTTTTATGCTACTCTTTCCGAAAAAAACATACTGTTCAAGAATACGTAATGCAACTAGTGGTTGCTATTTAAAAAAGATATGCTCCCTTTGACCACTGACCACAAATTTATAGTACGCAGATTGGTAGCAAACTTTTTATAATTTTGGATACCATAAAAAGCTTCTTTTAAAAGAGAGTTATTTTGGAGATATATTTAGTGTTTCAAATAAATTTTTCACCCTGTTTAATCAAGTGAGCAAAAAAGATTTGAATAGAAAGTTGAAGAATCAGTGTGCTGAAATTAATACTGAAAGCCAAAATACTATTCAGGATCTAGATCAGGTGAATTGAAATTCGTGAAGGGGGCACCAGATGTTGATATGGCGCATTGTGGTGTTGTACGACAATTGCAAGATGCTTAAGCCATCATCGAAATTTGTTTGTTCCAACATCTAAAAAGTACCCCCGGGGCCGCAAATTTGCAATGATATGTAATCAGTTGAATTAAATTTAATTAAGTAGGTATAAAGAAACTATATACATTCACAATTAAATTAAGTATGAATCACTTCCAACTCAAACGGCCGACTGAGCGGGACGGACGGACGGACTCGAGCGCCACCAAGAAATGCGGACTTGCCCCTGGACAAGGTTTCGGAACGGTTGCGAAACGGAAGCCACAGATAACACGCCGGAGAAAGTATCTTCCTCTAACTACCCTTACTTAATTTGCGTGATAATATTTCTACATTAACCCTCAGGTCGGCAAAAGGTCTCTTATTTAACTGGATACCCGCGTAAACCTGAATGACCTTGCAGCTTTAATGTTCATTTTAAATTAAAATAGAAATTAAAACTATCTAATAATTACTTAATGAGGTGAGATTGTAAAAGATTAATTTGCGTTCGTCTTCTAAATGGCTGTCGGACGCAACAAAGACAATTGAAATATCTTGACGGGAACCGTGGCAAACGGCGAATTAATTACAGTGTGTGATTGCGGTATCGGCGCGGCGGCTCAAACGCAACTCTAGGAATGAAAACAATTACCTTTACCTTTTATTTTCAACTTCCAGAACCAACACAAGTAATTTCGGCACCGCACTTTTGGTACCGACGCGCCCAATTTAAATCGCTTCTAGATACCAGATGTTCATCCACAGAGTGATCACTAAAACTGGTAACTTTAAGGTGGAAAACGAGCGCTTTGTTACATATTTGCCTCAGTAGCGTCTTTTTTAAGCTAAGATGCTGGAAAAACCCCGGTGTAATGGTATAGATAGTAGGTACGCAAAGAAATAATTTTCTTTGACGTTTTCGGTTTCATTCCTAGTTAGGTGAAAAATAGAAAAAGCCCTCCCAATAAGTAAAATGCCCACATCCTCAAGAGCGTTTCCAGTATACTCGAGAGGAGGCAAGTGGTGTTACAAGTGGCACTCCACCCGTGAAGTTACAAGTTACAAATTTCGAATCTGAGCAACATTTTATAGGCGCATTATCCGAATTTTATTTGAAAATTTGATGGTATCTCGTTTTACCTAACTACATTCACAATTTCTTTTTTATTATACCTGAATCACAATCTCCGTTTTAAACACTCAAATGCGTGCGAAAAAGGGCCTTTCAAACACACGTGCTTTAAAGTTGCTAAGTAACGTTACTTCAAGTATGACTTTTGAAACTGTCATCTGGATGAAATAAAAAATTCTCTTAGGTCGCTTTCTGTAAATGCAGAACATTTCTTTGAGTTTTGTACCCATCCTTTGGTTGAAGCTTTCACAAACGCACGTAATTTAGAGTATGCTTCCAAATCTGTTCCACTTTTTAATCGCAGCATTGCTTTAAAGTTTTGAATGAATGCACCAAAATATAGAAGATTTTAATACCTTTGACATTTCCTTCATATATGCCAGCATTATGGATGCATTTAAGACTGTATTCGTAAGTAACTTCCTATTCATCCATGGGAACAACTTTTCATATTCTTTATAATAGGCTTTACTTGATTTGGATTTTACACCTACCAACGTTTGTTTAGATTTTACAACAATCGATTTAATGGGCGGTGTATTATCTTTTTCAACGGAAATCGTTTAATTCACAAAGACGATGATTTTTATAAGCAAACGTCAAGTGACATTTCCATGGCAATCGTGAAATTACGAACACCCAGCCCACTTAATTAGACACATATTCGAGTATAACGTCAATATGACTTCATTATATTCCCTATTTTTAAATTATACTGCAGGTATAATAAAAAATACTATAAGATACACGTGTATAATTAGTCTTTAAAGCACTTGCAACGTTAAAGGCACTCCGCTTTGCGTCGTGCCCTTAAACTCGTTGCGCGTGCTTTAAAGACTTGATTATACACTTGTATCTTAATATACTATTTTAGTGCTTAGATAGCAAATGATTCAGTACTGTGGGAAAATACATAAGAAAAACGGAAACGCAATCGAGAACACTATACGTCTGGCTGCCGAGGAGAACCTAGAAGGAAGACTTCGGTACCTCAAGACGTGGAAAGACCATAGGGTTCCTCAATTTACAATTGAAGTAAGGGTGAAAAAAGGTGCGGGGCAATTTAAACAGAGAGGATTGATTAAAAATGGACTAGGACGTCATAAACCGGTTTTCACCTTGGTTCAAAAAGAGAAATTACAGGAACACATTTTAAACATAGAAGCACGTCTATTTGGATAACAACGGCTATATCTCGTAGGTTCAACCTGGAGAAGAAAAAGGTCAACAAAGCATAGCTGATTTCTTAGGTTGGCATCCGAATATCAATATGTTTTTTTCGAATTTAAATTTCGGTAAGCATAGGGAAATTTACACATGTACCGCTTTATAGCGAACAGAAATAAAATGACGTTTTTCTACAATCGATATCCAAAGTAGGCATTTGCGCTCGTATTTGACAACGCAAACGTCATCTTTTTCGAGGAATGTCACTTTGTCGCTTATAAGCGACAAAATAGAAAAAACGCTCGCTCTCCCAATTATTAACTATAAATCAAATATGCATTGCTCAGAGTATCCAATGACAACGAGTAAATGACATCTTTCATTTGGGCATAAGATTAAAATGATTTGTTATCTTTCAAGATAAGCGACAACAGATACCGTGTGTGCGGGAATTTTTAGACACACGGGGTTGGTTTCAAAAGGGTTCGCACGTACATTTCGGTGTAAGAATGTAAGTCATCCGCATCTAAATTCGCGAACAATCGGAGAACGTTTAATTAAGTCACGATAAAGTGTTACCGGTTTTCATCTGGAGTACAAATTTCCATCCAAGAAAATTGCGGTTATCACCTAATTTATAGGAAGGTCATCCATATTACGGATGACAGATTCACGCGGGGGAACATTTTCGAAATGGAGACACGCGCTCTTCACGTAGAGGTACAAGGTAATGTACTGAACACACTTATTGTAATAAACAGAGATTATTGTCTTCGTTCGCGTCGCTAATGGTAACGGATAGTTACGTAAGTTGCGTAAAACAGTTGTGTAGAGCTTTCTACGACAAATAGTACTGGGTACGCAACGTTATTCGCCAGGAAGCTTAAAGGATAATTAATTAGTACACTTACTTACGTCGTTTTATATATGTATACCAGATAGGCTCAGGTGACTTACGGAAAATAATGGACAGAATCCAGAATATTGGCAATTAGCTGCGAGACATACGAAACGTAGAAGTCATTCGAGTAATAGAAGCGCGTAAAGTCAGTTATGAAGTAAAAAACTTCACTCTCGGTATTTAGACCTGAAATAAAAGCAGCTAGTTTGTAAGAAAAGGCTCTAATTAGCAATCCACAAGAATAAAACCACCAGACATCACAGCGTTTGCTAAATCTTACAATACCTTTCCAGATATTAAAAAAGGGGTTAAAAATTATTACGACGATAAAAAGATGGCGTTAAGCGAAAGTGTCTATGAATTACTCTTGACAAAGGTATATAAAATTTTTGTAATACCCCTAGAGCAATGAGAAAGTTTTTCACTTGACTTATGGAGCAGTCAGAGGATTTTATTGTGTTACATACATTTTGCACACAAACAGATTGTGGTGTTTCTTTCGTTCAACAAATAACATTATGCGTAATTGCCTTAATAGGCTAGCCCGCCAGCGCACTTCCCTCCGGATTAGGTAAATTATGTTCCTGCTGCCTGAGCTAGATCGATCACGGTTGAAATGACATGAAACAAATGTAAATATTATGGAACAATACCCAAATGTTAATCTGGAACAAGTTCGATATATTTACATCGTAAAGGACAATTAAAACAACCATTGTGGTTCACATTATTTTATTACATTATACCATACATCAAAGGTACAGCAGTATTTTAGTAACCTAGCGCCTTTGTTTTTAAAGTTCAAAATTGGTGGAGTAACCATACGTGCGGACCTCTAAATAGCGATGCTTCTGGGTCATACCGACGTCTGAAATTCCTTCTGAACAGTTAGGTATTGAAACATCAGCATACGATCCTGTGTAAACGGCGAGGCGATTTCATACATGAGAAAATGACAGATTCCATTAAAATGGAAATTTGGAAGATTCCACGAACGCCCATTTAATTACTGAAAAATCGTCGCGGTAATTTGGCAACGATAGCGCGATGATATTTTAAATTTACGCATACTGGCATTAGCGAAATCAAGTTTGTGCCAAAATGCGAGGAATCTTAAATAGTTTCTATGTAACCGAAAAAAAATAGAACTATTTCGATTAGGTGGATTCCGCAAGACTGATAAATAAACAATAATTTTGATTTGATGTTGAAATGTTAAGTGGTTAAGCGCCAATTGGAAAATGTAAATGCAACACGTGTATCAATCCAAACAGATTTTCCCGTGACATTCCGAACACCATTTCACAATATCGTCAAGAATGTTACTTACGGTCACCATCTTTCACCGTTGGGTTAACGATACATTTTCGTCATTGTCCACTAAACTTGAAACAAAAACTTGCCTTATGTAATTTATGTATATTTTATATGCATATGAGAAATGACCGAAACCTAAATTATATCAACTCTTTCAGCAAGTGAATAACCCATTAGGTATCACTTTTCAATGTACCGATTTTGCAACTAAATAACTTTAAAGCACTATTTATCACTACTATGATCTGACAACAGTAATTGACAATCACTATTAAACTTTAAAATGCTGCAAAAATAAACAAGATTTCCGTTGCAGAATTGGCATATGTACCTACGAGTATTAAAAAGAAAAAGAACAACAACCAAAAGTACGGTTCAGAATGTAGGAGAACAAAATTTTTTGTATTTATTGTTGTATTTATTTTTGTTATTTAACTAATTAATTTACAAGGCTTTTTTTCATAAGAAAACACGTTTTTGTAACGTAAATTAGTAGCGATTTTTAAAGGTTATAATCCACATAAAAATACTTTCAAAATAAGCTATCAGTCGACCCCCCATTCGATTTAAAATTTTGGGGGCGCTTGTTACCTCCGCTACGACTTTGCCCTCAGGGGGACGAAACTAGCAAAAAAATGATTCTCCTTTAAATAAATAATTGACGGGTCCGGGGATTTTTTTGTAGAGATTTTGAGGTCTCCAAAATAGATTCTGTTTCGTTTTCAAATAGCCACCGCTATTTTTCTTCAAAAATGCGCTAAAAACTCCGTTTGGACTAATTTTTTGTCATTGTCCATTTCAGAGCTCATGCGGTACTCAGCCCAAAATTTTAATGAAACCTTCCGTTCAAGTTTCCTTCCTTTATATTAACTGCTAATAAAGGGATAAGGCTATGTTGTTACTGTATAAATATTCGAAAGAGGGCAACAAATTGCAATATTTTTATTATGAAGGGTGTATGCATATGCAATTTGTAAACTTTTTTGTGCGCTTTAGAGACATCGATATTTTTCGCATTGAATTTCCGCATATTGGAAAGCTTACGGAACGTGAGCGCATTAATTAATCCGGAGACAAGTTGATGCAATGTCACCGTAATTGCAATTTGATAAAGTTGCCGAGTGAAACTTTTAATTTGGTATTGAGTAGATACTTTTAACACTAACGATTTTTAATTACAATAGAACGCCGTATTTCAGCGGACAAATGAAATACATCTTTATCGTGTATCTAATTACTGACATCACCTTACTAATTGAACACTACATACCGTAAAAACAATACTGTATTAGTGTGTTGGTGTAATGAAATTTTTCGGCAGTAATTATATAAGGCTCAATTCAATAAAGAAAAATATAATCAGCGCGTGATGATGACAACGTTACTGTCGAAACGCGTTTGTGTTATTAAAGTTATATTGTAGTTTCTTGGTGTGTTAATCTAAGTTTTTATTATACCTGCATCAGAATTGCTGTTTAAAAGACGCTCAGGCGTGCGTAAAAAGGTCAATAAACACGCCGAGCGTTGCTAAGTAACGTTACATCAAATATGACATATGAAACTCTATTTGTAATTTGGGAGTGAAATAAGATATCCTTTCGCATCGCCTTTTGCAAATGAAAAAGGTGTCTTTGGTTCGTATCCTTTGTGGGAAGCTTTTACAAACGCACGTGCTTTAGAGTAGGTATTCTGCCAAATCTGTTCCACTTGTCATCGCAATATTGATTGAAGTTTTGAATGAATGCATCGAAGGGTAGAAGATTTAAATACTTTGACATTTCCTTCATATATGATAGCATGAACGATGCATTTAAGACCTTGTTTGAAAGATGCTTCTCCGCTGCGCGTCGTGCCCTTAAAATCGTTGCGCGTGCGTCAAAGACTTGATTATACACTTGTTTCTTAATATACTATTTTTTTTAAAATATACACTGACCCTGATTAGCCATTAATTTTAACTGAAACTACCCATTCATGTTACGTTATATATATTTAGGAAAGGGAATATTTACTTGAGAGTTCTTCGTTATAGCCTAGCTGTTGGGCGACCAAATGCAACAGCACTTGCTTTGCTACGTGTGGAAATGGATTTCGTTTAATTTATTGGTTGCTTCGGCTTGCGCTTCATGAAAATTTTCTATAGGACTATAGGAAAATAAAAAACCCGATACAGGTGAATATCGAACGATCCTTGAGATCTTCACACATTTTTACAACTACGTAGCTCTGACAAAAAACCTTTTTTTATATCTTTAAGAACATGTGTACTAATGTTTAAAACGATCGGGCGTTTCCAAATAAAGTTCCACCTACAAAATTTCATCGTAATCGGTTCATCCGTTCTCTTTTAAAAAACACACAAGTTTCATCCGTACAAAATACATCTCGTACAAGAACTAAATGGAAGACGATTTTGATAGGCGAGTACAATTTTGTGAAACTACAGCTGAACAAGCCACAAATGATCAACACTTTCTACATGTATGTTTTTCTGACGAATGCTCCTTTTTCCTAAACGGTACTGTGAATCGCCACAACTGTCGCTATTGGGCTGATTCAAATCCCAGAATATTTCGTGGGGCAACATCCCGAAAAATTGAATGTTTGGGTTGGCATATTTGGTAACCATATCGTAGGCCCCTTCTTTTTACCTGGCAATTTAACAGGAGAAATGTACCTGGAGAAAATATGATTCATCCAGCATTAGTGGAGATACTAGCAAATAACAACGAGTACTTGGAAAATCGTCTAGTATTTCAGCAAGATGGTGAGCCACCCCACTATGCTGCAAGGGTTCGTCTATATTTGGACCAAACGTTTCCAGGACAATGGATGGGAAGAAGAAAAGTTATTGAATGACCTCCTAGTTCCCAGAACATAAGTCCGATATATTTTTTATGGGGCCATTTAAAAACTAAAATTTATACTATTCAGCCAACATCGACAACAACTTGCGACAAAGAATAATTGATGAATGTCGCCAAATCACCCCAGAAGTTTTTCAAAATGTACGGGAAAGGTTTGAATAAAACATGTATTATTGGATGGAAGTCGAAGGCCCACATTTTCAACATTTACTTGATTGATTTTAGCTTAAAACACTTAAAATAAAATTGATTTAAAACTTAATGATTATAATCCACATAAAAATACCTTCAAATTAAGGTATCGCACGGCTCTCCCTTCGATTTAAAATGTTGGGGGCACTTGTCCCTTCAGGGAGGTGAAACAAGCAAAAATCCCCCTTGAATCAAAATTTGACGGATCCGAGGATTCTTTCGTAAATGTTTTGAGGTCCCCAAAGGGGGTATGTTTCGTTTTCAAATGGCCACCCTGTATATTCACTTTGGCTGTTCGGTCGGATGCAAGGGTTTTTTAAGTATAACTCTCGAAGAAAGAATGCTCGGGTTTGAAGCATTAATTTTGTGTCACAAAAAGTTACTCGACGCATCGAGTATTTTCCAACTTGTTTTATATAGGTAAGGTGATTTTTAATCGGGGAAAAATAACTAAAACCTCTGAATTTTTACGCGGAAGAGATCTCGGAAATTAAAATTGGTTGGAAATTGGTATTTTGCAGTGAGACAAAAATGCTCGAAGTAGAAGTTGTAGGGAATAAAAAATTACTAACTTTTGCATCTACATCTTTTCCACATAACCCCAAATGAGAAAAACCGGAGGAATTGTTTTTTTTACATATTACATTAAATTTCCTATGCCGCAGTGACGCTTCACGCTAGGAAGGTTAAACATATGTATGTTGTTCTGACTGTACAATTTTAAACTACTGTTAATCATCTCGCCATGTAAATAACGCGTAATGTAGGTACTTTATCGTAATTTAACATCTCATTTTAATACTTTTAGTGCCAATAAAAAATAGAATGTTAGACACCGTAAAAAATTAATAACTTTATTTCGCTACTTTATTCTAATGATAGCAATAAAGTGTTTTTATCTTTATCTTTCATATTCGTACGAACCGCAATTTTAGAAAATGAAGGAGGAATGCTTTTGATTACACTATACCATAATAGCTTTGGTAAGCCATTAAATGAAAGAAACGAAAACTACGTTTAGCAAACAAATTTAGCTTTTGATATGATGTTGACTGTGTTCATGTGAAGTTCGACCGTTTGTTGCCATCGTTTTACTTCTTGTCCCATAGTTATGATAAGGACCAAGTATCTGCTACAAAATTTGTTGTAAACATTATTCCATAAACCTTCAGGTCCTATATGTTACAATGACACAGTAAATACCCTTACGTTTAAAAAACGATTTTAAAGCGCTTCGAAAGGATACATTCGGCATTAGAACTATGGTATACGTTTTTTGTGTGGACCAATTTTATACCTACGTTTAAAATCCGATTTATATTCATATACATATATAAACCATAGAGATCACGTTCTACGTTGACAATACGTATAGACATAACCGTTCTTTAGCATTTGTTTCATAAACGTATATAAATATAACACCACTTTAATATACGCATATAAATCGTATACCAATGGGAAATAGTAAACGCATAATATTCTTACAAGAATATAGCAATATCCGCCATTTATGAGTATTAGATAATATGCAGGGTTTTAGTCTACAATAAGCGCTTTTTTATACTTCTATATCTTTACATAAATTAGAACTAGCGTGTAAACGTATATGATACGTCGAGGTGTCCCCTATTATGCCAGAATTAACACACAACAAAAACCTACACCTGCCTTGTTATCCCATTTAAGCGCGATATGGAACATATAACAGTAGGTTGGCGCTGCTTTAACTCAAACCCGCCGCATAACCGGCCAGCTATAGCCTAGGGTTGCAATGTTGAAAGGCTTGAGACCTTCCACAGTGGTTGATTCGTGTAGGGTATTATAATCTTCGGCACCGCTTTTACAACTTACCATAGGGCTGAGCGCCACCCTGCTTCTTTATAGGCTTTATTATCCCTGTATAACACTGAGATGATAGAAGTCAAATTAACGAAAGAAATACTGGTTTATTTATTAAAAAATGAAATGAAATTAAAAATTATTGATTACAATTGACTCAAAACTAAGCAAATTAACGTTCAATCACTTGAATCCAGTGGCGTTCCTAGCTTGTGACAGCGGACGAAGCAGTACCTATGCTTGGACGGGCCGCGACGTGTTATCATAACGTTGTTCGTAGCTTAATTTGCAATAGGTATATTTTACATTTTTACCTCAATCCCAATTTGTGAAAAAAAAATACTTTCTATGTAATTTAAAAATAACGTAAGTAATACATTAGTATTATGCTCAGCGGTAATTCAAATTTTGCAAGTTGAACCATGTCGACGTTAAGTATTTAAATTAATTTCACACTGACTAATTTTTGTTTTTCAAATTAGTACAATTAGAATAAAATGTTAATTTGCAATGGCAGACGTAAAGTCGGAAAATATGAAGAGATAACGCAAAGTCTAATTTTAGGCGTAGATGTAATAAACTTGTACGTGATAAATGAATTGTGTACCTTTTTCTTCTATTTTAGGCGTAATGAAAAAATTAAAATGCGTGTGTAGAATCAAGATGTTATATTGCGAAGCGTGACCTTTTCAACAGGCTACGATAATAATTTAATTTAAAATGTTTTAATATCAGAATAAGCAGTAAGTATATACCTTTTGAACATCTAATGAGAATTAAAATATTAAACAGTGGCAATTTTGAAGAGGTAATTTAAAATAAATTGTTTATGGTCATGGAAAATTGTTGCGTTACAGTCGGGGGCGATCGAAAATGTTTGAAGTTTGAATTAGGCGTATTTTTAGCGCATTTTTGAAAAAAATTACGCTGGTATATTCTTATGGCTGGCTGTCCGGCTGAGATCCCAGCAATTGCAATACCTAGAAACTTCAAATTCTTTTTTAGCAAGGACTTCAAAACTAGGATTCGTAAAGCTTTAATATAGATGTCAAAAAATCCAATGCTCAATAAAGATTCCACAAACTTTCAAAGTCTAAACCAAATGGGCAATAAATAGTTTTAAGCAAAGGTATGTAAACTTTTAAATGTATAGTATAGTATGTTACACAATCATTACAGTGGGAAGAACATAAATTACGGTACCTAATTGAAATGAATTTATTTTCGTTTTGGTTAATTTCGCTCACAAATCGCATCAATAAGTCAATCAAAAATCGATACGTTGCGCTCTTGTGTGTCCAATGAACCTAATCAGCCAATTAACTTCAGCAAACCGTTTACACCATCGTTTAAACTGTGCAGGAGATGTTTGAATTATTTGCGTAGAAATTAACAGAGGATCGTTAAAGTAGCTTGTCGTTAATGGGTTTTCTGAACTATGTTTTTCTTTTGGTTTTATACGTCATTGCATTGTAAACCTTTATGCATATTTTAGTTTCTTAGTTTCAGTTACGATTGTTGTGTAAACTGCAGAGGGATGTCGTTTCTCTAGGTTGAAATAATGCCGAAGATCAAGCGAACCACCCTGTAGTAAAGTATTTACGCGTTGTCAACGTAGTTTCTGGTTTGCACACTGGAAATAACAGTCCTTTATGTGGAATGTTCCAATTTATAAGAGAAATAAGAGAACATTTAATGGTAATTTCGACGTAAGATGAAAGTTGTTTTGTAGAGGCGTTATCGGACAAATTAATTGGATTTATTTAATAACAACGCCACGTGCAAGATGACGAAGGTAGGCGTACGTTTTATTAATACGCGAGACGAAGCGGAGCAAATATCACCGGAGAATAACGATGTTGAACGGATGAGTGGAGGTGGATTGCACTTTTAAGTACGAGGAATGGGAAATAAAAAGACTGTTAAGCCTAAGGCGAATGTCTCTCCGTAATGCTGTTTGAAACTTACACAAGCGGTTCCGAAGTTAGAAGAACAGTCATTGTCCACTTTTTTATAAAATTTTTGTAAATCTTAATTTTCTTTGTTTGATTTTACAAATCTGGCTACTGATTTAAATTCAAAATTTGATTAGTGATTTCCTCGGTGATTTCTTTAGAATTTACGGATTTTGATTAATGCCTTCGAAATTGTTTAAAATAATGGTAATTTGACCTAGCTAAGTAGGTGTCTGTTGGGTGGAGTTTTGACCGCGTACCATTACACACCACTATACCGAGTTACTATTCCAAAACAGCAATTAACATGGGAAAACGTTTTTCTGCAGATTGTTGCTCCCTACACCAATCGAAAGGAGATTTTTTTTCATCTAATGATATACGAATTAGTTAATTTTCAATTGCATTTCTCATAATTTTATCGAAAATTCGACAAGAAATCCAATTAGCAAAATCATGTTATGCCAGGACTATATTAAGACAAAAAACCGATTCAAACGTCATTCAAGTGGAAAACGATGTTAGTTTCTGACAACTTTCATCAATTGACACGAATCTCGAATTAAATCAATGCTTTTTCAAGAGTATTTCTGCACTAGTTTATCAGAAATTTGAACCCAAATAAGTACCTATGCCAGTCGGTCACGATTTTGTAACCAGAAAAATTCCACAATACGCCATGCGCATACTGCACTACTGCCCCAATTCTCACCTGCTGCAAAATGAATTTAAAACACGAAAGCTTCTAGTACGAGAGATATAAGGAATGCGGAAGATGTTACTAACCTAAAATTACGACAAAATTCCAATGGTTTATCGCAACCTTCTTGTACTTTTAGTTATTTATATTCGATCCGCATCGTTCGCAACGACAACCGAATTTTAAAATGCGGGTGGAGAGATAAATTTAGGGTTTTTAAGGTGATGTAGGTGTGAGTGGCCGTCCTATAAAAATTACATCGGAAACCCTTCAATCCGCTGGATGAAACCAAACCGCGTAGAAGCGTCAAAACTTCGATTAATTTAAAACCAGCTGCTTGCAGAAGTACCTAATAAAGCATCTCCGAACCGTGAGGCGGAGAGGTGATGTAGGTAGTAAGTTTAAGTTGTGTTGAAGATTGTAACAGAAAGGTTAGTTTAAATCAATTTTGCAACATATTCCTTAATTATTTGTCTAAGTATCCATTTTTACGAAACCGTTACTTTTGACAGTTAGTTCCCATAGAACAACGAATCTATTCTCAGTGTTTATAAAATTAAAATATAAGTATATTATAAGAGAAGCAATCCAAACGACCCTTTCAGCTCAGATTAATATAATTTATCAGTAGCTTGGGTACTGGGCAAACTTAATTCCAATTACAAATAATTGACAGCCGAACGCATAATTTTCAAAAGGGCTAAATTTTAATTAATCACAATAATCCATAATTTCGACAATCTTAAATTTAATTAGGTCTGTCTTCGGACCACGCTCCCAACGGCGGCATTTGTGCACCACTAGACCACTGAGTTTCGTGACACACAAACAACAGCAATTTTAAATTACGTATATAATTCAATTATTCAATATAAATGATAAGACTAAACCTTTGCAGCATTCCTATGATTTGTTTTCTATACGCATTGCACGACCAACTTGCACATTTTCCTATCTCAACGAGTAGCTTTGACTACCTACCGAACGCTTTCTTTACAAGTTTCAAAAATATCCACTGCCTATAATCACATAAAGCAATTAGGCACGCTTGCTAAGAAGCATAAATTGCTTGACTTTTATTGCTTTAGTCGCATAATGACCGAACTCTGTTATTAGTTACGACCTTCAATATATGAATTTTGGCCTTCCAAACCGTAAACGACGATACTCTTCTTCTTAGACAAAGAAACTGGGAGCGCGGAGAGGGCTGCTATGTAAGTATGTTATCAATATAGGGCTTTCAATAAATGTCGACATTTCATCAATCCTGAATTACTTCCATACCTTTGACACTTGTTTCATATAAGACAACATACTCGACGCGTTCAATACTATGTTCGTAAGATCCATCGCTAACAACTTTTTTCATATTATTTGTTATACGGTTTACTCAAATTTGTAGGTAGCAACTTTTTCTCTGCTTCTGCAAAAACCACTGGACGAATATCTTTTTCAGCAAAATTCATTTTATTTTGACAGACAGTAACAAACCCCGCATATGCGTTCGACTACAAATAGAACATAATCAAGAAATTTAGACTGCACTCTTAATTACCACGTACTGACTTTGTCGATCAAACTTTAACGTAAAGACGCGCGTGTACTCAATTTTCAAAGGACAGCCACTCGGCCTCAAATTTTTTTTATCGAGTTGCAATTCGGCCTCGAAATTGATGAAAGAGCGACTTTAAACGGGCAACAACCTGGCCTCACAATTGACAAAAGGCTCCGTCTAGCGGACCGCCACTCGGCCTCGAAATTGACGAAAGGCCCTTTCTAAACGCCAACTCCGGTATTTAAACGGATTTCCCTCCTTAAATAAATCGAAATTCCTTATCCAATCATCGACGCCTGGCAATGAAAGCTTCGCTCGAGGACGTTCTTCAGTTACGTACGCAAATTTTACGCGGAATTATCTAAAATACATTTTCTACAAAAACAAAAAGTTTTTTTTTTCGATTAAAAGGTAACCTTATCTCTAGATACTTACACTAATCTTTTACAAAAATAAAAATACCCAATAAATCAAATCTGAACTGTCACAAATGAATTAGCAAAACAAATTGATAAGGGAAATTAAGATTAAAAAAATTTCCTATCCTTTCTAGGAACTAATCTTTTTTTACAACGAAACAAGTAAACAAACACCTTGAATACAGGCTATAATACGGAAAATCGTTATGTGCTTATCCGTATGGAATCCCAAGCGATTAATCAAATTAATAGAAATTAGCATTTGATTAGTAATTAAACGACCCGTATTCACTTCAGGTGCCTGGAGTTAAACCTCAACGTCCAACCCGGCATTGTTTACACAGCAATATTAACAAAGTCGAAAATGAGCTAAAAGACTTATTGTCAAACTAGAAGGGAACCATACTCCCATTAAAATAAAAAAAAACACATTGTCACCAACCCAGAAACTATCAATAAATATTGAAAATATCCAATTATGTACTGTTCCCTGGCGATATCGTTAATAACTCCTCTACAACGAAGAATATTTTGTTTTTTTCTTGTTTTGGTGTGAAGAACGTGCCCCCAGGTTTGTAAAATGTATTATTAGATCACCCCGTATAGTGGCATATACCAATATGAAATGTTTTCGACGTAGGTAGGTACTTAATATTAAATTTTAGTATCATATTTTCTTAATGATACATTCATTATGATTAACCTTCATACTAAAATTGATTTAATATATAGAACAAGAACATTAAAATAATTGTTATTATGATCCATTAGTAGTGAACGTGAAATACTTCGCAATTCGCATTTAATGCAACAGTAAATTGTGAAATTTGGTATTGTTATATAATAAAAAAATATGGTAAACGGTACAATTATTTAGTTACATCCCGCTGATAACCTTTAATGTACCATGCGAAGGTCGCTATTTTTATACAAAACATGGAAGATATAAATAAAGCAACCTTAGAAGGTACACATTGAATCATTGTAATGTTGCCAGAACTACTGGCGGTAAGCCATACATAAGTCAAGGTCAATCCGAAATTTAATTGATACTTTCCCGTAATCTTTTTTTTTGTTACCGACGCCAAGTGTAGCTAATTATAAAAAAGTTACCGACGAGCATTGCGAATTTAATGTAATTCCTCAAAAATGGTTCCGAACGTTTACGTGCACGGTAATTATAATGGACGTAATTAATAATAATTAATCTGCAGATGGAGTGCGGTTATACAAAAATCGCTCATTATTAGACAATTATTTGGTGTATTGATGTTTTATAACTGCAAGGGTACAACGTTCATTACAGGCTTTGCATGTAAAAGTCTGGTCTTGACGTTACATTTGTTAACTTGACAATTAGCGATGTGAGTTAACCAACAAAAAGCCGCTAAACGGCTAACTTAATTTGCATCTCGTCTGTTCACAAACGCAAACTAGTTTACTTCTGCGGTTTAATATGCAATTTGATGTTTGTTTACATTAAAATTAGGAAGGCAAATTAACTGTTGGTCGAGACAAATAAGTACAAGGCCCATAATATGTGACTGTGGTACATATAAATAGCTCGTTTGCGATTTATTAAGTTAATTATACAGTTATAATTTTAGCTCTAAGTTATTATTTGGACATGGAGGTGTCTTTTAAGGATTTAAGATAAGTAACGCAATTTAGCTGGCTCAGTGCCCAGCCATCTAAAACAGAAAAGCATTTCAAAGCAGCGGGAAATTGGAAATGTGAAATGTTTGATAGATAAAATGCATTTATTCCAAATTTAGTCCGGACCAGCTGCACCACAAACCGATCTTCGAGATCGTTTATAATTTTGTATTGCTGTTGCATGCCATGCCTGTCTGTCCGTGTGCGCGATAACTTTGATTAGAAACGTCCTATTTTTTATTTTAAAATTGAAGTACACATGTTCAGAAAGCCACACGTAGTGGGTGTCGGATTCTTTAGTGATTGATGCTTCAGAATCTTGTGCATTTGGGTAATATTTGGGACCATGTCAGAAGCACTTGTTTGTGTAATACAACGAAAGCACCTTATGATATAAGTTCTTTTTGTTACACACATTTTAAGGCCAAACATTTTTGCTGCGAGAACAGAACGAACGTTGAGCTTCTCATGCTGCGAACTACTATCAATGGCTTCGATCCTTGACCACGTCGACATTATCATTTTTCGTTTTATTGATGGTGTAACTTCTTCATTAGAAGCATTATTATTGTTCACAATATATTTTGTTCAAAGCTCCTCGTAACTTTTGAATGGATTGCTCTATCTATGGTTGGAATGTGAACCACGCAATTTTAGCGCTTCAGTAACAAACAGCTGATGCGTTAGTTGAGAACGCATGGAATTTTAATTGCCATCATCCATATTTTATTAATCTCTGACAATTGGGGATTGTGGAATATATAGTGAACGGATTCGCCTAAAAACTACAATAGCTACTCAATATCCTTTTTTACGAGCCATATAAAAAAATAAAATTGATGATGATGTACCCGAAACGAAATGTTGTATTGAAAATCGCACAAAGCTGTCTTATAAAGCAATAGTCTTTTTTTAAAATATTTTTCTGTATCTTTTCAAATAACACCAGAACAAAATTAAACCAAATCGAAAAATTTCCGTTTTTCTGGCATATCTACAGAAGCAATCGGAATTTTCTGGTTTCCTTTGCACCATGATAATAACATTTTCATTGCGCATCCTCACCCCAATGACTTCTTATCTTCTATGGTTTCCGATATCCCCATGATAAATATCCTTTATCTTGGACACAGTGTATACGTCGTAGTCTGAAATCCGTCATTTCACGAAAAGCATAGTCATTTAGTGAAACACTGACAATTTTACGTGTGGGGTAGTTTGCCTTCCTCTTCTAGATCGATAAGCGATACCATTTATCTATCTCGAATGGGAAGGACACCCAATCGCTAGAAAACATTTATTTAAGAATTTTCAATTGTAATGCATACATACACATTTCCTGGATACCGCTAAATTTTATGATTTTACAGTCAGGGTTTATAATCGTAATGTTTTTGTTGTAGAAGAAAGTTTGTTAAGTGCTGCGAGTATGAAGAGATTTAAGTCATCGTAATAAAAGTGGTTGTTTTATGTCAAATTAAATAAGTAAAGTTTCCCCTTATCA
The DNA here is from genome assembly GCF_008802855.1 of Photinus pyralis. Taxonomy (NCBI): domain Eukaryota; kingdom Metazoa; phylum Arthropoda; class Insecta; order Coleoptera; family Lampyridae; genus Photinus; species Photinus pyralis. The sequence continues at coordinate 35,642,332 of NW_022170738.1, read as the reverse complement.
AAGAGCCAAATTTTACATCAGTAATTACAAGGAACCCAGTGTCGTCTAAATTCGCCTGACTGAAAATCGCATTGCAACCGAAGAATTTGGATTGTTGACACTTTAAAATAATTAAGACTTCTTTTAGTAATTCCTTCTATCGATCGCTTGTTGCTTGGTATTTGTTTTTCTGGACCTGGGCACCTATTTTTCTTTCAGGTTATTTGATTGATTTATGTTGAATAAATTTGTTTCATCTGTAAATGGTGGACCCCAAATTACTACCTAGATAAGGGTGTTCATGTTAAATTTTCCTATTTAGTGATCGTTTGCCATTGCACATAGCAACATTTATGAAACAGTTATTGTACATTCTCGTTCCTGTCTATGTCCACAGCATTGCCTCGCAATTAAAACCACTTTGCCCACAGAAGCACAAGTTACTGTCAATTTTCCTTCTTTAGTCCTAAAATGCTGTAATTTTGGAGTCATAAATAACATTCTTTACATTAAGAAATTTTTGTCTGTTTTTATTTTAGCCTAACGTTAAGATTTAATTTTACCATTAGGGATTTTCTTGGGGTTTTAATAATAATAATAATAATGGTTTTTATTGGTTAAATAATGGTTCCTACACCATAACCAATGGGCACAAGGCCAGGTAAACCCGTTGATATGGTCACCTGTTCTTCCCCTTGAAACCCCCTTGTGTAAATACAAATAAATAAAGTTATTCTGCAATAGAAGTTATTTGTAAAGTAAACAATTATTGACAGGCAGCTTATCGTTTGGAGATGCAACGGAAACATCGTAGTGGTTTCAATTACGTTCGCATTAACATTCGCTCTCTAATGATTCGATGTTTGATGTTTCTTTTGAAGACTGCAGCAGGCAGATACAGTAATTTTGTATTTTTGGGGTTGTTACAAAATTTACAGATGTTGAATAAGAAAGATCGTTTGAATAATGATAATTTAAACATAGGAACAGATAGAAGTCTCCTGTGCCTCAAATTTAAGTGGTGCACGTCTGTACGAAAGGTAATTTTGCGGTAGAGATACGGGGGAATTTTACTGTTTAATATTTTATGAAAAAATAAAGAAGAGTGAACTAGCCTTCTTTCCATCATATTGAGCCAGCCTAGCATTGGTAAGGTATGTGAAATCCGTTCGAACTTCCTAATTCCAAATATGAAGCGCAAGCATGAATTTTGGACACGCTGGATTCTATCACAGTCTTTGAGTAATAAGCACGGTCCATATACCACGTCACAATAATTGAACCGTGATAGAACCAGTGCATCACAAAGAACAGCCTTCTGCTTGATGCTAAGAATGTGACGACTAGAATACAAGCATCTTAACTGATAATAAGCCGAAGCAATAAGGTTTGTTGGTTATTTGTCCGGTGATACTCTTCAGAATTATTTTTATTTTGGAAATTTTATACAAATCTTGTAGCTACCTCTCGCGGTTTTCTCTTATATTTATTTTCGGACCTTGTGCTTATTTCCCTGCATTTTTGTATTTCCTTTTAGTGTCCTTTACTTTCCCTAAATGTTTATCCTTGATTAAGTCATCGTCACCTTCACTTTTTCAAGATGCCATTCAATACTTTATCTAAGGTGGGAAAGAGTTTTGTATTTCTATCCAAATTATTTTGGGATTTAACCTTGATTTTGATAGCGCTTAGCTTTAGTCTTGTGAGTCGAATTTAATTGGTGCCAAATAAACGTTCCGTTTCCGTAATCCATTTAGTTTACTGCCGAACAATGGCCCGTATGAATAAAAGTAAGCAAATGCTTATACTTGCAAAATTCAAAGTAAATACTCGTAACTGCCCCTTCATACTGGTCTGTTTAGCATGGTTTAGCAGCGCTGCACAGCGTCCTGTCCTTCTGCTTAGAAGCGCTGCTAAGTCGCCCAGTGCGAAGGAGCACTTACGAGTATTTACTTTGAATTTTGCAAAGCATTTGGTTACTTTTATTCATACGGACCAATGTCTCAGTGTAAGGTCCCGCCTTTCTGAGTTGTAAGTACTCCTTCATGTAAATTTTACTCCTGATTATAGTATACTTTTACAAAAAAATTATTTCTCGATCGATCGTTCGTAGATTGCCCCAACCCCGGTATGTATTATTTTTTTTGCACGTAGTGTCATTATGTTTTCGTCCCTCCATCGGGGCATTTTTTCTAGTATTTGATAGCTATCGACCCACGCTTAGAATCAGCTCCGGACAACCTGCACTAGCCCCGTGCAGACTCCAATAAGCAAATGTAACGAGATAATTTAGGTTGGAATTTTTCCCACAGAAATACGTAAAATGGCAATTTAAAGCCGTCAAAATGTCAAGGTTCTGCAGTGTCATCGCAGGCAAATGCTGCTCGTGATAATGTAAAGAATTCATCTGGATGATTGGGGTCAACGAAATATTCGTCATTACCATCTTTTCATTTTTAATGAATTTTATGGAAGCCATTTTGAAGTCGCAAGTATCCCAATCAGTTAAACTCGATGCAAGTGAATTTTAATATCTGTAACAACTATTCAGCATTAAACTTTGTCCCCATTTCACCAACGTTCTATTTCTTACAGTTACCAAGATAGCAATGCTAATGTATCGAGTTTGTACATCATATTGTATGAAAGTCAGATGCTGGAAAACCAATCTCTTATTCAAATAGAATTCAAATATTCATTTGAATAGGAGATGGTTTTCCAGTATCTGACCTATCTACATACAGGCTGTTCTCAAGAACGATGAATCTTTCACATAATTTACGTTTTTTGCGGTTTTAATCACTTTAGGAATTAAGAGAAGCTCACCTAAAGAGCAGCATATACGAGTATACCGATTTATAAATACGAACGGAATCCAGAAATGACAAAGGATCTCTAGACGCTTCAGGCTTAATAACTCTTATGGCGCACTTGGCATTAAAAGCTGTCTTTCTGAAAAAATCCGTCACTCGACAATTACTTTGCGCTCTAGCTGTCTTGCATAACTTCATTGTTAACGGAAATTACATACATTTTTTATGAGACATTTGGAAATACACATAATTCGCATAAACATTTATGTAGAAATTTTTACATTATCAGAAATTACACAGCAGATATAAAATTTACGAGGTACAAATAAAATAAGCATAAAACTGCACTGAATAGTATGTCAGAACAGAGCCGTGTAGTTAAGAAAGAAATGTTAAAGGTTCATCAGCAAATCAAAGCTGCTGTTCTCGAGCTTCGTAGAAAAGAAAATACACGGATCCTTAACTTTGAATTTCCCATTTTATCACATAATTATGTAACACAACAATTATGGATCCTAGTGACTGAAATAGCATTAAATTCACACTTGAAAACCTTTTTTTGAATAAAAAGGGTTCTCGGATCCGTCATTTCACTACAACATTGCAAATTATTATTAACATAAAACTCGTCCAGAAGCCGATCCTAAAACTGCAACTTCTTCATTTTGTTGACGAAGCACAACTCTTCAATTATTTCTTATTTGACGTACTAACGTACGTTTTTATGACAACCACACTCTTCTCGTGCAATGTCTTGAAATCAATTTCAGATGGCGATAGCTCACGAATACTCAAATAACACACGTTATCGTTCGTGTGAAATTTACTACCAATTGAAGTATACGAACTTCCTTCTTTTTGCTCCTATTACTTACTCTGCACAGGGAAATATTAGTCGACAATGAGACTTAAAAGTACGATGCTTGTTTCAAGTGGAAACTTCAGATAAAGGGCTTTTAGTTCGTAAATTCAAAGCTCGGGAAGCAGTCAAGATAAATAATTGGCGGAGCGAAATACTTCGCGTTCATAAAACAAACGGGAACGTAACCTTTCTAAGGAAATTATCCTTCATATGGTATTCGTTTTAGAAATGACTCGCATGAGGTCCTCCAGTTGAGCTTGAAATATTGAATCTCCTTTAACGGATCATTTCCACGTAGATTTTCTATTTAAAAGGAAAACATACGACCTTCCCTTTGCGTGTCATAAATGTGTCACTATCGTATGATTTTATAAACACTCTAGTGACCTTAAATCACGCAAGACTAAAATGTACAAAACATTTAAAGGTTATTTAATTGAAACATGTGGTTCCGCCAATTGCGGTTTTGGTGAACGAGCGCCCTAAAAATTACAACAAATTTCTTGTCCAAATTTCACCGAATGACAGTAAAAGGTGTTCTTGTGCCGAATTGGCTGTATGCTCATTTTGATCTATTTATTGCCAAAGGTCACACATTGTATGGTCTTATACAGAACTTATTCACGATGCTGTACCAACTGACCCGATTTGCTGTTTGAGACCACATAACTTTGTGCTGAGCTATTACCATATTTTATTGCCAAGGCCTGAAAACCTTGTGCTCTTATTAAGCTAGCAATCACTAAAAGCTGTTGGGTAAATCCACTTACCAGTTTCTGATCCCAGAGGTTTTCCACAATCGATCTGCATAATTTTGTATCACGCGCACTGTCGCCAATGGGAAAAGTTACTACTCCCGAACACACTATATGCCCCTTCCTTAAATTATCTCTTGCTTTGACAACCTCTCCGAGCTCAGAAGGGCGCTTTCTGCTAACAATATGCAATCCGAAAAAAACACAAAGCAAAGGAGAGGGAGTGATAGCGTGCCATATAAAGTGAGAAAAAATCTAACGTTTGTCACGTCGAACAACTCGAATACTGAAATTGTAATTAACACTTAACGAAAAGCAATAATTCACATTACTTTAAATAGTACAGATCATAGTACCTTGCGTCATCTTTAGTTTTTCTTTTAAATTGTTAGGATGAATATGGATGTAAACAGTCCAAGTTTTCGACATCGAAAGAACTGTGCGAGCGACGCAGCACCATTGTGTCTACTATTTGGGTTTTTGTTAGTCCTGAAAGACAGATTTTAAAGCATTTCATTTTTTTCAGGTCATAAGTTAAGTAAAAGCGTATTAACATTTTACAAATGAACACCACGAGAGCAAAATCTTCTCTAAAGCTATAAGGAACAAGCAACGCGCACACGGAAGAGCAATAAAGATCAAAATACAGGGTAAAATACTGAAAAGTACGTTCAGGTGACCTATAGCGGAAGAATAAGAAAAACTAAGATGTAAAAACTTGACCAACAAAACTAACTAGCCACTTGCACGCGGAATATACAGATGGCGCAACGGTCATCAAAATGTTGAATGGTAAAACTGAAAAGAACAAACGTTACAAAGTAAGCTTCAACAGCCCCTACTTGATCGATAGTGAGTATTAAACAATACTATACGAATAAGTACAAATACAATAATTTTATACAATAAGCATGTGGCATTTATTAAAAACTAATTTGACAAAATTTATGAAAACCTTCACAAACATCCTCTTAAACAAAGGTCCGCCATTGTTAAAAGTATAACAATGGGATCCCATGAATATGAAATTACTATTGATTTAAGTAACAATAAATTAAGATCGTATTAGAAACTTTGTTTACCCTCAATGCCCCTGTATATTTTTAAGGAACAAGGATTGTTGTCTAAATTCAGTGGTTTTAATATAATTACGTTTTCATGGTAAGTTCTATTATAAAAGCTAAAGGAAACTCTACTACCTTCGCCTCTTCATGGTGATTCATTATCGATTTATTATTTTTTCTGAAACTACTTTAGAAACAACTAATACTTTCGTCTCTAAAAAAGGTGAAGAAACTGCGATTTTCCTCGCTAGTGAAGAAAGCTACTTGTTAATGTTAATAATGACAAATTGAAACAAACCCGTATCTAGATTGCTAAGTGTCAAAGTTCATTATTGCATACGATAATTTTTTTTATATTGATTGTATATAGTTGCAGAAAAAAGTAATGTGTAAAACTTCTGAACTCTCGTTCAATTGACTCACTCGCTACGCTCATGTCTCAAACTTTGAACTCGAGTTGAAAAACTCCACTTTCTTCTCTAGTTGAACAAATAACTATTTGTCGTAGTGTAACTGGAAGTGATTAAAACGAACACACATTGAACAAACTTCAATGTCAATTCCGGTTTATTATTATTGAATTTTTTTATTTTAAATAAGACAGATATTTACTCATGTAGATAAGGTTAAATTTGAGATGCCATCCCTCTACCGAATTTGTTGTTCTAGATACCTAGATATATTCTTTTCTGTACTCTAACATAGTTTTTTCCTAAGTATGTGCGCACGAAGAGTTAATTACATCATTTCCTGCTTAGTTATTACTTCTATTATACCTACTAATAAGTAATAATTAGCACCATGTAATATATTTTAATTATATTCAATATTACCTTTGTTTACACACGTTCCAATATAATATGAGCCAATATGTTACGTATGTAAAATAAAATGTATGTAGTAGGTCCATACGATTTGAGACTTTAAAAATGTATTAAGACTTAATACGCGTACATTTTTGGAGTTTTACGGCGGCTGATGTTCATGAATGCCTGTACCTATTCCTTTGATTCATTTAAGCGAAATCAGTGGCTTTGACCGAAAATTCCAGAAAGTTTGATTTACACCTGAACTAAATCTTGGACACGAATAGAAAATCTGACATGAAGACCCTATCTGGGTCGCACAGAGAATTAGAATAAACACAATTAATTGATTGACAATGGCAAACATCCGGAAACACATGCAACAATTAAAAAAGATCTCTGAAAGAGAGAAAACAGAATTACAAAGCGTGTTTGAACATAATACCCCTCACACACGCAGTCGATAACTAAAAATAAAGGAAAATCTTAAATTACTTGCACTTTTTAAAGAATTCAAATAAATCTGATCGTAAAAGATTTGCGGCATTCAGGCGGACTTATCAAAGACACAAAAACTCTCGCTGACAGCTCGATAAAGCTTCACTTCTTTAATAAGCTGCACGCAATGACGCGAAGTGACTTGATAAATAAGATGGTGGCTGCTTTGTTTACTCACACTTTTTCTGAATATGGACCAATCATTTTCAAACCACTTTCGACAAACTTTTACCTTCTTGTATACTGTATTTCAAAACCGATGAACTGTGTTTTTAACAAAACCAATAGAATAGACAGCCCGAGATTTAGCGTAAATAAATTTACACGCTCTTTAGCCGTCTCGGAACTCGCAGCAGCCTCGGTTCTTCGTTAATTCCCGTATTTAAGAGAACCTTTCACTATAACAAATAATCCCTTTCTTCAGGATTTTCAAATAACTCAATGGGACTTGATAACACGAGCTTCGAAGGAACACGTCCCCACTTATTCTGAAATAACGCGCACATTGTACTATCTGCTTCGTTATCTTTTCTAACAGGAGTAAGTACACGTGCGTTAATTAAATTTCATCCGATAACAAAACTTCTTATCGCACAGACAAGCAGATTTATCTACATTTTAACACGCAATATCAAGTTTTACAATTAAATACACAAATCTAAATAAACAATTTACAAAATTTAAACAAGAAAATAATACAAGCAATTCTAAAAGGAAAAATAACACTGAGGCACCAATTCAAACACAATGAACCAACTTTGCGCCCTTTCGTAGATAATCCCCCAAATTTACGCTTAATAAAATTTAAACTCCCTCGTATACAGGATGTCCCGTCATTATTTTTGATTTAGACAGAAATAACATCTACATAACGTTGTATCAATGTGCTCGAACCTACACATTTCCTGGGCGTATAGTACGGACCTGGGGCTACATCAAGAATGGGATGTACAAGACGATACCAAATACTGCCGAGGATATACAGAAGATATTCATGAGGCTTTCTGTGGTGTATCACAACATTTTAAATTTTGGAAATCTCTACTACAAACGACTGATTTACTTATCAATTATAAAAGCAATATGGGTGTATGGGGATTCGGCTCTGGGGGTGCACTAAATTAAGCAACAGAGACATTGTTGTCGAAACAAGAACGAAAGGTTGCGTTACGAGAAGAAAATACACAGTTCCGAATATTTTTTAAGTTAAAAAGTATTATCGAAAAGCGGTGCCAGTAGTAGGTAATAATTAAAGGAAATGGATATGCGTTTTCTTTGATTAGGTGTAAATCAAAAGTGTAAACGATTAGGTGTAAATCACAATTGTAAATGATAACGTACGATTTTCCATCCACAGATAATTAACTTTTTTAGCGTTTTGTTATAGCGTTGAGTAATTAAATCCTTCACTCAACGGTAATAGTCAATGACGCAACGTCAAAGAAACACTTACACTCGATAGATACTTAAGGTAGGCGTTTCCACCAATAACATTTTTAAACTAACATAAAATTGCAGCGATTAATCAATTCAATCAGCGTAAGTAATCCGAAACAAAGTTTATTCGACCTTTCGTGAGAGATTCCAACTTTACCCACTAAATCTATCGACTAACTGCTACAGCTTTTTGCTAATGAAATGTCCCGGTTGATTGCTTCGGGCCGCAATATAATCGCTGCCTTCGCTAAACCATTATGGATATTGTCCTATGAGCGCCACATCGTCAAATGCCAACATGCATGTCAATTTTTTGAAATAATGTTAGCTAATGCCCGATTACATCCCATTTTCACGAGAGGCGTAAACTCCATTTATTTTAAAAACCATTAACGCAATGGATTAAAAGGGCTTTAAACTTTATTATCAAGGCGACCGTTAAATAACTGAGATAAATTTCTACTTCAAAAGGTCAAAAATTAATTGCAGAAATACCCGAGTGTTGTCGAGCGCATATTTTATAAGTGGGATTATTAATACGTTGTGGAATCACATGTGCGTTTATAGTGAGATGTATACGCCAACAAAATTGATAGGCATATTTACCCACCTTTTAGGTAAGGCATTCGATCAAAATATGATAAATGGATGACGGTGTATTATAGACAGTCGTTATGCTTTTCTCCTTTTTAACTCTCTAAAAACCCACAATAGAGAGGTTGTTATGGTTTTAAACACTCCATACAGATAAAAACCATAGGAGTGGTGTCAAAATGAAACAAGAATGTCGGTGGATATTAATACAAATGATCATGAAAAATGGGGGTTGTTTTTTTAACATTCACGTACAAGTGGCAACTAATGTAACAATTGAAATAAACCCCTAATAATGCCAACGAAATTTACATCATGCCATTAGTATTAAATTATATCCGTCTAAATTCTGCTTTCATTTAAGTCACGTCATTATTTCAGCATTTCCTTGTCATTTGTGACAGTTTATCATTTTGCTCTGACAGTAGGATGGAGTTTTTAACTTAACGCAAAGCTCCGAAAGACTCTCCGTGATAAGGTGTTAAAACCACTAAACTATACTGCACCGAAATTCCTCACCAGGTATTGGTACAGAATTAAAGCCATGATAGAAAGGGGGAGATAAAATTACTCTCTGTTTTGTACTTTCCTCTTTTTATATCCTTTTAAGTAATTTCGCACAGATTTTGCGGAAGGTTCCATACGTGGAAAGTGACAAAAAATCAACTAATTTTCCCAATTACAAGATTACTTAATAATATCACAAACCTTTCAAATAAAATCTAGAACCACGTCGGCCAACGTTTTAATTTCATGGCATATTTTGAACAGTTAACAGTTTCAACGGAAGGGTCAATTAATCCCTTTCCGCATGCGTTATTCTGTACTTCACTTTAATCAATCAAGAAGATTCCGTTTCTTGTTATAGGAAATATTATAGCACAACAGGCTGTTTAGTTCTTTACTGTCATTTGTAAAACCAGAGGGTGCAATAAACGTAAAATGGTACATTTGATGACATCCAAAGTCACACATACACAAAAATCGTTAATAATGCTATTTATAAACAGGACACGCTGATACAATATACATACCTATAGTCCTACTGCTGTGGTTGAACACTAACCTGAAAAAAAAACAGATAACAGATAATGATTATACTCATCAGAAAGCAGATAGCATTATGATTATACTCATCCGGAAAAAAATAATTATTAAGTAATTACTAATATCTTTGGATCGGGTTCCCCTATCCTTTATAGAAACACAAACATTCACGGGATTAATTCCAGTAAATCCACTTCTTCAGGAATGTTAGAATGACTTTAATTATTGATAATTTTATTTGAACCTCGTATAAACAAATTAGGTACACAACGCAACAAAATGTTTGCACCTTGGACTCCAACGCTTTCGTAGTAATTTTTTTTAGTTAACCAAACGGTCATTTTGGAAGCTTCCTGCGGGGTTTTTTCAGTAATGTTGGAGGTAGCATCAAAGTTTACCTACCTAATATGGACTGTACTCCCCCCACCCCCCACCACCGCCTCTACTTAAGGCAATACTGCAAAATACATTGACCTTTGCTGAGTTTGTAGACATTTATGGATAAATTTTATGAGTAGTTTTTATTAACGTAAGTACCCTAAATACGCAGGACACAAATATAGTCGTAAAATAATTTCTGTATATATGTTATTAACAAAGATTATGCATTATACACCCGGTATCCCGTTAATAAAGGGTCCTGTAAAATAGACACCTTATCAGAAACAATTTCAAAAATAATCCGAACCGTAAAATTATTACTTATCTACTTAACAGTACATATATATATAATATATTAAAAGTTTCCAAGTGGAATGTTTTAGAATTGGTAACAGAACAATGGCTACGGAGCTTTTAGTACAATAACGCTCAAATCCCGCACTCCGCTTGAAAGCTTTCTCGAGCACAAAAAAACCCTAACTAATTTAATTTTCAAAACTAATATGTAATTGATGAGTAATCGATTCAATTACCTTAAGTAACGCGAAAAGCTTGCCCTAGATAACTTTATTCGGCCTTTCGTGACAGGGCCTACAACTTTATGAACTGAAACTATCGACTAACCGCTTATTGCGAATGAAATGCCGGAGATGATGGACGCTATACGTCGAAGTAATCGGTACCTCAAAGTTGGTGATTTTATTACGCGCGTACGCCCGCAATTCTCCTAATTAATGTTCGAATTTTGTCGGCCATTTTTGCTATAAGATAATATTACACTTAATCTTCGAGACGGGCGTGAACTCTGTTGAGTTTAAACATCATTAACGAAATGGATTAAAAGCGTATTAAAATTTTATTAAGTACCGAGGGCGACCGTTAAATAAGAGAAGTAAATTTCAGTCTATAACCAAAATAAGTTATTGATCGCCTATTAACAGAAGGAAGATCGCTTTTCAATTAATGTTAGAAATAAAAAAAGGGAATTGAAACTTTGTGAAATCAAGTTACGTTTCATGAATCAAAAATCTGAAAGCTCTTCACCCAATTTATGATCACATCGAGTCGTTCCGCTGATGGATTTCGTAAGCACTTTGTCAAGCTGTAGAAGCACGACATTAATATCACGTTTTGTTTCATGTTCGATAACAAAAAAAACATAAATACAGAATTTTTTGTTCATTTGTGATCGCCCTGTACATAGCATTTGTCATTTTAGAGCGGAAGCTGAGAAAATTGTAGTGTTATCCATAACCAATAACTGAATTAGTACATTTACGAAGTATTTTTATGTAACTGCATCAAGGTATTGGAACAGAGCCATACCAAGGAAGCGCAGTTTTGACTTGACAACTTCTTCCGTAGGTAATCGGGCAACACGCGTTAAACTTCTCATACAACTTTGGTCAAATTTATTATAAAAATAACAAACTGCGTGTTCATAAACAAAAATAGGGCAGACTGCGCGAGAATTTAGCGTAAACAAAAATACACGTTCTACAACCGTCGCGAAACCAACAGCAGCGTTTTCTTGTCTCCAGTATTTAAGGAAACGCTACTTTCACTATAAAATAAACTCCTTCGTGTTAATTTGTAAATAAATCAAAGTAAACATTTTTTCCAAATGGTCAACAATCATACGTTATTGATGGTTGACACTAATGCTATTGTTTCAGTCTTTGGGACCTTTGGCCCTGTCGTTCATTGCGGTTTCTTTTATAAATTGATGACGATCTTTAAGTAAAATATCATAAAGCATTTTTCAACATAAACTCTGTACTAATTAGCTGTTTTTGTATGACTCTTGAAGACTACAAATTTTTGAAGATTCCAAAGATCTCAGAATCAAATAGAGACGCTAAATAACTAGCCCCCATCCGCAACACTCTAAACGTTCCTAAAATTTTTAAACGGTTCTTCAAGATCATTGGTGTATTCTAAAGGCTTATCGTTTTGAAAGTACCCTCTTCCGACAGTTTATATATGAAGAATGATCACCTATTACGTTTACGTGGAGTCCGAGAGAATGGAAATTAATAGAAAATTAGGTCTTTCGTCACGACCGATTATTGCGCACCCTTAATTCTTAAATCTTCCTTTCCTTTAAATCTGCAATTAATTCGCCGTTTGCAACCGTTCCCGTCAAGATATTTCAATTGGTCTTGCGTTGCTATTGTCAATTAAAAGACGAGGCAGAGTAATATTTTAGAATTTCAGTCCCGTTAAGTACTTAGTAGATGGTTTTAGTTTCCTATGTTAATAGATCAAGCTTAAAACCAGTCGAGACCGTGCAGTCTATGTGTTTACCAGCTTGCTATCACCGACCCCGGCGGTTCATTCCAACATTTAAATTAAGAATAGGTATTAATTGGATTACCGAATTTTGGAATTTCATCTCGACCATTGAAGTGAGTCTAATTAACAATAGCTGATTAAATGAGCTACAGTAAACAGCATCCAATTAAGTCGTGAGGAGTCTCAAAAGAAGCGTTCTTAATTAATTTAAATGTTACGACCAAATACAGATTGTTAGGACCTTTCCAAACCGCATTATTAATTAAGGAAGTTTTAATTGTTAGATGTAGATAACCGAATACGCTATGAAATAGCCGAATTTTATAAAAGGTTGTGTAGAATGAATCTTTTTGTCATTGCTTTTTGCTTTTACATTAAGTTTATCGCACCGTATTTTTTTGCTTTCCCTTGTGCAGAAATTTCTACCGCTACGTTTAATTGCAAGGTAAGCTTTTTGCTACTTTTTGTTTTATTAATTATAAGGGCGGATATTGTTTCGTCTACCTGCATTTGATTTCCCGTAGCTACCGCTAATTAATTTGTGCTTTGTTGCTTGCGTTCCCGGTAGGGCAATCGCTACCGTGTGTATTGGAGTGAAACTCTTATCTGGAACACATTGTATATTTCTCAACATCAGGATCACAAGGAATGAGACATTTATTGTTAGATATCGTCCCATTCGTTACATTTTTCTGATTCAAATCTTAAACATGGTTGCATCAAGAAATCCAGAAACTTAGAAGGTACAAATAAAAAATGGTTGTACCAGGATCCCAGCAACCTAAGAAGGTAGATGTAACACCTACAATTGTCAGGCATACAGTAGGTACGTGTTATATTCTCTTGATAAAGTCTCTTAAAATTCGATAAAATTTCATCTCCGCAATAACATTTGCTGGTTGCCAGCTATCTTGGTTGACAATTGACTATGCTTAGGACTAATTGCATACTGCAGTTTAAGTCAAACGTTCCCTATACACTTTATAAAGATTCGCTTATTTGACACATTGGCTTAACAATTTAATGGAGTCGTTAACTTCCGCGTTGTTGGGAAAATATTTTACAAACCGCCCAAAGTTATACGTGCCGGAACGCCTAAAAATACTGAAGTGACGTGAAATGTATTCCATGATAAATTGGTACGAATTGGAAGCATCCCCTTGGCGATATCAAACACTTTACTTACATTACGCATATCAAAGAGAACCGATGAAATTTTAGCGAGAGAAGGGAATTTTTTTTTGTATGTAAAGCCGTCAATCGTAGAAACGCCCATTGTTTTATCCTTAAATTTATGTGACAAAAGCGCTTAGGTAACGCAGAATTTGCAGATTTTCCGATAACGGGATTTTACGATTTCCTTTGTTACGAAGGGCGCAGGGTTTCCTAACCTTGTTAATATCGGGTTGTCTAGGGAGTGGATAGAATGTACCTTAATGACATGTCAATACAGCATACAATAGATGAGTTTAACCGAGTGCATTTTAAGCGAGAGTCAATCTGAGGCTCGACCGGTTTATGAGTGGCGGTGTGCTCAATGGAATAACTATTTTATCGCATTGCTCAAAAATGCTTGTTTTGTCATTTTATTGTACCACAATTTATTAAAGTTAATCAAACTGTCGAATATAAATAATGCTCTTGCACCCCTTTGCATAGGTCCTGAACCTCATGAGTAATTTACTCTAATTTTTTGTAGAAAAAAACGAGAATACATGGGGAATTGTCTGAATAATTGTTACTTTTTAAACGTAATTACACAGATTTGTACTAATGTACCGATTTAGTTAGGTATACCATGCACGCGAATGCTCGTCAGCATTTTGCATTGATTTTGGTAGTAATGAAGGGGAGGCCTACATTAGAGTGCGTCCATTATTTGATTGCAAGTTATCTTACTGCCTCCACTCAGGGTTTTCAGTTTATTAATCGGCAGAGCAAAACGATGCAAGCTTAATAGGGGAGTCAATGGTGTTCGTCTGTCCGTCCGTGAACACCATAACTGTCAAACAAAAGCTTCTGAAAACATATCACACTTTATACCAACTAAACCTAAGTACATACTTGAAATGTAAAGAAGTCACCACGAAAAAGATTCCTGTATAAGGTGTTCTTAAGAGTGGCTACTGTAAATATGGAACAAGTACATTATTTAACACGCTTAGTGGTGTATGCATGCAAAGCGTGCACTTTTGGAAATTACTGTCTCCGTAAAAAGTGAGCTTAACAAAATAATTTGGCAGATTTTATTAGAAAGCCCGTTTCATTCCACGTTGCTTTATATCATAGACCAAATACAATAGACTGTGCACGGCGTAATGAATCATTGGTCGCATAGATGGCGCACACATTAATTACGATGACCTCAGTAGCGTTTCAAATTTTATTTCGCGAATCGTGATGATGTTTTCCGTTCATGCAAAAGCGTTGGTTACTCGCCTTATCATGTCAGCTACAGGAAATGTTTTTGCAGAGTCAAATTTCACAGTGTAGAAGCTACCTTGTGTGGGTGTGTGTGTGTCGCTGTTATTTGATTATTGTATTGTTTAGGCGAACTTTTTTAAAGGTGCGAATTTGTGCGTAAATTTATGGACATTATTAGTTAGATTAGTGACGTGAAATAGCTATCCAGGTAAGTTACTGTGATATTATTTCATATTTGTAATATTAGATTATGCCTACCGTTTTATTCTCTACCGCATGGATTAATTAGTATTTCATTGGCTTAGTAATTTGATTACGTTTCTTATATTTTTCCTTCACTGCCAATATTAATGTACGTACTTGTTATAGGAGAAATATCTGGAAATTTATGTTCTTACCTTAATTGCAAGAAATCTGCAAGAAATACACCAGGACTTCGGAAACGTTTCTTTCCTGTAAATGACGATGAAGCGTGTAAAAAATGGCTTACACTCTGCGGGAACTCGGCGATCGTACTTTTGGAGAATGAAAAACTGAAAAAACGTTTTCTTTGTGGTGAGCACTTTTCTCCAGATTTGAAAAATTCAGCGAAATTGCCTCGCAGTGCTTTACCATTTCATTATGATTCCAAAGATGATCAATTGAGGGACAAATATGTCGAACCTTTAAGACGCGAGCTTGACACACCTGCCAGATCTGCACCTTTATCCGAACCGCGAAAGCAACCAATGTCCCCTAATGTGAAGTGTTATGGAGACGTGATAGATCTCTCATCGCCAGAAAACGTGATTGAGTCTGATCCAGCAACACCGAAGAGGAAAAGGCAAGAGATTCACATGCTCACACCCAGCAGACGTAGTAGGTCGCTTGAAACGGGAAAGCAATCATCTTCTCCTGGGATGAAGTTTCTCGAAAAAATAACCGACCTGCCGTCACCAAAAAGTCAACCACAAACGAAACCTACTCAGACAAAGACAGCTGTTCGAAGTATAGATGATTTAGACTTTCTACCGCGAACAGTTGTAAACATGCAATTAAATCACAAACGTCGAACAGCTTGGACAGCTGACGAAATAAAAGCGGCTTTTGGGATTTATTATAAATCTCCAACTGCTTATAGATTTCTATTAAACAATGGATTCATTTTACCATCGGAGACGAAATTAAAGAGATCATTAAGCAGCTATAAAACCAAACCAGGCTTTAATAAACTCTTTTTTGAAAAGATTAAACAAAAATCTGCATCAATGGAACAAAAAGAAAAACAATGCATTTTGTTATTTGACGAAATAGATATTAAGCAAGAAGTAGAGCTGTGTAAATCAACAGGCAAAATTTTAGGATTTGAAGATTTGGGTGAATTTGGCACGAGACCTGTACCAGCAAAACATGCCCTCGTACTAATGGCAAGAGGAATTTACTCGGATTGGAAATTACCAATTTCTTACTATTTCTCCGAAAATGGGGTAAAATCCGGCGTCTTGCAAAAAATCATTTTGCAAAACTTGGACAATTTGCGAAAGCATGGTTTAGAACCCATGGCCACCGTCTGCGACCAAGCGACAGTAAATCAAAAATGTTTCAAAGATTTACAAGCCACTGCAGACCGCCCATTTTTTATCCACAACAATCACAAATATTTTGCGATTTTTGATGTTCCCCATTTGGTGAAAAGCTTACGTAATAACTTACTGCAGGAAGATTTTATAAAAGATGGTACCGCACGTATATCCTGGGCATATATTCAACAGATATACGAGATTGACAAAAAAAGTATTACCGGAAGGGCTTTGGTTTCGCTAACAGATAAACATTTAAGGCCAAACCCATTTCAAAAAATGAGTGTGCGCTTGGCAACCCAAATTTTAAGTCATAGTGTCGCGGCTGCACTACGCACTGCAATCGACTGTAAACAACTGCCAGAGGAGGCAAAGTACACTGCGGATTTTGTAGAAGTCGTAGATCGATTGTTTGATGCCTTGAATTCCAAATTTGTACACAGCAAGAAGCCTTGGCAACGTCCATTATGTGACAAAAATACTGCAGTAGTACAGGCTCTACAAAATGGATTCGAAGTAATGTCCAATTTACAAAAATGTTCGTCCAAAGGCAACTCAAAATGCACCACCACACCACCCAGCTTTAGTGGAATGCTTCAATCAATTAAAGCGATACAAATGCTTCATCATCACATTAAAACAGAAGACCTTCCTTATGTGTTGACAGCAAGATTGAATCAGGACCCGTTGGAAAATTTATTTTCACAATATCGACAGCGCGGTGGATATAACAAAAATCCCACTGTACGAATTTTCAATGGGCTTTTCAAATCCAATACCGTATTAAATTTAATTAAACCCCCAAAAAATTCCAACTGTGAACCGGATGAAGCTTATGATATGTTCGCTGATAGTGCTGGACACGAGACTCATATTGAACGAGACGTTGACGAAAGCGATGATGAGTCTTTAGCCTCATTGTCATCCGAATCAACCACGAAAAGCCAGTCGCCAACGGAAATAATCAAATTGAAAGAGTGTTCAACGACATATTTTGCTGGTTATATTGTAAAAAAATTAATGGAAAAATTTAATTGCGAACATTGTCAGGCAAATTTTTTGGGGTCGCGAAATTTAAATGATAAACAACAGTTATTAATTTTGAATAAAGACTATAACATTAATCTAAACGAGGGGAGCTTAAAAGTCCCAACAAAATTGTTAACTAAAATAACTTCCTTTTCAATGAAAACTGTTGATAAGTACTGGCTCCAGTATAGTTGTAAAAAAAATTTGCCAATTTTTTTCCAAAAATATGTTTTAAAGGTTTTCATTAAACGAAAATGCCCGCATCTAATAACACATGAACAATGTTTGGAGCACGTAAAATTTTTATTGATCAATCTAATAACAGTTACTTTACATAAAAAATGTAATTATTACAGTTCAGCGTTACGACAGCCTCATCGTCGAACTCATCCTAAGATTTTGATCGTCAAAAATGTGTAAATAATTTATTTTTTTGTATTAGCCTCATATAAGTGATTGTGAAATTTAATTTTACTTTATCTGAAAAATTTATGTATTAGACTTTGATATTTACATGGCGTTATTTTATATCCTGTTTAAAAATGCTACAGAAAAAATAATAAAAAAATTTGCAAGTATGCCTTCAGAAGCCGCCAGATTCTGCAAAGAAAGTATTTCAAACTGCGGTTAGGTATAAATTTATAATGTAGATTAGGGGTGGGCGATATTGCGTTTTAAATATCGATATTCGATGCTCTATTGAAATCGATATATGTCGATATATCAAATATCGAATATCGATATATTTTATAATTGATAACTATTAAGCAGATAAACAAGGATAATACACTGCTATATTGTGTCGATATCGTGGATGGTTAAATTAGTTTTTCTTCAAACGTCATATAATATTGACATTACGTAGCCCAGCACTCTGAGTTAAAGTTTGACTTTTTAGAACAATCGAACAAGCGGCAGTGAAGTATTTTAGTGCCTAGGCAATAAAACGCTTCAGTGCCAGTGTCACATTGTTTTGCTTTGACAAGTTGATGTTATTTACATTAGGTTCTTGGTTCACCTAGCAAGTGCGTTGATCTTTCCTTCTGATTTTAACAGAAATAAAAATATAGTCGATCAAAGAAGCTATTTATTTATTTAAATAATAGTTAATGTTGAAAGTACCATTATTGAAATTAAACCTTCGTTCCTGCAGCATCCAAGTTTTGAAGAGTCAAGTTTTGTTTGGCTCGTCTTATTTCTAATGAATGAATGAAGTATTTTCAAAAAACTGGATTGGTTTCTGCTTCAAATGAAGGAGTAGTTGAAGTCATTCCATCTGATAAACCTGGATTTTCTAAAGTTGTCGAAAGTATTTTTTGTGCAATTTCATTTTTATTTGAAATCGAAAAACTCGTCCACAATTAAAACGTCAAAACTAATAATGGCCAACTATAGCAATTGTTATAGTCACCACGACCGACGCGCTCACGGCTACCCATAACGATCGGGTTAATATTTCTTCCGATTTGAAAACCATTATTTGGGCGTTATTCTCACGTTTGAAGAAAAAATAGCATATATTATGCGGAGCTAAAGTAACTTCTTATGGCTCGTCAGTATTTTGCTGGCCTCGCTTCGCTCGGCCATCAAACACTGACTCGCCATAAAAAGTATCACTTTAGCTCCTCATAATATAATATATACTATTA
>NW_022170738.1:35588433-35623040 GCF_008802855.1 Photinus pyralis | reverse complement strand
GTAAATTTCAACTTTAGCGGCCTATAACTTTTGTCAGGACCACGGGAAAATGTCGTAAAGCGAGATTCTGAAGGTTCAAACATTTCTGAACAAAATGGTGTGGGTCCCAATTCTTTCTACTCCGAAAAAAAAACTACCTCAAATAAGCGAGTTAGCGCCGGCTCTCCGCTGCACTAACTATTGAAGTACCAGATATCCGAATCAAACAAAATGTCGATGATGTCTGCCTGCCTGTCTGTCTGTACTCTCGTTTCCGGCTAAACGGCTGAACCGATTGGAACCAAATTTGGTACACATATTCCTAGACAAAAAAAAAACAACTGAAAAGCTTTGGGCAGAAAGCGCATGCGCAGGTGTGAGGGTAGTATCTGTGCTAGTCACAGGAATTTTTTATACATGTAGTATCTGTGCTAGTCACAGGAATTTTTTATACATGTGAAGGTATAGCAGAAACCCGCCCCTCATGCTCCGTTACCACGGTTTTGAGAACCAGGAACTCGCTAGCGTTTCGACTCTTATCTGCTTGAACACTCGTTATTATCTTAACGCGCTTCATTTTCTCGCAGATAAGTTCCGTTCTTTTTTCTGATGAAGCGATATAAAAATTCCTATACCGACAATTTTGAGAATTTACAGATCCAAATTTGTCCCGACCACAAATGTCTAAACCAGACTCTTTAATGTTCGTTGGCTGAGATAGAAATTTAAGAATGGAATCCTTAAATAATGGATTGACTTTGTAGTTTTTCCGATTAATTTGGCCAAAAGCTTCTGAAATACGGTCAATTGTGAAGAACGACGTGAGCGGAATGTACACAGTGCCATTAGAACGCTCGTTCTTTTCATTACCCGATGCTTGTTTCTTTCAGATGTGAGTGGGTGGTTGTCGTTTTCATGTTGTTTGATAATTTGCGGAGGCCCACAAAATAAAGACAATAAAATCCACTTTGTTAAATGATGCTGCCCTTTTCGGTCTATTGCAGCGTTGAAGCTAGAATTTCCTTTCGCTCACGTGTCAGGATAAATAAAAGAAACCTTCTGCGTTTCAGACTGTGACCAAAAAAGCTGACTAGACGTGTTCATGACAAATGGGTGTTGTGGAAATTCATTTCGTTGCCACTGGAAGTAATGAAGGTAGACAAATATGAATGTTTCGTGACCCTATTATTTTGATTTTCATTTGACGACGCGGTTACATACGTTTTCATATTTGCTTTGCGAAATCGGAAATTTTGTCGATAATCTGATAATCGCAGTGGCGGAAGTTGATAGAACAGCTGAAAACAGTACGTATTCAATAATGAGATTTCCCACAACAGATTTGTGGGAGTAAGTCGACAATTTTGTAAGGTAAACATTTACCTACAAGTGCCCTTCAAAGTTGCTATCAAAAACAGTTAACCCAAGGACCTTAATATTCCCATTTGAAAGCAATTTTGGCGGTTTAGTCCACGAACTATGCTAAACTAACAAAGAACAATATTCCAGCTACGTTGAAAATGAATTAATTAGATCCCTGGGTGCTTTTCAACGTTTTTCCTCTCCGTTTCAAATAAAGCTTTCGTTTCGTAATCAACGCAACAGAATTTAGCTTTATTAATTACATTTGTGAGGATTCGCGCTTTCGTAATTTATAAGGGAAAACTTTAAAGTACCTTTAACGAGATAGTATATTTGCTTCGTACTAAGGGTAGATCGTCGGGATAAAAACTTGTTCGCTCCATTACGACCGGCCTTCCTTTCTGCCTCCAAGATAATGTAATTTACGCAGCTACCACGTGACCGTGTTGAACAGACCAAGCTATTTCAGATTTTTAGAATCGAAGGAAATCGCTTTTTACTTCAAAATGTATATCAAAAGTATGAATAATGTTAAAACATCTTTACCTTTGCTTTTACCTTCACATGCATAAAAAACTATAGACACGGATAGGTCTTCCGTTCTTGAGAACAAAATCTATAAGTTAAGATTTTATTTTGTGTAGAGCAGTCTCGCGTTTCCCCCGTCTTTAATTAACGGTGGATTTAATTTAAACTTCGATAATCAACGCCACCAGGATTCAACAGTTTTACCGACTTTGCCATGATCAACCGAAGTACTTCGACAATTTTAAATTATAAAAATTGATTAGTCAGATGCATTAGCAATATTTGTATTTGAAATGGGTTACGGTTACCCGTCTAACGCCAATATTTTGAATTTCCACTTTATGTGTATTTGGCTTGGATGGTAAACGGCGCATAAATTCTTATAAGCCAATTAAATCATTTAAGACATAAAGAAAAGGATCGCCAGATCTCTCACCCCTGTGTTACAACGTGAAAATCAGCTGTACTTAAAATGACAATGGATTTATATTTAATTAGCTTGCGGATAATAATTAGAGTGTGCTTCTGAACCATTTCAGAAATCTTTCCCTTATTGCAGTAGTGAGTAGGGGCACGTAGCTAGAGGAAATTTTATGGAATAGCCTGTACGTGGATCGAATTTTCTTTATACACCTTATTGCTTAAATCGACAGTGTAAATTCATTATTAAGATGATAATAAAACGGAGATCTCAGGAGCTAAACGATTGAATGGGGAAAGAATTTCAGTTTTATAAGTCTCTCTTTATTTTTGGATGGTTACATATCGCACAAAAACAATTTTTTTATATTTCTTTCGTTTAGCTATTCTTTTTGAGTTTTTCGTAGTGGAAACCATAATTTCTATTGAAAAAATAAAGTTGTCTCATCTTTAAAACTGTGATAAATCTGACATGAAAACTCTATCTGGGTCGCACGCACTGAAACAAAATCCCTGTAGGAAAGAAAAGATTGTTTGGGCATAGTACGCCGTACGCAAGTGGTCGATAAATAAAGCAAGAAATTTTGAAATTACTTACAGTTTTTTTCTGAATAATCCAAATAATCTGTTCGTACAAAATTTGCGATATAAGACGCACTTAACACAAACGCTGACAGCTTCCGAACTTCACTTTTTTTTTATTAAACTGAATCTTCATAAATGAGAAGAAATTTTCGGTGGGTGCTCGGACTGTAGACATTTTTATCTTTTAAGGAAAGACAAACCTAGACAAACCTTTTAGAAAGGTTTCATGATAAAACACGTGCGTTAATTAAATTTCACCTGATAAAACTCCTTATCGCAAACGACCGATGTCCTTACGTTTTAACACGCAATTTTAAGTTTTACAATTGTAAATATAAATAAACAATTTATAAAAGCGACAAAAGCAACAAGTATACAACTACCATACACTTTTATGATTTACTTAACCCATATGTAAAAACTTTAGGAAAATTCTGATACACATGCGGCATCTGATTTGAAGAAAAATCTTAATAGCGACTTAAAATTTCTCAAATAGAGAGACTCGGTTGCCTCGATTAGAGAATTGCAAAGAATTTATTACTCACATTTTGATCAACGCCTGAAATAAATTTTCGGTAAAATTTTGACATGAAAACTCTATCTGGGTCGCACAGAGGATTCGAATAAACACAAATTATTTGATTAACATTGACAAACATTTATTCCGAAACACATCACAATTAGAACAAATTCCCTGAAAGCACGAGAAGCTTACCAAGCTTGTGAGGACATAATACTCCGCACGCAGACGGTTGATAATTAAAAAATCTTAAATTACTACAGTTTTTTAAAAGAATCTAAATAATACGTCGTGAACGGTTTGCTATATTCAGGCGCAATTGTCAAAGACATGAAAACGCTCGCTGACAGTTTCAGGAAACTTCACTTAACCTGGATTTCGATAAATAACAAGAGAGATATTCGGTTGCTGCTCGGACGATAGAAACTTTTAATTTTCACTAAGCAAACAACTGCTCTGTCTAATGTTTTGGATATAATGATAAAAAACAAATGGTGGAATGGTTCCACTTTACATGTCCCTTTACAGAATTTCTTATTTCTAGTTTTCGCTAAAAAAATTCAGGATAACTAGATCAAGTTCGTGGCCACGGCCTTTGTGACTTACCCTTAAAATAATATCGAATTTAATAACAATATGCGGCACAATTTTTTATATTCACTTCCCCTAAAAATAATCATAATGGATCCACTAGATTGGAGACTCTTTTTGTTGATATCTGAACCAACTTTAAATGAAAAGCTCAACTTACTCACTCTATCAGTTCCAATTGTAATGAGTTCATCAGTGAGAAAATACATGCAATACAAAACATCAATGAAGCCACAGATTCTAGCCTTAATAAATTTTATTAGAACTTTATTCTCTGTACCTCGTAAACAGAATGTCATTGTAGATAACTCTGCTGGTACAAAAATAAGTTCGGAACGTTCTCCTTATAATGACAATGATGCGGACAATTAACTGGTGGAGTTGTTAATTGGAACTTTCTTGTCGGGAAACGTTTCTCGATGAAATTTCCTGTAAAGCAAATGTTCTTTGGACGCAGTGTATTTAAACGATTAGCTTTTGTGATTATTCACACCGAAGGACTCACTCGGGGCAAATTTTACACACAAAAATTTTACAAAGAAAAAGCGATAAACTTTTTATGGTTATGAATTTCACAAACAAAGTTCAATCTCCTTTTGTTCACTAACGACGTTAAGTAACAATGCGTACCTATTCTTCTTTCTACTAGTTCATTGTAACGGAAAAGAAATACCAAAGCGCGATTAATTATTTTGTCCTTGGTTGTTTTAATTTATGTTACCGAGCTGAGGTTCGGGAGACGTGTTAGGGGTACGCGGTCGCTACGTAGGATGAGCGCGAAAATGTTTGTCAACGGAAACAGGCCTGTTTATCAGAAACAGGTTGGCTGAGCAGAAACGGGTCTGTATCAGAAACAGGTTAAACGAAGCTGGGACCTACTTCTACTGAACAGAGCTGTTTCTATGGAACAGATCAGATTTTAATGAACAGACCTGTTTCTGATACATACGTTTCATGGAAATATCTTGTTTTTAATTTAAAAGCAAAAGTTTAAATCTGAATATGATCGTGCTTTTTTTCTAAGAGACGAAAAATAATTATTTGAGAGCTTTAAATTTAAATAACTAAAAATTAATTATAATTCGTTACATCGTTACATTCAGTGTAAACGAAAAATTACAGTTTATTTCCTGAATAAATAAGAATTTCTCACCAAAATGAAGTTAAAGTTCTATTTACAGATGAGCAGTGAATTTCTTATTAATCTCATGAATATTAAGGTTAAGTTAATTATTATAATTACAGGAAAGTATAATTGATGAAAACCAGTACTTATTTGGAAAAAGGGATTACTACTGAAATATAGGTTTCATGCATTTTTTTACTCTTTTCATCATGATATGCGTTTTCGTATTATTGTCATCCTTTCTCATTCTCTCCATGAGAATCTCCATTTAATATTGCTTTGAGTTACTTTTTATTTAAATTGGTCTCATATTATCCAATAAATATTGATCTTGCATTGTCAGCTAAGACCTTCTTCGAAAATATAAACATGACTTTTGAAAGCAAAATCGATCCCTGGAGCCAGATGTCCCAACGCACAAATTAAGTTAGAGAGAATAAAGCACAATCGTCAATAAGGATATAAATATATCTAGGTGAAACATTTTATGGAATAAAGATGTTTAAATACGATCTCGCTGAGATAGACACCCCCAGTTTCATTAAATATGATCCCCTGCGGTTTCGGTGTTTGTGATTTTCTCTCGCCGCCGCTTCGAGCACTCCCTACGCACAAAACTTTTATACTGTTTTTGTCCCTAGGGTGTCTCTTCAGCCAGCGACTTTGCTTGGAGGAAATCGAATGGTGCTTTGATGGTGAGTAATCTAACAGTTATATTATGTATTAAGTCGACTTGCTCAGATTACGCCTTTGGGCGATGTTTGCCTACAACGGGAAGTGTGGAGGAGGAAGACTTGTATCGGTATGTACTCCATTGCGCATAAGTTTTCTAATTGGAGGTGTTGCAGGTTTGATCTGGAAAGGGAGGTGTTGCACGCTTTAAGTCGTGAACTGAGGAGACTGTTCGCTTTGGGTTACCGTTGGAGTCATGCATATACTCAGTGTACACTGCAAGGCATGCTGTTCGCCGCTAAAAATGAGTAGGTGTCGTCGTTTGTCCCCCCAACCACTAACGTTAAGTTCTAGCATTGCGTTCGACCCGATTACATGTTCACATTTAGTTGATCAAGACTTGGAAGGTGCGCTTAAAGCGTTAGAAGGTGAAGACACTATCGACCCTGATAAAGTTGCAATTGTGAAATTTACACCGAGCGCCGAGAACCCTCACGCCCAATATGCAGATGAAGTCTACTACCCTCCAATTCCCGACGAACGAGCCGCGGCGCGTGACATAATTTTGCCTCCGAATGCAGTCGACGGTAAGTAGGTGAAACAGAGGAAACTCGACCACACGATTAAACATTCCAGTATTTGATATGCCCGATCCTTACGCGGGCTATGAAATAAAGAAGCGCGAATGGATTCCGCAAATGAGGCGCCGTTCCGTATCCCCTACGTACTTTAACGAGTATTATAATAGCCCGCTAGGTTTTAGACTGGGGGAGGAAACGAGAGACTCTCAGGATTACCTATCTGATGGTAACGAGAACGAGTTCCTTACAAACGACATTCCTTACACTTCGACGACGGATTTAAGCGTTGACGATTTCAAAGAATTTTACCCCACTATAAATTTTTTAAGCAAATTTAACCTCAACTCGGATGACGTACGAAAATTGCTGCAACCGGAAAATGTACCGATCTTACAGGCGATTTTGGAAGGGTTCGACAAGGAGGAGAGTAATTACGACACTGACGTCCTCGCACTGCTCAGGCAAAGGATGGAGAATGACGAGCCAGTCGAGCCCGAGAGATTTTCAATGCTCTACAATACTCCGGAAGGTTTCAGATCTGGATGGGAGTCTAGAGATATTCAAGGACTTGGAGATGACTTGCCCGAGTCGAGAGTCTATTATGAGGAGAACGAGGATAACGGCGTGGAAAGGCAAGATGATGGAAGTGGAGAGTCGACGGAACCGGAAATATTTCGCGAGTTGAAACAATTGCACGACAAGTATGGCAATGACGTCGACGTTACCCAATTTACTAACAATCACCAACCGTCCAGCGGTTTGGCTACTAAAACCAGTGATAATAATAACAATAACAATGGACAATCCGGTATCTACACAGAAGGAGGCGTCGTGTACGTCCCTGACTCACAAATTCAGGGTAAGCGGAAGTTTTGCATTGATCGATATTTATATTAATTTCAGGAAACACAAGGGTTGACGAGGAAGAATCCTTCAATAATGACCTAGACGAGTTACTCGAGCGTTACAATAGTGGGTTTAAGAGACCCGAGCGACTCGATGTTAAGAAACCAGGCCCACTCTTCGATTTGCAGCTTAACGATGGAAAGAATCAGTTAGGTAAGCAATTGTGTTCAATATGCAAATATTATTGCGACCTCACCTCTTACTATTTTCAAAATGCAAATGTTTACCCCATTATAAGCTCGTATTCTGACTTGACAAGGGACACCACCTTGTACTGTAATAAATGTATCCAATTCTGTCGTGTCATTTTACCCTAGCTAAATTTATACTCTAAGGGCGAGGGATCATGCGGTGATGTAAGCGTCATTGTGACGAAGCGATATTGGGAGGCTTAGAATAATTTAATTGTGCTCCTGTGATCAAATTAGGTTTTGAGAGTAATCTATTTTCTGATATATTTTTAGAGGAAAATAATCTAATCTTTATAAATTAGTTATTTATTTTGTAGATTTCCTCTTTTAATTACAACCGCGCCTATGATTCGACGCGCCTGCAGAAACAAAAATTTGTTTGTCCTGCATAATAAATAGACCACTACAAAATTATACCTAATTGTTGTATTTGTTTTGTGTATTAAAATGTTTTTAAATAATAGTCTAAGCAGACTTTCATTTCAAAAGGAACTGCCGATTGTAATTTCGATGAAAAATCAAAACTTGCAAAAACACCGTAACGGTAGCTCCAAATTTGCATTTAAATTTTTTTCGAAATTTCGTTGTGAAGTTAGAAATTGTGGAACTTCTAAGAGTAAAGCAGTTTGGCGGGCATTGCATATCATAGAAAGTTTACAGGTTGTCGGGATTTAGAGGGCCGATTTAGTTACAAATGCGCACGCGGCAGCAGAGTGAGATTTGCAAATTAGTATATTTGAAAAGTATGTGGGAATGATTTAATTTACCATTATTTGGTCGGTAGGACGGAATTTTAAGCAACGAATTAACGATTAAGTATGTCCGTTTGCGTGAATAATTCGTCATTTTGTAGGGATTCATTAATGCCAAAGTAATTTCGGGGGGTTCTTTTGGAAGGTTTTTTTATCCGTTCGTTAGCGATCCACGGAAAAAAAGACAGTATCGGTCGCAATTAAGTTTTTTCGGAAAATTCTTGTTTGAGCTGCTCACCTTCTGGGTAGTATATTTTAACGGTAGTCACAATAATTGTAAAAAATAAACTTGTTCGTGGTTTATTATTTCTGGTGAAATTCTTCTCATCATCTTCATCGTCTTCTTATGCTGCAGTATGTTTGCAGACCTACCTGTAAATGTAAAGATTTAAATCGATATTGTGATACCTGGAATTGATTATTTATTGTAATGGAACTCCATGTAGCATACTATTGTATTATATTATATATTAATATATATTATTATATTGTACCTCTAGCTACATGATGTGGAGTCAACGACATCTGAGCGCCATCCCCGAGCGTGTTATGCTAACGTGGTGATTTTTCCTATCTTCTTCTATAGTTTTGGTCCGATTGTTTTCAAAGTCATTCCGTCGTAAAGATCTTGTAAAGGCGCACAACTCCTGCGCGACGGAACTTTATTTGTTCCTAGGGGCGAAATTAACCACCTTTAGCAAGGCGCGCGTCTTCGAGGAGTAGTCGAATTTTGACGCCCAAAAGTTTCTTAAAGGGGTCTCTCTTTCTCGTGTCGCCAATAGCAGCTCGAGCTAAGAGACAAAGGGAATATAGTAGCCCTTGACAAAATGTTACTGATGGTGGAGTCAAAACTGGCTAATAGAATGCTGATCTGCCACACAAAAATGCGCTGTGTTTTCGTTCGCACACGAGGACTTTGATAATTTTTTGTTATTTGGACATTTTGAACTCCCTATATGCGAATTTAGACGACTGACGCGGGGGATACTTTCTGACCCGAAGGTCCAATGGCATACCCCAAAACCTATTCAAAGACGTCTTTGTAACTCTTGCGGTTGCTGAAAAAAAATTTAAGAAGAAACTCAAATTTCACGACTTTTTTGAGGGTGTCTCCCTAACGAAACACGTTGGACGCTCGATTTATTTAGATAAAGTGCTTATTTTGATCGCCTGTGCCACCCATACTTATACGGGGTGTCAATTTTAAAACTTGCAGTCGGCCATACTTTCCAAACTCAAGAAGATATTGAAAATCACGAAAATCCGTTTCGGGAGTATCGAGGAGGAACCAGAATGACGTTATGAGTGACAACCACCCACCCCCTTAACCCCCAGCCCCCCTCTTCAAAAAATTACGCCATGTCTATGTTCAAGATTTGGTCGCTAAATTCGCAGAAACGGGATCTGTTATTTTTCGAGTTTACTTAAAAAACTCATAATTTTGTGTCAATTCACCCCCTACTATTGGAAAATTTTATTGAAACACGTCTATTTAATTAGGTATGGGGAAGTTTAATCGAAGCTATCCCCACTTTAAAATTACAATACGCACTCTTCATCAAAGTGAGACCATTTTAAAGCCGTATGGTGAGCAAATAGAAAAAAAGAATGTCGAATAAGTTTACTACAACAATAAATTAATAGCAGTCTTAAAATGGATTAATTTATAACAGTAATTATTATTTATCCCTTACAATTTATAACATAACAAAAACGCATAGATGATGGAACTGACTGAAATACGCTACAGTTTGCTTTATAGTAAACGACAATTGTTCTAGAATGTTCTTAGAACGCTTCGGAATGTTCTACAATAAACACGCCATTTTTCCCTGAACGATTGCGTCATATCTGCGTTCAGTGTTTATCGCCGATGTCTATCGGGATTTCTGGAATATTCATTACAATATCATTTCCTGCTAATAATAGCAGTTACAACACTTCTCCGAAAGTTAAATAGAAATTATGGAGCATGCGCACTTGTCAATTGGGTTCAAATGCGATTATCACGACAACGGAATGCTGGAAGTGGATACTACCAAAGGAAAAGTGAGGATCATGACAAAACGCATCTGTTGGTTCAAGATTCAAATGCGGATATGTTCAGAACGGAGTGTTGGAACAGGGCACTCACAAAGTGAAGATTAAAGTTATTGCACAGACACATCTGTCGCACTAGGGAAACATAATATGAAACTGCCTCAAATTTTCAATCTAGAGCTTTCCCCCTCAGTTAATATTTGAGTTTCTCGTCATCAATATATTCAATATCTCGTATTTCGTCCAATTGCCATGTTACTTAACAAAAATATGAGCAAAAAGCCAAATAAAATAGTTTTTTATTATACTTGAATCACAATCTCTGTTTTCAACACTCAAATGCGTGCGAAAAAAGGCCTTTAAAACACACGTGCTTTAAAGTTACTAAGTAAAGATACTTCAAGTATGACTTTTGAAACTGTTATCTGGGTGAACCTTTACTGATCAAGGAAAGTTATCAGCTCTGATTTTACTGGACTATTCCAAGGCCTTCGATACAATTAATCACAGAACGCTTATTGACATCCTACATCATATTGGATTTGGTGACGACGCTTGCGTCCTCTTGAAGAGTTATATCACGAACAGGAGGCAGCAAGTTGTTCTTTAGCAACGAACGTCACAGCGTGAAGTACTTGCAGCAGGTGTGCCTCAAGGATCCGTATTGGGCCCGATATTATTCTCGATATATACGTGTAAATTCCATTACTCACTTAAACACGTGGCGTTTTACCAATACGCAGATGACACCCAATTGTTATATCCCTACCTTGCGTCTGATATAGAACATGCAATTAATAATATAAACGCTGATATAGCAAGGCTTTCCGAATTATCCGATTTGCACGGATTAGCAATCAATCCTGCCAAATGTTCTGCTATGTTATTTGGACCAGCCAAAGAAAAGGACGCAAGAAAGGGATGGTTGACAATAAAAGTAAAAGATATGGTGTTACCCATCAACGACTGCGTGAAAAATTTAGGATTACATATTGACAGTGATACGCGGTTTAGTAAACATGTTTCGGAGTCATGTAAGAAAGCCTATGTTAATCTAATAGTTATTTACATATGAGTATGGTAAATCAAGGTTTACGTTAACGAGTGAGATGTTTACTGCCGAAGCGTAGCTGAGGCAGGAATTTCGAAACGAGTAACGTAAACTGATTTGACATACAAATAATGTACAACATTTTATTTCATACTACTCTATTTCTATTAAAATACCATTTTGAGTAGAATGTTGTATGTACACATTAAAATAAAAGCAAAAGTGATGACTTGATTTGTTTGATCTGACAGTAGTTTGACAAATATCAATGCATACGTTTAGATGGATGTCAGTTGCGGTTGCTAGGCAAAATTTCCAGTCTGGTAAAAATTTTCAGTCTGGTAAAATACGATTTACCAGACTCAAATCAGTCTGGGAAAGCGGCGATTACTAGATAGTATGAAATAAAAATGATTTTTTCCCATCGCCACTGTTTAAGTAGACATTTAAAAGTATTGCTATGTGAGGCACTTGTGCTGTCAAACTTTAATTACTGTGATGTGATTTATGGCCCCTGCTTAACTATTAGAGACGAATATAGAATCCAAAAAATGCAAAACTCTTGTCTTCGTTTGATCTTTGGAATCAAAAAGCATGAACGCATTACTTACAAACTACAAGAGCTCGGTTGGTTAAATATGGCTAATAGGAGATTGTTACATTCAGCTTGCATATTTCACAAAATTGTTATAAATCAAATGCCAGCGTATTTATACGATCTTCTAAAATTTAGTTCAAATCCGCGGTTCTATAAATTATTGACACCACCATTTCACAAAACACGCAGGTATGAAAGATGTTATGCTTATAATATTGCCAAAGTATACAACGACCTCTCAAATGAATTAAAAAAAAATATGAATAGCACTACATTTAAAAACCATTTTCAAGGTATTTTGTTGCTTAGGCAGTATAATCAGCAGTAATATCATTGTCTTTCTTTCGTCCATTTTTTTCTCAATTTCCTTCCTTTTCCTTGTATTTTAGTTTTCTTCTTATCGTCATCAATAGCTTCTGCCTTTGTTAATTTAATTTTTTATTCCACCTCCATGTAATGTATTACTACTAGTTATTAAGGGTTAAGTGGTAGAACATCTGAACTTCGCCCTCTTAGGCTTCTGGCTACAATATAGTTTTTCTATTTCGGTGTCACAATGATGATTTTGTACAACTGTTTTCGGCGGAAAACAGTTGTACAAAGACAGTGATTATAGTCGTTTTTTTTGGTAACTCATCTCTTAAGTTGGCAGTTACTAGTTAGTACAAGTAGGGACTTCGTTGGGTACTTCCATGTTTGAACTTCAAAATGTCAGTCTTACTACGCTGCCAACCTAAAACTTAACGGCATAAAAAGTGTTCCCAACATAAAACATGTTAGTTCTAATGTTCCCAATAGTTTCTGATAATGATTTTTTTTATTAAATTAAAGCACCGAAATAGAAAAAATAGTATGAAAAACGCGTGTTACAATGCTTTATTGTAATACTCCTATCTTGCGGACACTCGTGGCTACGCTTAGCGTCGCCACTCGTGCCACAAGATAGTCGTATTACAATAGGTCGCATTGTAACACTTGTCTTTCAATATACTATTTTTTTTACCGTTTATATTGCTTTATGTTATTTTAGAAGTCTAATAAATGGCACTTATTATTATTATTATTATTATTATTATTATTATCATTGCAATTTCGGTCACAGCAAGGTATGTTGTTGCAGTACCATAGAAATCGTGAACGATATTAAATATTTGGGACTAATAATCGACTCATCACTTACATACGATAAGCATATACAATATCTACACTCAAAGATAAAGAAAATATCAGGAAGCTTTTATTTATTGAGCAGATTTGCCAATAAAAAAAACCATGGAAATAGTTTACAAAGCACTAATTGAGTCACTTCTCAGATACGCAATATGCGTATGGGGATGTGCAGATCTATCCTACGTAAAAAAACTCAACTCGCTCCAA
Organism: Photinus pyralis; assembly: GCF_008802855.1. Classification (NCBI taxonomy): domain Eukaryota; kingdom Metazoa; phylum Arthropoda; class Insecta; order Coleoptera; family Lampyridae; genus Photinus; species Photinus pyralis. The sequence goes on along the minus strand of NW_022170738.1, from coordinate 35,609,758 downwards.
TTACGACTGCTTAAGCTGATTCCTGGAAATAATCACCTGCAAACACAAGATTTGCTGCAATATACAAATACGTTAACATCAACCGGATTTTACAAGTACCTTAATTTACTGAAGCACTTTGATGTCAACGAATTCAAAATACCCTTACCGCATTCGTATGGAACCCGAAGAACCATGTACGCAGTGCCCTATTGCTACAACAAATATGGAAAAAGAACATTAGAATTTACCATACCAACACTGTATAATTCCTTACCTAGAGATATCCTCAACGTTCAACAAATTGGAACCTTCAAAAAAGAAGTTAGAAAATGGCTCATACAGGGGACCTGAAATCAAATATAACCTATTCTTTGCTTTGATCACACGAAATGTTAATGCGTGAGACAAATATCTATTGATCAATATTTTTGTGTAACATTCAATAATGTAAAAAAATGTATACTTACCTTACTATAAGGAACCAACCGATAAGTTTATCCTAAACTTGGTTGGACCTCTAACATTGGGAATTAATCATGAATAAACATTTCAAACATTATTATAAAAAATCCTCTTAGGTCGCTTTCTGTAAATACAGAACATTTCGTTGGCTTATACATATCCTTTGGTTGAAGCTTTCACAAACGCGCGTTATTTAGGGTATACTTCCAAATCTGTTCCACTGTTTAATCGCAGCATTGTTTGAAGTTTTGAATGAATGCACCAAAAGATACAAGATTTAAATACCTTTGACATTTCCTTCATATATGTCAGCATTATCGATGCATTTAAGACTTTATTCGTAAGTAACTTCCTATTCATCGATGGAAACTACTTTTCATATTCTTTATAATAGGCTTTACTGGATTTGGATTTTACACCTACCAACGTTTGTTTAGATTTTACAACAAGCGATTTAATGGACGGTGTATTATCTTTTTCAACGGAAATCATTTTATTCACAAAGACGATGATTTTTATAAGCAAACGTCAAGTGATATTTCCATGGCAATCGTGAAATTAAGAACGCCCACTTAATTAGGCATGTACTCGGGTATAACGTCAATATGATTTCATTGTATTTCCTATTTTTAAATTATACTGCAGGTATAATAAAAAATACTATAATTGGTCCTTAAGCCACTTGCAACGTCAAAGGTACTCCGCTTCGCGTCGTGCCATTAAACTCGTTGCGCGTGCTTTAAAGACTTGATTATACACTTGTATCTTAATATACTATTTTGGACATGTTCGTAGACGAAGCAAATTTGCTCAATCGACGGTATCTTAATTTCTTTCATTGGGAAAAATCAAAACGGTAATGTATGTATATGTATAAGACTCCACCTGACAATATTCAGCAAAACCACATGAATGTAGACAAATCACAAGAGGAAAGTTTGAGCATTTATTAAAATAAATTTCACACAATCAAAACGTGGAATGTGTAAAATTTATTATTCCGTTTTGTATTTGCATAAATAACAATATAAACATTATAAATTAATATCGGTGGTGTAGGTATGCAAAATATGTATACTTCTAGGAGACATTTTCCGAGCGTTGTTTACCAACAAAATTTTCAGCAAATTCGCAGTGACTAAACTTTCGCTTCGTTAAACTAATCTAACAACAGTTAAAAACCTCTAAAAGTAAAAACCAAAAAAGGAAAGTTTTTTCCAGTTGTTCTAGCTAAACACTATTTTCATTTCTTGATTAAATTCTTCTCATGCTTTGACCTTACCTTCCATTCTTTTTTCCTTATATTTGTGTTTTTGTCGATCGTTTTGATTTTACTGAGTGCTTCCTGGTAATGACCGGTTTCGTTGTGCGACTAATATCCAAATTGGTAGTTGCTCGTTACATTTCCTTATTGAATTCGTGCAACACGTGTAAACTATGGATAACGGCCTACAATGAAAACTTTCTTTTGTACTTTAGCTTGATAGAATATTTTTTAGGAAATTGCTTTCAGAGCTTTTTCTGTAAGATAGATATTCTAGCCAGCAACCCTCGGAGCGGCAACCCTATTTAAATCTGAGATGACTTTGCATATATCCATGGAAACAGACACCCCTTCCATTATTATTCTCAATACAAATATCAGCTTTCAAAATAATATATAATTGTACACTTCGATTGAAAAGTGTACACGAAATAGATTATTTGCATATTAGGCTAAAAATAAAGTTAAAGGCATACGATACCCATAAAAATCGACGACTTTGAGGAAAGGAAATCTCCGCATTCTAGAGAGGGGATCTTTCTAAACCCTTATTGATTGCGATTGTAATAGCTGAAGGGACAATCGGTTGATATTTGAAATTATGGAATAACCGCTTTATAGGGACGGGAAAATTGCTTCCGTAGGCGGCGTCGATTTTCATCCTTGGATTAGTTCGTTGTTAAGGGTTAATGTCAACTTAGCCTCTCTAATATCACTTAAATATTCCGCCCACCGTAGAAGCGTACGCGCGGGTTTGCTTTGTTTACGTACACCCTTTTCTTTTTTATCGCTATTTGTACAGCTTACATTTTGGGAAAATTACATGTAAATGCGATCCGTTAGGCAGAACGTTTGTGGAACGATTAAATTGATGCGATTTGCGCGATGGTGGAAAAATCTCCATAATAAATTCTCAAAACCGTTTAAGGATTTAAGGATTTTGGTTTAATCCATTAGACACCATTGTGTTTGTACGAATAAATTTCATTAATTTTTTTTAATTGATGCCGTTTATGCGCCTCAACATTTAATATCGGCCACTGTGTGTTTCTAATTCCCTCTCTTCTCTCCTGTTCATGTACCAAAGGAACCACTGCGCCGTGTAAACAAGAACTTTCCTATAGGTCCATCTTGACCTTTGATAGTGTGTCCGGCCGTCCGTCCGTGCACTCTTCAACGCAAGGTCCTATCAGGACTTGGTACATAGTTACTAACGAAAAACGCTATTTAATCAAGTCAATTAAGTTCATAAAGTTCGTAGATTCCTGCGATAGTATCGACATGCTGATCTTGCAATATTTGACCACTGTATTTGGTCAACGTTATTTGATAAACTACAAACATGTTACCTTACTTTTCTAGGTAATTCTAATTAGGTAAAAAGTTAAAGAGAAAATTGCTGTTAGTGAGACATCGATTTTAACTTTACTAAACTAAAATAGGGAATAGAAAAGTTGTCGTATTCCTAATGTTTGTATAGTGCGTGTTTGAATATAATAATAATTACATCGCGTGTGAAAGTATATTGTAAAGTAAACAATAATTAATTGTATTGTGGGTTGTGATAATCCTGCTAGTTACCTATCCGCAGATTTTTATGAAGGACGAAATTGATAACCATATCAAAATTTCATTGGTTCCAGCGAAAAAATATTATTGTATTTTTGTTATGTTTGAATTTCCATGCCGTAATTGCACACACCGCTTTTATTATAATTTTTATTATACCTGAATCACAATCTCCGTTTTAAACACTCAAATCGTTGCGAAAAAAGGCCTTTAAAACACACGTGCTTTAAAGTTGCTAAGTAATGATACTTCAAGTATGACTTTTGAAACTGTCATCTGGGTGAAATAAAAAATCCTCTTAGGCCGCTTTCTGTAAATGCAGAACATTTCATTGGCTTGTACTTATCCTTTGGTTGAAGCTTTCACAAACGCGCGTAATTTAGGGTATGCTTCCAAATCTGTTCCACTTTTTAATCGCAGCATTGTTTAAAGTTTTGAATGAATGCACCAACAGATAGAAGATTTAAATACCTTTGACATTTCCTTCATATATGCCAGCATTATCGATGCATTTAAGACTTTATTCGTAAGTAACTTCCTATTCAGCCATGGAAACAACTTTTCATATTCTTTATAATAGGCTTTACTGGATTTGGATTTTACACCTACCAACGTTTGTTTAGATTTTACAACAAGCGATTTAATGGACGGTGTATTATCTTTTTCTACGGAAATCGTTTTATTCACAAAGACCATGATTTTTATAAGCAAACGTCAAGTGACATTTCCATGGCAATCGTGAAATTACGAATACCCAGCCCACTTAATTAGACATGTATTCGATTATAACGTGAATATGATTTCATTGTATTGCCTATTTTTAAATTATACTGCAGGTATAATAAAAAATACTATAAGATACAAGTGTATAATTGGTCTTTAAAGCACTTGCAACGTTAAAGGCACTCCGCTTCGCGTCGTGCCATTAAACTCGTTGCGCGTGCTTTAAAGACTTGATTATACACTTGTATCTTAATATACTATTTCCTTTCATGTCAAATGGATTGTTGATTATAAATGCCATTTCAGCCACACCCTGAGTTGCAATCCTCGTATCTGTATCACATCTAATGAGATAGCTCAATTTTCAAAAGCAAATTCGCCACTTACCTGGCTGTAGGACCCACCTACAAATAGTATAATAAACGGCGAACTAATCGGCTACACTGGTCCATCGTAGCTGAAATTTAAAGAGTGTTATTCCATTCTTACAAAATTTTTACACATCAAGTAAATCACACCGTAAATGAATGTTAATGTTGTCTACCAATGAAAGCACTTGTAAATAAAACAGGTTTTTTAAGTTCCTTTCTGCCGATTGGGTATACATAGATAGACATTTGGCTCTTGGGTAGAGCGGCGGTAAATGATAATCTCATGGCGACTTCCCGGTAATAATATCTCTATTCTGATATCTTCGTTAACAGGAAATGCACTCTGCATGAGGTCGTGTGCTTAATTTATCCCTGCGTAAAGTGAGCTGATTGTGTATAAACCCATTGTTGAACAAAATATAAATCTGACGTAGGTTTGAGAATCGCACCGAAATTACTTCACATATAAACTACGAGATGGGGTTTTACACTTTAACATTTGGACCAGGAATGAAATTCATAACTTCTCTTCCGCTAAACCATTAAATGAACCTATGGCATTCGCTTTGACCTATTACTTAATATGGACCTTGCACGTTACACATGTTTGAGGGACTTTTTTAAATAGAGGAAGTCCTTTTTACGATCATATACACAAGGGTAGAGCGAAGAAAATTTCAATTTTCAATCTCTTGAGGTGCAGTTCTCTCATTCATTTATCAAAATTTTTCTTCTTCGCACTATGATTAAAATGTCTAGCTTCTAAGCAAACATTTCTTCTATTTGAAACGTATATAAAATTGTCCATAGCGGTCCCTAAAATTGTGCTTTATTACATGATAATTTGTTTTAGCGTTATTTCTCAAAAATGACGGGTGAGAACTCGACGAGGATGCTTCAAAAAATCAACAAACACGTCATATTTCTAGGAAAGATTACGTCACATGCACCTTCCTTTTTTATCACCGATGACTAACCTTTCATAGCGCCTCGATGTCTATCGGGATTTCTGAAATATGAGCTACACCGTCACCCCTCTTAAAACTGTTGCGTCTCGCAACACGGATGACGGTTGTAGCGGAGACACAGTGCGAGGCAACTCTTGTTCTAGAGCGCGAACTTGCACGAAAACCTCCTCTTGCATCTTCCATTCTTGAAGAAAAAGCAATCCACCGCCTTACGAATCGGTTTCGGGGTTCCTCTGGGATTACATATACACTTTACTCACCTCGATACAGGATATCTTAACCCCCTTGGCTACGCAGTGAGCCAAAGCGTACTCGGCTGGTGCAGATATTAATCCCAATCACGATGATGGCCGGACACAACTTTTGACATCACTACTTCTCCATTGCCCTCTTCATGCGTTCTTAACTTCTTACCATTCCGCCTGACTGTGCAGTGGTTCTGGTCTGGGTAATGCCAAATAGTTGTGGCAGGCTTTGGAATAGCACCTTCTCAGAGGGTATTTCTAGGGGTTCCAAATCTGCTAAAAAGTTCTTTTACTAGAACGTCTGCCACAGTTGCTTCTTCTTGATTTGGTAGAGCATATGCTTCTGTCCATTTGCTGAAATAATCCATGGCCATCAAGATGTATTTGTTTCCAGAATCTGTCTCTGGGAAGGGTCCTGCGATATTCTTTCAAATGGACTACCCACATTGTATTGTCTCATTGGTACTTTCTTTTTTCCTACTAGGCCCTTGCTTGTGGCAGAAAGTATTTTCTGCACTATTTCGTCACATCTTGTTTGAAATTCTCTCAGTACAACGGTTTCCGCATATTCCCCAGGGCTTTCGTCACTCCTAGATGCCCTCTCGATATGCCATCGTGAATCTGTCGTGGTACTAGATTTCCTTCTCTTCGGTGTCACTACCTGCACAGTTGTAGTCGTGCCATCATCATATTCTTTAGAAGACCATCTTCTAATTGTAACAAGTCCCACTGTACCCAATAAGCGTTTAAAACTGGACCTTTTCCCATGTTGGCCTTTTCTCTTCCATTTCCCAGTTTATTACTAAACCTTAATCACGGTCTGCTTCTTGAGTCGTCCGTAGTTCCTGCAGTGCCCAACCATCATCCATAAGTACCGTACCTCGCGCATCTTCATTATTCAATGATGCGACTTGTACTTTTTTGCTCGCTACTTACCTTTGAGCCGTTCTACTTTTCTCTGGCTATTGATCACTGTACTCTCGGGACAATTTCTTTTTCGGTCTCCGTTTTCACCACTGCCAAATCGCAGTCCTCGTCGTTTTGGACAAAGTTGATACATGACTTTTTCTCTTTTTTCTAACTTTTCATCTTCCTCATCTGTCACGTGAGCAGTACTTCATTTATTATTAATGGATTAATTTATAACAATAATTATTATTTATCACTTACAATTTATTGAGTGCTCAAGGGCACTCCAGAATGTTCTCCAACAAACAAGTCATATTTCTAGGAAAAAGGACGTCCGCCTTCGTTCTTTGTCGCCTCGATGTCTATCGGGATTTCTAGAATATTCGCTACAGTACTTTAGACTTGTCTAGTTCGCACGCAAAAATTTAATCAAAGCCCCGATTACAAAACGCACCTATTTATGGGCAACGTATTTATCACCTGCCTTGTACTATCTTGCGGTAGCATCGATCTCTATAGATTTCGTCTTGGATAAGAATTTCCCTAGGCAAGGTTCGTTTCGGTTGGTATATTAAGTTCTTTCTTACGAGAACTGACAAACGTCCCACATGTGTTGACAAATTTGAATTACATCCCGCCCCAGTTTGATTAGATTCCAGTAGGTACTTTGTTTTATGCGGTTGCAGTTTTCCTTTCGTTTTTATCATTTCATGTTATTTTTGGGTCCCCTCTGCCAAAATTTATGTATAAACCGAGTTTCTAATTACATCTTTTCCGTCCATAAGTACGTAGACACGAAAGTGAATTACCAGTAGACCAGGCTGCGAGCATCTGCCACCAAAATCTCCGCAAGAGAATTTTATATACAGCATTTAGTGTTTAGCATCAGAGTACATTTACTTTTAAATTTGCCACTGAATTATGAACGCAAATATTTAATTTATACAAATTTACATAGATACGAGCCCACCGCAAAAAATGATTTGCATATTGTATTAATTATACCTTAAAATATTTTTTGTTTACATTCTTGGTCTCTTACACTTTCAGCCGTCGATTATGATACCGTAATGCCCTCCATGATGAAAAAAGAACCACGAGGTGCGCATCCTAATCCGCTTCATGATATCTACGACGTTGATACTAATTTCGTTTACGTGATATTTAAGGACAGGTAAAAGTCGGCGCGCAATTCGAGATAATTCACCGCTTTTTACAGCCTAAGCACTTGGCAGCAGGGAGAGGAGGTAATTGGTAATATCTCCAACTTACTAAATTTGGAACCGAAGGCGATCACTCACGGAAGAGTTGAACCGAACGCGGTTACCTTTAAAGTTAATAAAAACGCCCAGAGTTTGAACGCGACCGAGGTGGCACAAAGAATTGGAGAGCTTCGGGACAAGATCAACAAAGCTACCGGTATGACTATTATGGCGGCTGGAGTTGGAGATAAGGTAAGTCCGCGTTGTGGAACGGGATAGTTTAGCTAACGTGATTGGTATTGTAGATCAAAGAGCAGGCAGTTTTCACATCCAAAGTCGATGAGCCCGTTGAATTCTACGTTATCGCGTTGCTACTAGCCGGACTTTGCTTGACTTTTGTTATAACGGCATGTATTCTAATAGTAATCCGTCGACATATTATTTCCCGTGAGAAGTTACACGGATTAACTCGTCCAGATACGGAAGCTAGCAAAGACTATCAAGATTTGTGCAGAGCAAGAATGGCGACCAAGACCCAACCACAAGCAGAGACCGTTCACGGAAGAATAACATCACTATCACGCGAATCGGAACAAAGCCCATCCAGTCGATCTAGTACATCATCGTGGTCCGAGGAGCCCGCCTTGCATAACATGGATATATCAACCGGACATATGGTTTTGAGTTACATGGAGGACCACCTGCGCAATAAGGATCGTTTAGAACAAGAATGGGTAGCGCTCTGCGCCTACGAAGCCGAGCCGTGCTCGAGCACCGTCGCTTTGAAACCGGAAAACGTGGAGAAGAACCGTTACCCTGAGATTCTGCCGTATGACCACGCCAGGGTTGTCTTGAACGACTTGACGAATGCGTCCGGTTTTGACTATATCAATGCATCGAGTATAACAGACCATGACCCCCGAAATCCGGCCTACATAGCAACGCAAGGACCCCTACCGCACACTTCCCCCGACTTCTGGCAGTTAATTTGGGAGCAAGGAGCCGTCGTAATAGTCATGCTGACGCGTCTTACCGAAGCTGGGAACGCGATGTGCCACCGGTACTGGCCCGAGGAGGGTTCGGAAATGTATCACGTCTACGAAGTGCATTTGGTGAGCGAACACATATGGTGCGACGACTACTTGGTTAGATCGTTCTATTTGAAAAACACTAAGACCGGAGAGACGAGAACCGTAACACAATTCCATTTCCTTTCCTGGCCGGAAACCGGGATACCTTCTTCGACAAAGGCGCTACTCGAATTCAGACGAAAGGTCAATAAATCATATCGTGGGAGATCGTGTCCGATTGTTGTACACTGCAGCGACGGAGCCGGTCGAACCGGAACGTATTGTTTGATAGACATGGTTTTGAGTAGAATGGCGAAGGGAGCAAAGGAAATCGATATTGCGGCCACGTTGGAACATTTACGAGATCAGCGACCAAGGATGGTGGCCACTAAGCAACAGTTCGAGTTTGTACTGACCGCTGTTGCTGAAGAAGTGCACGCCATTTTAAAAGCCCTACCTCCTCAACCGGCACCGGGTAGCCAACCGGATAAAGAAAAGGAAAAACAGTAACTTATTTTTGATAGTTAGATTTTATTGTATAACTACATAACGTGAAACATTTCCAGCCCTGTTTCACGTACTGTAGTAGTACCATTCTCCTTGAACATGAATTGGTTGTACGTTTGAGTTGACCTGACCAGATTTATATATTTGAGTACGTTCTAGTCACTACCGATTAATTTATTGAAGGTAAGGTATATGTTTGCAAAAAAAAGATGACACCTTTCCACATATCTGTCTCTGTTTTTTGCTATGAAAATTCTACGTTTTTTTAAGCTTTGCAAGTACCTACTGTAAGATGTTATATCAAGTAACAACTTATCAAAATTATGTTTACACTGAATGTTAAAATGTAGTACGATATATTTTGTGTATAAATGTATTTATGGAAATGATCCTAAAGGTATATTCCTCCCCTATTTAATATTAGATGCGTTGAATCTTTAAAAAGTTTTAATAGATTAGGTAATTTCCTTCGTTAATATGATTAATGATATATTGAGAGCTGCCAGATGATAGGCAATTATTTATTATATACGTTGATCAATTATATAATTATGTATTGAAAAACATGTTTTCTGCATTTGCGATTTTGATATCCAGCCTCTCAAAATCGTCAATGCATTACATTGCGATGTATGGATTCGCACAACAGAATGATAATAAATTTTTTGAGCGCAGACTGAACTTGTTGGAGGACATATTTTTGGAGTTTGAATTATGATGAAGTATATGTATAAAAATATATTGAGGTTTATTAATTAAATTCCATTGGATGCATTAGTAATTTTATCCCATTTTGTTTTAGAATAATTGGAACAAAAGGTATAATATAAGAAGTATCTACGTTAATTAATACTATCTATGAGCTAAATATATTTTGTCAAATTAACTTAAATGTATAAGGAGATGTTATTCAATTAAATTATCCATAAAGAATCATGTACTGAATTTAAAGCAAATTATTAGAATAGTATAATGTATTTACGTATACGTATGAGCATTCATTTTGTTTCTTTTCTTTCTCCTTTTACCCTCTTTATTGTTTGCCATTGTCTAATTAACAGCTCATTAAGCGTTACCGCAGTTAATATCCGATTTAGGCAATTACCACCGTTCTTATCCCAATTTACAGTTTAAACTAACGTAGAGATTAGTTTCATCCAAATATAGAGGTTCCAATTAATACTGATTACCCTTATTTTACCAACGTAGGAATATGCATATGTTTGTTCTTTTCTGACACAAGCTCTCAATTATTTCATCTTCAAACGGCTCTGCAAATCCATTTAAATCGAGTTTTCTCTGGAACTACTGATCGAATTTGAAAAATAAAAACAGTTCTGAAAACCTAATGAACATTCCTTTCGACCTATCTAACATTTAAAATTTTTGTGGTGCAATTCACCCCCTTCTCAGGTTTAAAGTTATGTAGCAGTATTACTTAATTTAGGTGTCCCCCTCAACACTAAAATTGACGTGTTCGAGCGTTTCTGGCAAAACTGTCGTTAAATGGGCAAAATTGGCATTGACTGTTTTCAGTGGGCCACCCTGTATTTACTTAATTTACCCATAAATTCGCTACAGGGAGCGAGTTTTGCTTAAATTCGGCACCGGATCGACGTGATTTTGCGGCCAGGCTAGAGTCAGTTTTTGGTGTCCCCCGTTAATTATTCCTCCATCCCACTACTTCTATGAAAATCAAGAATTACTACATTAGAACTACATGGCTATTAAGAGCCGATTGATTCCGTTCATCCCAATTCAATCTTATGAAACTGGTCTAATTAGAATCTTTATTTAAAAGCAACTGCAATTTTCTCTTAATATAGCGCCTCGGTCTATTTATCCGCTTATTTAAATCAAATTTGTATACAGAAATTGTGAGTTGTATTTGTACTTTTAATTTAAAAATTGTAAATGTTTGTTAGTAAAACCTTTTAATTTGTCGGAGGAGAGAGGGAAACTTAAAAATAGACTTTGCCCTCCCGCAGTTCAAAACTCTTACTTTGCCGTAAAAATTAAGTTGCACTGGTGATTTGTCATTTTTGATGTCAATACTTACATTTTGAGCAGAACCTGTTACTAATGAACTTAAACATGCTTTGGGGCGTAAAGGATTACAAACTCAAATATCAGTAATGGCACTTCCAGAGGCGGATTTAGAGGGGGCACTAAGGGCACGGGCCCAGGGCGGCAAATTTTGGGGGGGGGGGCGGAAAATTGTTTTGATTAATCCAATAAATTGTTGAATAATCAAATAAAAATACTTATTACTTATAAGCATTTGTTCTGTAGTCGAATAGTCCACGAACCAATAAACTCCCTTAGATTGCGATTTTATTTTTTAGCCATAGGATTTATGAAGTTGTGGGCTATTTTTGTGGTAAGAATGATCTAGGGGCGGCAAGTTTCCCAAAGCCCCTGGGCGGCAAAAGTATAAATCCGCCACTGGGCACTTCTTCCGTGTATACTAACCATTAGGTACTTATGTTTTCGTCGAAAACCGCTATCCCAAATTTCAAATTATCCAATGAAGATTCTTCTTTTTCGCCAAAATTTTGGCTGAAAAAAGTTCTTGCGCCTCCCTAACAAAAAGGCAATTGTAATTTTGTAAAGGGGTGTCGGTTTTGTAGGAAGGTGTGCAGCAGAAACTACTATTTTGATTTAAATTGAAGCATATTTTCTTAGTGCTCTTACTCCTTGTTGTCCTGAAAATTTGTTTCCACTATGCGATCAAGAATGAGTTGTTGTCGAGTCGCCTTTGGAAGTTTTGTTTACACGGGAAATCGTACTTAACTTGAACTTCCAAAGGCGACTCGACAGCAACTCATTTTTGATCGCCCGTTACGAGGTCTGGGGGCTGAGATCACAAAATTTCGAACGGACAGACTAACGGATAGGATTGACGCAGTATTCTTCTTCAAAAGTACGTGAAAAAATCCACCGGTTTGTACAATTTCTGCAGAGAATATTAAAGTGTGCCAATTTTTACGACCGTGATCATAAAATTAATTTGTATCTATAGTTCAATTATCTAATACCTATTTAACAAATGTACTCAATTTACTAATTGTTTTTCGATAAATAAACATGTCTTCTTCTATTCATTTTCATGTGAGTACCGCAAATTGGAGAGATTCATTCTGCAAGTGGATCACGGAGGGACACAGATTGTCAGTGGAAACTAATAAGTACTTGGCAAAACCCGAAAGCCATGTAAAATAAGGTCATATTTTTGGCTTCGTCGGTTTTTTGAAAGAGATTAAAAATAGTTATTGTGGAATAATGGCAGACCTTTCACGCTATCATCAATTTCCGTTCACTGTTGGTTCAGGCTGGACGGTGTTGGGCCGTCAGACACTATCGGAACTCGGAAGGAGAATTATATTAAAAAAAAACTCCAGTTTTGTGCATCCGAAGATAAAAGAAAAGTGCAATTTATACACATGAATGGGACATGGGAAATATTTAATTATTTAGTTTATTGTAATCGGATTTCGTTTTCTGTTAATTTCCCCATGTAAGAACGGGTAGTACAATTTTCTACTGCAGGGACGTTACATACCATAAGCGACGCTGAAATTCACTTTTGAGCAAGTTGGCAATTGAAGAAATTGACTTTTACCACCCAAACCATTGAATAACGAAATCAGAACCAAAATATCTTTCCTCTACTCTGGGTTGCGATATTTCATTCTATGCAACATTAAAAAAAACCGGCTTATTTCTTTTGGAGCACGTGTTTCACCGCATAATAATAGCAATGGGATGAAGAAAATTTCCAGTACTTTCTTAATCAAACATAAAAATTGGACACAAAGACCTTATTTTTATTACTTCTCCTTTCATCATGCGCTCCTGATACTAAAGCGTGCGAAAAATATAATTTGTATTGAAAAAGTGGAAGTAAAGTTGGATGAAACCTACAGAAATCAGTAACTGCATTTCGTATTTTCCTGATATCGAAGACAGTTCTAGAAAGAAAACTGTAAGTATCAGGAGAACAAAAGTGGAAGGAATAGGTCCTAAACTTAAAACATCAGCAAAAAATGTTTGTGTCAATCATGTAGAGGTGAAAGGAGATCTAAATTACGGAAAACCGCAATTGAACTTCATACACCGAAAACATTTTCTAAAGGAAGACACATTTGTGCATCCTGATAAGATAACTAAAGCATGTCCCCAGAAATTATTCTTATTAAAGGTGAAAGTAAACGTGGACGAAACTTACACAAATCCCTATCTATCACACTCTCCTGTTACTGCAGATATTTCCAAAAAGAAATCTTAAGTCCTAATCTTAAATATTAGGAAAACAGAAATGGAAAATGGTACATCACCGCTATAAAGACCCTGAGAATCAGTTGAATACAACAACAGAATTTCTGAATTGTGTGTCTGTATACAAAGTATACAAAACATTGGAATGGCTCGGTAAAGTGCTTTCAATTTGGGCCACGGCAATTAAAAAGACATTGGTCAGTTTGCAGTTTCAATTTGCACCTGATTTATCAATAGATCCTCTAGAAAATGAAAGTGTACGAGTCAAAATAACATATTTCTAACATAATTTGTTAAAGAATACCACATCTGCTGGCGTTAATAGTCCGTATAGCTTGAAAAAGGTTGTTTTGGAGACTGCAGAAATTCCTTGGGTTGGTGAGTGACGCAATTTTGTTGCAGGGGCAACTAAAAATTTAGCACACGTTATTTTTAAATGTACTGTAATGTAACTGCCGTTGTAGCAGTTAAAGAATTCTATAAAGCCGGAAATCTCTTTGACAATGTTTTCTTTGTGGTGGCCCTTTTTAGTGGAGTATCTCCACTAAAAAGGGCCACCACAAAGAAAACATTGTCAAAGAGATTTCCGGCTTTATAGAATTCTTTAACTGCTACAACGGCAGTTACAGTACATTTAAAAATAAAGAATTTTACCAAAAAAATAGAACTACATGAACACGCACTTCGAGGGAAAGTAAAAAAAAGTGAAGGCATTGACTAGGGAGTGGCAGGATAACATCAACACCTGATGTCTTCACGTAAAAACAGCATAAATTCTACATACAGTGCTAGACAGAAAACAATATCAAACCGAAGTTACAAACGCCATTGGGACAGCCTTCTAAAAGAAGATTTATCGTCTGTTCGAGACGACACTTCGACAGTTGGAAGTAGTGTATGTATACCTTTCAAAGTTTTACCCAAAATCGTCACAAAAGCTTCATTTTCATGCCTACTTCATATCAGAAAATTTTAGTTTCTATGACAGAGGCAGATCAAACTACTTTTACCGGCACATTGGTAATATCTATAATGACTTCTGTCACCACTGACAGATTGACATTAATCAAAAGTTCTATTTGAAAATACCAATTTTTTAAAATTTAAAATACGATTTCGGGTAAAATTTAATCAAAAACTCGTCAGTAAAATAACATTACTTGACTCGGAAATTAAAGTAGGGGCCTCGTACTTCAATATTTCCTCGCCAGTAATGTGCCATTTTCCTTACTTCTTTCTCATACTGTTCGGTAAGTTAATTTCCTTTAGATCATTGTTGGCCCTATCCAGGATGACTCAGAAACACGATTTTGGAGGTAAGTTAAGGTCCTTAAAGGAGCAAAAACCTTTAAATTCACACAGTAAACCTTGCCGTCGCACGCCTTTCATGAATTTCTTGGGATTAATTCGTATACAGGGTTAGAGAAAATTACCAGAACGGTCGATTATTTCAAAATATACAGGGGCTATAAAAAATAGTCTTATATAAAAATTGTAGGGTTATTAAACATCTACATATCTGAGATAAATTGAAATATCCAAAGTCGCCCACAAAGTTGTGGAGAATCTCGGATTTTATTTTATTTTTACATATTACACCCTGCATATTATTACTTATTTTGATTGTCGACTCAATTTTAAATATTTTGTTTATTAACCATATGTTATAAGTGTTATAACTAAATTCATTAGTTTCTCAGATATCATGACATTTTTATCAGTTACAAAACACAAAATAAATTTCAAAAAACAATTTTAATAAGGTAACTTTAAACAAAGACGTATAACAAATCATGGCAAAACGGTTTTATTTATTTAACGGAAGGATTTTTGTAGGAGCTAACGCAGAAGTAATAGAATTAGGCTAATTTTTTGCACGTTCGGGACAAGATCTGATATTGTTGATTCACTTTGGAATAACGGGATTACTTTGCCTTGCTTACTGAATTTTACGCGACCGCAAACTTACGTGCCTATGAACAGTTTACCACAGCGTTTTGAACCAGGCAGCAAACTCCTGACCTATTAAGCTTCTTTCATCAGATCCTAACGATTTGGAAGCTCTCAATCCTGGTCATTTTCCAATCGGGAGAAGGTTAACAGCTATACATTATCTTGTCGTTACCAAAATAGTGGAAAACCGTCTATCCACGTTCAAGCTTCACACCAACACTTTTGCACGCGCTGTGTCCGATTTGCAAATACGCTTAAAATGGAATCATTTCGATGAATCACTTAATGTCGGCGATTTGGTCCTGATAAGATGATGAAAAATTTGTATAGAATTTTGTTGAAGGTGCAGGATCACCAGTGTCATCCGCTTCACGGAATACCACAGAATCCTGAATTTTAGTGGAAATTGTTGCTATTTGTGGTGGAAACCAATCATCTCAAACCTCTAACATCAAAAACTTTATCCGGGTCGCGCAAAGGATTCGAATAAGCGCCCAATTAATTGATTGAATATGACAAAAAGTTTTGATAGCTTTAAGCTTTAACTTTTAATAAAAAGAGAACCTTAACAAAAGGTCTCACTGCACTATAACTTTTCTCATTTGACAAAACTTCTTCCGTAATCGAACAACACGCGTTACACCCTTTGGTTAACTTGCTTGTGCAACAAATCTTTATATATAAAATTCTACTGTACGTGTGTTTGTGACTGAACTCCTCCTAAACGATTGGATAGATTTTGATGACATTGGGCCAGATCACACTCATATATCCCTCAATCTTGAGCGTACGAAGTAACTTTACTTCTAACACTGTATCTAAATTGAATAATTGAAAAAAGCGATACAATTACAACAAAAAATTACGCATCCAACAAATTTCTAAGAGGGAAAACAAACAAACTCTGTGCTTCACAACAGTAAATATTGCAATAACCAAATAAGTGTTTCGAACCAGCGCAGCGATCGTTTATTAGATGCATCTACGATGTCATCAACAAGAACCACCCTCCAATTCCGTTTCAATGAATATTTCCGAGATTTTAATTATTTTAAAAAAGAAATATAAAGCGAAAGTTCGCCTACCTTTTTTCTCGTATTATCTTCTAGACTACAGGGCGACCTGGGATGTTCTAAAGTTACCGATTACAATGCCTTTTTACACAGTGTAGCGGTTTACGTTTTTTTGCTATGCTTTCGGAGCAATCCTGCGCACATTTGATAGAAGACGAACTTCTTTCAGCGTGTAAATTGAAAGTGTTAATAATATTCTATCTCTGTACTAAAATTAAACCGATCCATAAAGAGTGATATTATTTTCTAATAATTAAAAAAAAACTAAATGAATTCTAGGAAAAGATGTTCATTATGGAAAACCACAATTGCATACTCTTTTGAAACGGGAAGCGGAAAATACCTGTAGAACAGGATTAAAATGGAATTCTTATTTCCCAAACTTATTTTTCATTTACTGTCGATCCAAGACGCCATACAAGATTTAAGGAAGTATTGTATTTAGTTACAAATGAGTAAATTAAAATGATTTTTGCATCTTTTTTGAGGTATTCAGGACCTCGTAACTACATCAGTATTTAATCGGGTACTGAACGCCAGTATTTGCTGTCATTCAGCAGGTCAATCAAACAGTTCACCCCCACACATAAACAATTTTTTATCTTAATCCTGACAAATGAGAGCAAAAACAATGCGATTTTATCACAAGGGCACATATTGCAAATGAAGCCTACCCTCGTTTAAACAACAGTAAAATGTACAGAATATCTTATCACTTTGACGCAGCGCCCCCTAATTGAGCTTGAGTAATGTTGATACGTCGGGCAAATGAAGTGAAAGTAATAAAAGTAAAGCTCCATTATGAAAGATTAGCACTTGGATTTCTGTTCCTCTGTACGAGTTTTTGGGAAACTACGCAATTACCTCCCGTAATTAATTGCCATAAAGTGCGCTAAAAGGAATTTTATCGTAGCCCGCTTTGTTCCCCCGACTGTTGACACACTTAATTAACTTTTTTTTGGCGGCCTCTTTTTACTTTCGGCGAGAGGTGGAAATTAAACGCTGTAACTAGGAGTAACGTCTGGAGCATCCTATTATGTAAACAACAATAGATAATGTCCTTATGAGCGTATCATAGAAGCATTACACACAAAAGGGACGATGACTTAATGGCGTTGTTACCATAGAAACGAAACCGCTCTGCCGCTGTTTAACTGCGAATGCGTCGTGGATGCTGAAGAACAACGCGTCGCGATGTGTTTCAACGTTTCAGCACCGTCACTTCCTATCGCTGCGCTCGCTGTTATCGCGTATATCCTTTAAGTTCTTGGCGGGATTAACCGGAACTGTTTGTTTTTTATTGCGCACCCCTTTTTTGCACCTTAGAAAAAGTACCCTTTGTGCACCTTTGAGGTGGTGGTGATTGTGACTAGTTCGGTTTATCCGAGAGGAAAAAGCACTTTGGTAAGATTATTTCTCAGACCTAGCGCGCACAAGGAAGTGTTGATTTAAAACGGAAGTCAACAAATTGCTTTTATTTCGTATGTGCTCGCTTTTTGATTTACTTTTTGTTCTAGCCTACATTAAACTTACTGTCTGAACTTCCATCTGCGACAAACTCGCTTTATTTATCATTAAAACATCTGCAATACACATATTTAGACCATTTCGTTTATAAACGAACCCAAAGAGTTTTTTTTAGAAACACTGTTGGATAACAGTGAAAAATGACCATGTGCCGCCTCAATTGAATTAGCGTTAGCGTAATAATTACACCACCTGCTAACTCGTGGGATTTTGTACCTAATTTACTGTACGTAGGTAATAAAAAATAAGTTAAATTTACGGTCACTTACGACCAGGGTTTTAAATCGTTTAAAACCAAAGCACGTAGGTCTCTCGTAAAAACTGAACCTGGTTAGTCTCTTTCTCCCTTTGCCCTTTTCCATATCGAGCACGACGAACCTAAACAAAGCCGGCGTGGAAAAACGCGCCCGTTGTTCTTTCACCATTAGCATCTTCCCATCATTAATTCAAGCTAAACTTATGCGTTTTACGCGAAAACTTAGATCCTCGAAGAGATTTAGGCAATTGCGTTTCTCTGCGTGAATCTAAACGCAACACACACACCCCGGGAAAGTGCCACACCCTTTAGTGAGGATCTTTCCTGGGACGAGATCGGAGTTAATTCGAGAGTTACTAGGGCAGCGGGATACGGATTCGGGATTCTCTGTAATGGGGAGATGTTTAAACTTCCATAGTTTTATCGTGCAAGGAAGTTTTGTATCATTAAGCACGAGTGGAGATAATTCTTGCAATAAAAAGACGCAGATAAAAGTCTTTATACAAATAATTTTGTTTATTTTGTAGCCTGCACTGTAAAACAAATTTAAGATGTTTTGTACTTTTCTGTCGAACTTGCCCGCTTTGATCTCGCTTTCAGAAGGATCTAGGGCGGTTTTTGAATATTATACAGAGCGCCCTGTTCGTAATTGAATTTAACCTTTGGCTCGCCTTAGCGTATCTTTGATCCGAGGTTTCAGAACCGTTCGGTCATTTAACCATTTCCTTACATTATGTAGATGAGAATTGCTGAAAGGAAACATTTTTATTTCATTTCTATACCTAATACTTTTAAGTTACTTAACTTCGTTGCTGGCCAAATTGAGTTTCCGAGGGAAACTAAAAGGTAGTTTGGCGACGTTCATAACTACATTTCGTAAAAGAAAGGTTGCACTCCATTTGGCTTAACTAAATTTGGGCACACTTCACCTTCCCTAAGAAGTGCTTTGCTTTCACGTTAGTACTTTTTTGGTTCCAATCTCTTATTGTATCCTCATCAAGGCAGAATTGAACTACGATATAATGCCACAGAAGATTGTTACTGTACATATAAGTGTTTGTATTAAATCCAGGACCATCGGCCATCGAAATTCAGACCATTACTCGAACATTCTACATAATATTTTAACAGTAAAATACAGCCTCGAGAGTTACAACTTTCCACCGTAAGATAAATGCTGATAACGCGAGTGATAACGGCATTGTGTATACAGGGTGAAAATTTTTTCTGCAACGCTGAGCGTTTTATGATATCCAAAATTATAAGAAGTTGGCTTAGTCCGGGGAATAGAGACTGAAAATGGACCATTTCCTGCAAAACGAGAAGTAGTTACAACTTTTTTTGCATGTCATGTAGGAATACCTGGTGGTTAAGAATCCAAGTTTTCGACCTACCACCCCTTGTGCTTCCTCCGTACCACCCCTAAAACCAAAGAAATTTGGTTGGTTTTTTAGTTTTTCAATCATATCTTTTTATAGGTTCACTTTACAGAAAAATATTGTTATTAGAAATTGTAGAACAGCAAATTTTACATAGATTTGTCATATACTTTTTTTCGTAAATTATTTATTTCAAAAGATACAGAGTTTCAAAGTTTATTTTGAAGATTCCGAAATTTCTATGTAGGTACATATTTTAACGAAATTGTATGTTATCTTTATAATCATAAGATTTATATGAGAAAATAACTCGATTATGACCATTTCGGTACCCTTTACCCCTATCAAAGGGGATGATAGCGCTTCAATCCCTTGGTCGTAGTAGGTATTTGAATCACTGTGTGATTATGGCGCTTTCGAATACAATTATCAAGTAAGAAAAGTGGTCTTACTTCATTTTAATCCCTTCCATTTCTTACAAAAAGGGATGATTACTTCAATCCCCTATAGTAGTGATTGTTCAACTATCTAAGATTATATCGCTTTCGAACACAATATACAAATCATTATTTTATATGAACATGAATAGTAAACATTTTTTATTTGCAATGTGTATTCAGAAATGTCATTATCTAAGTGTAATCGAGCAATCAACAACCGAGGATTGAACCACTCATTTTAGTTGGGGGTGGAAAGGGTTAAAAACCGGAACGAGAATATGAGAAAATATAAGTAATAAGCGTTGTACTTACTCTCTAACTAGCTTATCAATCGCCACAAGGGGTTAAATATTCATTCCCTCCGGGGGGAGAGGGGGGGAGAAAGAAGCTGAACTGAAGTGAAACAATGTTTTTTTATTTATTATTAGAAAGCGCTACAATCTCACAGTGATTCAAATATCCCCACTAGCAAGGGTTGAAAGTTGAATTATTATGCATCCCCTTCTGTAAGAGTGCAGGGTAGGGAGATTTATATCACGATAAATTCAAGATATTTTCTCATAAAACTCTTAATTATAGAGATAAAGATTAAATTTTGGTTAAAACATATACATAGAAATTTCGTAATTCTTAAAAATATGAGCAACTTTGAAGCTCTATATCTTTTTTAATAAATATTTCACAAAAAAAGTAATGTATTGTGTAGAATTTTATGGTCTACAATTTCTGATAACAATATTTTTTGTAAAGTGAATCTATAAAAAGATATAATTGAAAAACTAAGAAACCGTCCAAATTTCAAGTGTTTTGGGGGTGGTACGGGGGAAGCACAAGGGGTGGAAGGTCGAAAACTTAGATTCTTAACCACCAGATCACTGTCTATGACATGCAAAAGAAATTGGAACTACTTCTCATTTTGCAAGTTAAAACCCTCTATTCCCTGGACTAGCTACCAATCTATATAATATGCACTTGTGGTCAGTGGCGTACTTCTGCCTGATCACGGGGAGGCATATTTTTTTAAAAGCAGGTACTAGTTTTTATGACATATTCTTAAATAGTACACTTTTTTGGATGTAACAGCATTAACAACTCATTATATTACATATCTAATCAAATTTAAGAGAAAAACTCAAATTAATAATAT
>NW_022170738.1:35587602-35588333 GCF_008802855.1 Photinus pyralis | reverse complement strand
TTTAGACATCATACCCCGCACGCAAGCGATCGATAAATAGAATAAAAAAATCTTAAATATACTTAATTTTTTAAGGATCCAAATAATCTGGCCGTTTGCGATATTCAGGCACACTTATCAAAGATACAAAAACACACGCTGACAACTCCAGGGAACATTAAACTGGATCTTGATAAATAATCGTCAACAAAACAACTAGCGCAAACTGCCCGTGATTTAGGGTAAAAAAATTTACACGCTCTTTAACCGTTGGAGAAACTAACAGGTAGCAGAAACCTCGTTTTAACGTTGATTTCTACTACCGAATGAACTCCTACCTCCAGAATTTTCAAATCAACAGTTAATCATAACGTGCCCACTTACTCAAAAAATAACGCGCACATCGTGAAACACATTATCTCTTTACAGCAATAAACATGTGCGTTACTTAATTTTCGCCTGATAAGACTCTTTATCGCAAACCACCAGATGTAACCTATTTAAACATCTTATCTAAATTGAATATATTTCAAAAGCAATAAAATTTAAACAAGAAAATAATACGCGAATACAATTCTAAAGGGAAATACACACTGAAATAATAAATTCAAATATAACAAACCAACATCGTTTACATTGAAATAGAAAGTATTTTGTTTATAGGTTTTATACATTTGAAAAATCGTCGCCGTTCACTTGTTCCTACGTATTCAATTCTATCATCTGCGTCAAAGAAAATTCTTGAAATATTA
>NW_022170738.1:35540211-35587502 GCF_008802855.1 Photinus pyralis | reverse complement strand
TGTCATTCGACGTCGATTCGACTTCAAATAAGTAACGACACCAATTTCAATAAGTGCAGTATAACATAAATTCGACGTCGAATCGACTTAAGTGGTGTTTTTTGACACGTCGATTCGATGTGAGAAATAAGTTAAATAGGTGTGATTTAACTAATAGGTGTTAGGTGTCTAGACACCTTATTAGGTAATTTTCTACGTCGAAGCGACGTGGCGGATTACTTATTTTCTACATGTCGTTTTGAACTTATAACCATACTTCATTATTATCCTCTCTTTTTAAAGAATAGTACCTACAGTTAATAAGAATACTGTTATGAACTTTATGGCTGGCGTCATGTCAGACAAATTACCTATTATATGTAAAATATTGAATATGTTTAATTTCATGATTTCTATGTGGAAATATTTCGTGCGAATGCATTTTCTATGACAAACATATATCTTCTGCCTTCAAAAAACACAAAGCCCCTCTGAAATAACTATTATAAAAATAATAAAAAAAATAGTTATTCGTTTGTCATTTTTATAGTTGTACATTTTTGGAAGTTTAACTATTTTATTCAAACATACAATCATTAATAATACCTAAATATAATCATATTTTAATTGTAGAACACATATTTATTCATTAATGCTAAAAAAACATGTATGATGATATTTCGGCCGTCTACGCTAGCCAATAAATATGTCTGCCTTCTCGTTATATTAATCTAATAAGTAGAGTACCCTAATTTGCACCTATATTTTCGACCTCATATTTCAAGTTGGTGAAGAACAAGCTACTTTTGATACCTATTACCTAATTGGTGTACAATATTACCAATTTTTATACACCTAATTGTAACAAATTCATGTAAATACCGCTTAAGTACACCTAATACCTACGTGTAATCGCAACTAAGTATGTTGGGAATTCGACCTAACTAACTAAACCAACCTATTAAGTGTAAGTCCAACACCAAACTCCACCTACGTTCACTAAATCGACACCTATTAGGAGCGCATGTAACTTCTTTTGGTAGATTAATACACCTGTTAGCAACACAACTTATGATTGTTACCTACTACCAGGGATTCACAACCTATTACCTATTGTTTAGGTTGACATTGATACCTACTATTATCTGTTCACCCACCAGATGCAGTAAAGCTCCCCCCAAAAAATTCCCGGCAAATTTAAATGAACATTTTTAATTGGCCGAATTTTCAAAACCTGTAACACACGCAACGATTTGCTTCCAATTATAATTGCCGTATCTGAATTGACATCCTTAACGTCAAACCTGTCATTTCGTTTTGTATTTGCCTCAATTTGCGGTTAATTTCATTTATAAGAACAAAATAATCTTTCTGAACTTAATAAACAATTTGAAACTATGTACTGCTGTGTGTTGAAAGGTCAATATTCAAAACATAACACTTTATAACTTCGTCGTACAATGTGATATGCGATTTTAAATTTCCCGGTTTTTATAATTTTGTGACTGTGAAACGGGTCTGTTATTACATTGGTCAAAATTTATTGGGAGTGGCTTAACTGCATCTGTTGGGTGAACAGATTATAGGTGAAACAGACCAGCACTTTCGCGCCATTATTACACTCGAGTGAAATATATTTATTTTGGTGAAATGGTACTAAATAGGTGATCTTAATGGTGATATATTCAAGTCATTTCAACCTATTGGTCGAAATGTAAGTAACTGTATCCGCTTATTAGGTGTCTATGAAATTTTCATCTATTCCTATTTAGTCATTTTGTCAACTTTGGCCTATATCTCCTATTAGTTTATATTTATGACGTGAACAAAGTTACCTAATAAGTCATGCAACGAATCTATTACCAATTACGTAACAACCCTTTAGTTAGGTTACAAATTGGCACAAATAAGGTCCTTCTACCTACTGCTCCTATTAGGTGATACAAGTTAGGTATATGCCACTCCTTAATTGGTATTTTTTACGTACCTCACCTATTAGATGACCATTTACCACTACCATACTTTGTTGGATCCTAATAAGAATTTATTTCACCAATTTGTCACCAGTGCTTAATAGGTAACATATTTACTTTCACCTATTCAACATAAACATTACATAATTTCCACCTACTTTGGTCGAATTTCTTTTGCCTCAGGTTGCCGACACCTAAATTGCTAGCTGGGTAGGATTCCGGATTACGATAGGAGGGTGAACAGGGTCCACAAATTCGGGCCCTTTGTACTACCTCCCTGACTAGGGTCGCCCGACCCCTTAACGTCACTCAAACCATCCCACACGTGAGATGAACCTTTCCTGATTGAGATTACAATGTTTCAGTACAAGTATTCAGAATCTTTATTCGGTAGTTGCCAGTGTTCGGTCAGTAGCTTTTCTGAATTAAAAGTGTTACTTTAATGTGAGCCGCTCTGTGTTTAGGTATAGGTAGTTACAATTCAATTTTAGCAAATGATGTACTTTTATCGCACATGATTACATTTTTGAATGACAAGGAAGACAAGGAGCTGCGAGGATCTTTTTTTGACTGCATTGTTGGCGTATCCGCGTATATCGGATGGCATTGTTCGGTTATTCTTACACCACTATTGCTGCAGGTAAAGAACGCAGATGTCGAGCTTTTATGTGAACATTTTTCTAGGGTTTGACAGACTGTTCGGAATTTGTTACTACGAAAAGCATTCACGCAATGTCTGCTTTAACCGAATTGGGTTTAATAACGAAACCCGGTTTATGTGAACTAGTATCTGAATGTTCCTGTTTTCTAGTTCATCCTAGTTTGTGGGTACGTCAGGCCGTTGCCGGTTTTGCGGCAACTGCTGCGAAAACCTTGTCTGTGTTGGACGTCCAATGTAAAATAATGCCGCTTTTACAACCTTACATGAGATATCCACTAATCCAAATAGATCGGTAAACTATCGCGTCCAATCCTTATTGTACTATTGCAACTATTTCAGACCTGAACTTCTATTGGAATCACTTGTTAGTCCCATTCACAGAAATGTCTACGATAATGTGATTAAATATTCCGACATTGAGCTGTTATTAGACACTTTAAGAGAACGGCAGAATGCTAGATTAATTGCCAGCTCTGGAAGAATTCCGAGTTACACTGAAATGAGGCAGTCGTTAAAAACTGTATGTGTAAGTTCAACTCCAGAACATAGATGGCATGTTTTTGTTTTAGTTATTTAGGCGCTTGGAAGCAGATGGTATGTGCCCATCAGTCGAAGACTATTTACTTACAATGAGCAATCATTTAAAAAAAATTCACAAACACAAAACAAGCGCAGACGCTAAGCACAATAAACAAAGTGAAGGAAAAATTGAGATCACCACCCCCATACGTACTCACGTTTATCATTTAAGTGACGCGAGGAATAAGGCCGACTTGTTGCAAAACCGTAGAGCTCGTCGTCTTCCATCCACGTCTCCCATTGAAGCGAACCCCAATTTAGAGTGGAATGTGGTCGGAGCCGAAATACTGCCACGCGCTGCTGAATCTTCAGGCAGTCAGCCGTCCACGCCGCCTCCCGAAAGCCAAAGCGCATTCATCGGGGTGGAGCATGGTGTGAACATGAGTGTACACGAGAGATCTTACATACAATGTAAGTAGTAAGAGGTTTGCGTATTGATGAATTCGGTGTTACAGATAGGACAGCTAACTGTAGCGTTGATCTTGGAAAGTTACTGCATAGGCAACAGGATCATTATTTGGAGGCTTTACGGTAAGATTGTTTAGTAAAGGTTTTTTTTTCTTGTAGTTTTGGGCCCATTTAGTAAAAATTTAGTTTTAAGTAATGGTTATTGTGTTATCCCTCCTTCCCTGTCAATATTAACACAAGGTACTACATGCCAGGAAAATGTTTTAATAACATGGACACCGTTCACTGCTTTTTAGGCGCTTTATTAATTATTGTGACTAGGTGGTTTGATATTGCACTAGAACCGAAATCGATTATATTCCTTTACCCTATTCATTCGACGCTTTTATTGTGTAGGAGTAAGGAGTGGGCGGAACAAGCGGCATGGCGACCTCAACTGCCGCCGCCAGGTTGGCGATTGCGTGGATCTTTGGTCGCCCATCTACACGAGCATCGAGGTCCAATAACGAAATTGGCGCCCCTGCCCGAAACCCCGTTTTTCGCCAGTTCCTCTAAGGACGGATTCATTCGAATATGGGACTGTTCGAAAATGGAAGGGAAAAATATCGCAAATAGATCTAAACAAAGTTACAGGGTGCCTGGCGGTGTGAGCATTTCGGGGATGGCGGTGTGCGAAAACGGGCAGTCTCTGGCGGCAGCTGCCGATGATGGTTCAATTTTAGTTTTAAGGGTCGAACCGACCAGTAGCAGGTAAGTTTATAGTGTTCGCCGATTGGCATACACTAATAACGTCATTCAGGATGACACTTGTCCAAGCGAGACAGCTGAATGCAGACGAAGATGGGTGTGCCGTAGACGTGCAATATTTAGATGCGGGTCCCCAGAGTGTTTTGGTTTATGCCACTTTGTATGGCTCGTTAGTAGGCTGGGATTTGCGCGCGTCAGGAACATCCTGGAGATTAGAAAATGGTCTCAAGCAAGGCGTCATAACATCATTTTGTTTAGACTCTCATCAGAATTGGATTACAATCGGAACGAGCAGTGGTTATCACATAGCTTGGGATTTACGATTTCAACTGCCAATAGCAACAGTGGAACATCCTTCAGGTGTCAAACGTCTTGAAATTATCACAAAGTGATGCATTTACGATTTTAGCTGCACGAATCCGAAAGGTGATCAGTCATCCAACCGAACAATCGTGGATAATTTCAAGTGTTCAGGGAAATAATGAGATATCAATGTGGAATTTGGAAACGGGATTTAGACAGATTACTTTGTGGGGCAGCAACTCTCCGCCTTTCTCCAAGGCACATGTAAGATAAGCAATTTTTGTTAATCTATACCTTAACCATTCTATTAAAGGGAAATAACCAAAGTGTTTGCGCAATGCAGGCAGGTTGCATTGACCGCGCCGGCTTTCTTCTGGCAGGTGGTACCGATCAACGAATCCGGTTTTGGGACTTGGAAAGTCCCACCGAATCCTATTTGGCTATTCCCGCTCCTAACGATCCGCTAATTGGTAACGCCCTGACCTATGATAGGCGACTGATTGACGGTACGAGCGTAATATACGCAGTCGCGCAACCGAGTCAAATAAAGGCAGGGAAAGGTGACGAGATACCTCGAGGCGGACCGGAACCTCCTCCTCCCGGACATCGTGATTGTATAAGTGATATTTCTCTTTGCAAGGCATCGCAATGCTTTTTGCTTAGTGCTTCTCGAGATGGAGTAATCAAAGTTTGGAAGTAGATTTTATTTCAAATGTCAGAAGATTCGATCTTTAATTTATTCAAAGTCGTATGTTAGTAGGCAATTTTTGTACATTTAGTTTTGTACTGCAACCTGTACTGTGATTTTAATGAATAATAAGTTTAAACAAATTGGTTGGTTGTATTCATTTTTAACCGTTCCACATAAGAAATAAATTGCATTTTTGAGTCGTTATTAGAAAGTCCCATGGAATCTACTGAAGTTCCATAAAACATAATAGCATTGAATTTATAACTATCAGAAGCGCGGGTTAAATGGCAGGATATGTGACTGTTTTCAATAGTTTAAATTACAAGACGTAGATGTCTCTACCATCGAGAAAGATGAATAATGTAAGTTTTTTACCTTTGTTAATTATTATACAGGAATCTGTAATGAACCCACTATCTTGATTTGTAATTGTTGTATACAAAATTCTAGATACCCAAGAAACGTACTTATAAGTAGGGATGGGCGATAACTGTTTTCACCTATCGATAAGTATCGGGTACTTACCTATCGATATATTTTACTTATCGATATGCCGATAATTATCGAAATATCGATGGTTATCGATATATCGATAGTTATCGATATATGAATACTATCGATATATCGATATGTCGATAGTTATCGCTAGGGATGGGCGATAACTGTTTTCACCTATCGATATAAGTATCGGGTACTTACCTATCGATATATTTTACTTATAGATATGCCGATAATTATCGAAATATCGATGGTTATCGATACACCGATAACTATCGAAAGATCGATAATTGCCGCTATATCGATAAGTATCGGTATATCGATAGTTCTCGTTATGGCGATAGTTTTTAATATATAGGTACTTATCGATATAATATTACCGATCATTTTTTTGAAAGCGTGTCTAAAAACTGCATGAGTTTACTTTTATATTTTGGCGAAAGAGCCTGACAAGACAAGAGGGCTCTTTTAACAAGATATGAAAATGACCGAATGCAGTTCTTGCAACTTTAATGGAGTTACCATATTAACTATGCAATTATCGCAGGGCTCTTTTGCTTTCTACAATGCAATTACCGCTGTAATTAAGCGGTAATTGCACGTCTCATTTGAGAGAAATATTCGACGTATCGATAGTTATCGACAAGGATAGTTATCTTATCGAGTTTTATTAATAAAATCCATTTTCCGGTTTATTCTCGTGTAAAGTGACTATTAATAGTTACTCGACGTTTCTTTGCTACCTTTATCAAGAGTGTTTTGTTAGATTTCGTAAATGTCAATCAATTGAAACTGTATATCTAAATTTGAAGTGTTCTTAGCTTTTTCTGTTTTTTTGTGACTGGTCCTCTGTAACCATCAATCAGATACCGATACATAGGCCATGATTACACCCTTTGATTGTCTTCTTTATTTTATCTAAAGAGTAGCCATTTTGATGCAACATTTTGTTACGGAATTAGTATTAGACGTGGCTGTAGCCACAATTGACGATACATTAGTTAGCGCTAGTTGACTAATGACCTTCACATACAATTGTCATGACATGTAAGCAAGCCGTCACTTACAATATACTTACTTAAGTAAATCCTGTGTCATCCTTATTTATAATTGTCGCCCTATAATTAACATGGTGTCAGAAGTGTCTTTGTCTTAAGTTGTAGTCGTTAAACGTCGTCATGCCAAATCAAGTAGTCGAAACTGCTACCGTCGCTGCTACCACTCCTAGAAACAAGGTAGCTGGATCTACATGTTCCATCCAACATCTTAACATCGCCAGCAAGAATCTGTCTTATGAATGGAAGAGGTGGTTCACCCAATTCAAGATATATTTGAGAGCGACAAGTCTTGAACGGGAAGAGAATGGTCGCAAGGTGGCTTTATTGTTGCACCACATGGGCCCCGAAGCATTAGAAATCTTCAATAGTTTCGATGTCAACATCGATAGTGTAACCTATGACAACTTAATCAGTAAATTCGAGAAACACTTCACTCCAAAAACAAACATTTCCATCGAGAGGCACAAATTTTTCACGAGACGTCAACTTGAGGGTGAGTCGTTAGAAGAGTTCGTTACAGCATTATCAAACTTAAGTCTAACGTGTGATTTTACGGAGCTGCGCGAAAGTCTAGTTAAAGACATCTTTACTTGTGGTCTTAACTCCGGATTCGCAGAAGTTAAACAGAAAATTATATCTGAAGGTGCAATCACACTCGACAAGGCTGTTGAATTGGCTAAGACGTACACATTGTCCAAAATCGAAGCCGCTAGCTGTAGTGTCGTAGGAGCAGTTCATTACAACACAAGTCACAATGAAATGGGTCAGCGCAGGTGGAAAAATCGTGCACACCAAAGGTCAACGAGTCCATCCACTAGACGAACGACACCATCCATTAGACGAACAACGTCTCCCAGTCCGGTAAGCCGAGATCGAAAGAATATCTGTCAAAGGTGTGGTCAGCATCATCGATTCAGGTGCCCAGCAGATGGGGTAAAGTGTAGCTATTGTTTTAAAATTGGTCATTATGCTAAAATGTGTCTTAGAAATAAGAATGTCAAGTCGCTAACTGTAGATACAGGTGATGAATTATTTATAGGGTCAATTTCGTATGTGTGTTCTGTTAAAAAGTCGCAATGGGAAGTACCTGTGTCTATTAATGGTACTATTCTATTATGTCAATTAGACACAGGGGCAGAAACAAACGTCATGAGTTTGACAGACTTTAGTCGCCTTAATTTACAAAAAGGCTTAATTAATGTAAGTCATAATAGCGTTAGAACCGTAAGTGGAGAAAGGCTTGAATTAGCAGGCGAAGTCGATTTAACTTGTCATATTCAGAGTAGTGATCACATAATTAAATTTCATGTCATAAAAGTCGGATGTAAACCTATTCTTGGATTACAAACATGTATCGATCTCAAACTTCTTAAAAGAGTGAACCAAGTAACTTTTAACAAATATGAAGTCCAGTCCACTCAGTCTATAATTACTCAGTATAATGAAGTCTTCAAAGGTCTAGGTCTAATAAAAAGTCAGTGTCGTCTACAAATAAACAAGAATGTGACACCTATAAGGGAACCGTTGCGTAAAATACCATTTAAACTATACGAGTCTCTGAAAACGGAATTAATCAGAATGCAAGAATTAGATGTCATCAGTCCCGTTTCGGAACCAACCCAATGGGTTAACAGTATCGTCCTCACATCTAAGAAAAATGGCAGCATTCGTGTGTGCCTAGATCCGCGCAACTTAAACAAAGCAATCCTTCGTGCGCACTATCCCTTCCCAAGCATCGATGTCATTAGATCTCAGTTAAACGGATCTAATTATTTCTCAACCCTAGACGCTAATTGGGGGTTCTGGACCATTGCTTTGGATGAGGAGTCTTCAAAATTATGTACGTTCATCACACCATTCGGTAGATTTCGTTTTAAACGTCTTCCATTTGGAATTTCAGCAGCGCCAGAGATTTTTCACTCTACAATGACTGAATTGTTCGCCGACATCCCTAACACAGTAGTCTACTTTGATGATCTGCTAATTCACGCACCAACTAAAGAAAAACATCATGAGATATTGGAGCAGGTGCTTAAGCGCGCTAAGGAAATAAATTTAAAATTTAATTTAAATAAGTCTCAGTTTTGTCTTAATAAAGTCACGTACATGGGTCATGTGTTCTCAAAGGAAGGCATGACACCAGATCCGAATAAAATTAAAGCTATTGTAGACATGAGTCAACCAAAAAATTCACAAGAACTACAAAGATTCTTGGGAATGCTTACATATTTGTCAGCATACATCAAAAATTTTTCTGAAGAAACACAGCAGTTGAGAATTCTTCTAAAAAAGAATGTAATATGGAATTGGGACACAAATCATACAGCTACATTTAACAAATTAAAAACCTTAATTACAAAAGCCCCAGTTCTAACTTACTTTGACCAGACTAAAGAATTAATTTTGTCATGTGACGCTTCACAAAGTGCAGTAGGAGCCGTTATACTACATGGATCAAATCCAATTGCCTACTCGTCAGCCTGTCTTACCGAAGCTCAAACTAATTATGCTCAAATTGAAAAGGAGCTGCTAGCGATTGTTCACGGTTGTCTAAAGTTCCACCAATTTATCTTTGGTCACAAAATCACGGTCCATACGGATCATAAACCATTAGTGCCTTTATTCATAAAAGCATTACACAAAGTGCCACAAAGACTACAAAGGTTTATGCTCAAAATTCAGTGCTATGATCTCAATGTCATGTACAAACCTGGTAAAGAAATGTATATTTCGGACACATTATCCAGATCGCCTTTGTCAGACTCCATTGTAGATTTACAAGAAGATATCACGTTACACATAAATATACTCAAGTCATGTTTAGAAGTGTCACCTGAAACATTAGAGTCCTTTCGAAAGGAAACTCAAAATGACGAGGAATTGCAAACCATCGTAAAACTTTGTCAAACAGGTTGGCCCCTAGCCAAGAGTAATCTTCCCCCAGAGACTAAACCATATTACAAATTTCAAGAGGAAATTAATGTACTTGATGGGCTAGTGTTCAAAGGAAATAACTTAGTGGTTCCAAAAGCTCTTAGGTCAAAAATGCTAACTAAAATTCATACAGGTCATTTTGGTCTACGTAAATGCCTTGATTATGCTAAGAATGCATTATTCTGGCCTAGTATGTCAAATGACGTGCGAAATATTGTAACGACATGTGTAGCGTGTCAGGAATACAGTAATAACAACTCAAAGGAACCTTTATTGCCACACGAAATTAAAGCAATACCATGGAACAAAGTAGGTGTTGACTTCATGGAATTAAAGGGAAATAAATATCTTATTTGTATAGATTATTTCTCTAAATTTATTGAATTATCAGTACTTAGGAATGGCACAAACGCAAAAATAGTCATCAATGAGCTGAAATCCATATTTAGTCGACAAGGAATACCTGTCACACTAATTTCAGACAATGGACCTCCTTTTAACGCAGTAGAATTTGCCAATTTTATCAAAGAGTGGGACATTCAACACATCACGACAAGCCCGTATCACTCACAGTCCAACGGTCAAGTCGAACGAGCAATCGGAACTATCAAGAGAATGCTAATGAAAACTATCGAGTCTAATGGAGATCCCTATCTAACATTATTACAGTATAGGAATACACCAAACGACAGCAAGAACAGTCCTGCTCAACTCCTGATGTCTCGCCGTCTTAGATGTTCCCTGCCAGTTCATGCAGATTTGCTTCTACCGAAACCAATAGATGTAAATCGTTATGAAAATTGGGTCGAAGATAGAAACAAGAGGATGAAAGACGTTTACAATCGAGGAGCAACCAAACTACCAGAATTAATGACTGAAGACGATGTATTGTTTAAGAAGATTCCATCAGATAAGAAATGGATACAAGGAAAAATAACGCAGGTTGGTCCTGAGCCAAAAAGCTACATCATTCAATCTAGGGATGGGATGCATTATAGACGAAATAGGGTTCACATAAAGAAATTTTACAAATCCAATTGTAATCCAGAATATGGTAAATCGAATAACACACATTTAGATCTTAATACCGATTATAATATAGATAATAATTGCAATGATTGTAATAATTACTGTATTTATAGTAATTTTGATAATGTTAATAATGAACCTGCTAATGACAATGGTTCGACTCCGAACCTTAATGTAACTACTCGCTCAGGCAGACAAATTAAGGTACCTAATAAATTAGACTTGTAACTTCCAAAGGGAGATGTTACGGAATTAGTATTAGACGTGGCTGTAGCCACAATTGACGATACATTAGTTAGCGCTAGTTGACTAATGACCTTCACATACAATTGTCATGACATGTAAGCAAGCCGTCACTTACAATATACTTACTTAAGTAAATCCTGTGTCATCCTTATTTATAATTGTCGCCCTATAATTAACAGAAGTGTCTCCAGTGAGAAGATTCTTGTATTTCACGAGGATCGTTAGGTAATCAACGAGTATTTATTCTCGTGCAAACCCAGCCAGCTGCGGTTTTGTCGCTCTTTAGAGATAAGATAATATTTTAGAAGGAACACCTTTGAGGGTAGATGTTTATGGGTGACGAATTTTTGAGGAGAAAGTATTTATCATTTCTCTGGGGCAAATTTACATGGTGAGTTTTCCGGTGAACATTCAGGGAGCGTGCGAGTTTTTCGAGGCCTACGATTAAACAGTGTTAAAATAATGTGTTTTTGTTTCGTTTATATAGCATTGCCGATGGAGATCTTCAGATCATTTTTTTGTTTGATAATACCCTCATTAATAATTCTTTTGTAGCTATATAAAGCATAAAATAAATTAATTGATCCAACTTCCGCCAACAGGAGCGAGAGTAACTCGTAACATCCGGGGAATATACCGAAAATTTGATGCATGAAACTAAATTTAGATATTTTGAACGAACGTACAATTTAACGAATCATTTTAATTCCACGCTTGACTAAAAACACGATCAATTCCGAAAACGACACTAAAATAACGGCCGCCATAAATTTGAGGTTATGTACAAACTGAATTGGTGTAATCGGTTCTAGGTAATTAATTTATCTTAGTAGACTACCCTTCCCAAATTTCGGTGGTCGGATTCGTCTTATGATTTTCGCCTGCTGAACCGAAGACGGTCCCTCGCGGGCGTCAAATTCGATTTTCCAACATCTCGGCGTCTAAGATGGCGCAGACAAATTAAAGTGCTTTGAAATATACGTGTGCCCACTACTGGTAGTAGTACCTTTGGTGAGTGGCCCGCTCGTAGCCAACCCTCCAGGAGAGTGTGACTTCGGATGAGCTCTTACTGCGGATCGATTCAGCACTCCCAGGCCTAGCACGACTTGCTTGAAACCGCGCGTTTGTTTTTTATTAGCCATCGTTAATTACACTTCGAATACTATCTTTAGTCCTAAATAGAGTACCTCGGTATGATGATAAAGCAGTAGGCGCATTCAGTAGCCACTCACTGCAGTATTTCCGCAAAGTTATAATGATGGAGAGCGTGGAAATTTCAACAAGGTATTTTACGTTATCCCAGCTGCGAGAGCGAGCTAATTTTCTTTATAATTTATTTATGTCTTGAAAGTGTAAAGTATAGTGTTCATTACTGGAAATAAATTGCGAGATGAGAGCAAACACGGGCGCGCAATCTCTTTCAGAAAATGTTATTATAGACACCTGAAAATTGTCTGTCAGGACCAAATTGTGATGAAGCGTCTTCCTAATACGAACTTTAAAGTCGATTAAGTTTGTGCAATTTACCACGTTTAATTTCTGCCATAATTTCCTCAAATAGAGTTCCATAGTATAAATGTGGTATTATTAAAAAGGCTTTTCATAATGTTCTGGATCAGATACATTTTAAGCTGGAAGTTATTACCCTGGAACAAACTTCATGTGTCATTTCCCAAGAATATAAATTATACGATATCTGCCTCCATGTTCCTTCCTGTTTAAGAACCCCGGTAAGACTTATTTAGTACACCCTGTCTTTTTGATGCTATGTGCGCTATTTGAACCAATAAATCAATTTTTTTTCACCATTCCAGTACTGTTCTCGGAATTAAAAACGCCCCCTTATTAAAGATGTCCACGTTAGTGTGGTGGAGATAAACCATTTTTTAAGGAGAGGTACATTTAGGACCGTTAATTGCGGCCCCGTTCAGGACAAATTAACATTAAATTGTTTAAATATGTCAAGGACCCTTCCAGCATGCTAATCCAAGCTATCAACCATGCGCTAAAAGTGAACTGCTTAAAAATACCTGTAAAAATTGTACTGTTTTTAGGGGTTTCCGAACAGACAAGGAAAATGTTGACTTACCCTATACTTACAGTAGGCAACTCTGGGGAAGAATAACAAGCAGTACCATCTAATGTCGGACGTTTCGCGCCACTTTTAAATATCAGTAGCATTCGGCTGAGACTGGGTGGTACGAATGGGACTCCTACGTTGTCCTCTTACTAGATTTTGTTTCGCGGAGCACATCCAAACCGACAGGTCAGGGAGAAAAACCTGGCACAACACCCACAAATATAAGAAATAAATTAAATACGGTAATAAAGTACAACCATAAATACAAAAATCACACATATACTTCAAATCATACAACGAAAATCGGGGAATGCGGTTAAACAAATGAGATACAAATGACATGATAACTACAAATGCAAAACATTTGAGTGAACGAATCGATCCAATGTGGGGTTCCTCAAGGTTCAATACTTGGGCCTCTTTTGTTTTCTATTTATACTTCTCAGATCTTTGCTTCAATAAAACACGTAAACTATCACGCCTACGCGGATGACACCCAATTATATTATGGGTTTGAGGAGTGCAACATCGATACCGCTAATGCGATTATTAACACGGATCTAAGCAATTTTATTAAATCTGCCACAGATCACTCTCTGCATATAAATGCGGAGAAAAGTAAAATTCTTTTATTTGGCTCAACACATAATTTATTCAATCGGGAACAGATAATATCTAAGTAAAATATTCAAATCAACAATCAGTCTTTGTCATTTGTTAATAATGTTAAAAACCTTAGTTTAATTATAGACGCTACTTTAAGATTTGAGAAACATATCAAGATGTGTATACAACGTGCTTACGCGGGATTGAGGTATATTTATGGGATTAAGCACCTTCTAAATTCAAATTCAAAAATTCTATTATGTAATTCTTTGGTTCTTTCGCATTTCAGCCACTGTTCTACAGTGTATGGCCCTTGTCTCACTGACCGTAATTCTAGAAGGATAGAGGTTGTACAAAAATCGTGTTTAAGGCTAATTTTTGGTATCTGGAGAAGGCTACCCATTTCACATAAATTATCAGAAATTAAATGGTTAAACATGGAGAAAAGGCGCTTACTTCGTGCTTCCGTTCTTTTTCACAAAATCGTAACCTTTAAGTCACCCCCTTATCTTTATAACAAAATAACTTTTCGCACAGATGTATATACATAACATTAACATTCGCCGTAAAGACCACATAACCATTCCGCAGCATAAAAAAGGAATATTTCAGAGGTCATATTCGTACGCGATTGCTCATATATATAACGCTTTGCCAGCAGACGTAAAATGTTACGTACCAGATAAATCCAAAGTTAGTGTTCGTCGACTCCTCCTAAAAACATCCTAAAAACATAATAAATATGTAAAATATTTACGTGTTAAAAACAATAAATTAACAGCTTACTTTGTAAACCACATCTTAATTGTCAAATTCTTGTTTCTTGAGTTTTAAATGTACTACTCCATTTTTTGTTTCACTTTTTGTATGTATCATGACCTGTCTAGTTAAATACACTAACATAAAATAAATTAAAGGTTGAGTGGAAGAGCAGACACGGATGATATCCCTGTCTGAACTCCGCCATTTAGACAGGGCTCTGTATAGAAATTGTCTATTAAAGTCATTTATTATTATTATTATATAATATTATTATTATATAAAAATCCGAACTCTAGAGTGACGCAAATGTTCAAACAGTAAAGAATTGTAACTTATATGATAAATCTTTGTAAATAATTATACGGAACCGGCTGTTAAGTCTTAGACTTAGCTGGACCGTAAACTGTACGAAACTGGAAATAAACAACAATTCAATTCAATTATTATTATTGAATCTGGTTTAGTACAGGGAATGCACACGCAGAAAAGGAGATCAAGGAAAGAGCAAGTTTAACCAAGGAAACTACAATGCGGTCATAATGTTCCATGTCGGCCATGTTCTTTCCAATTTAACATTGAGGTGATGGATCTAACGAAATTAGTGTGTTTGGTTAAAACATGGCAGATCCCCAACTATCAATAAAAAATAACACTTTTCTGTGAATAAAGGTGTTGCTTAAGGAAAAATCTACATTATGGACATTCGGTTCTAAATAAAGACATAATTTTTTTCGATTAAAGTGAATAGAAATTAATGAAAAGTTTGCTGATACTGGACAATTGTGATTATAAAGATGCTTAAATTCGTTTACATTTTAACTTTTGTTGCTGAAGCACAACGAATATTGCTTTTACTTAATGAAAGTTTTTATTTTACATTGTTACTATGTCGCCTTGTTTAACTTAGCCCCAACATGGCGGATGGACGAGACGTATGTATAAGTTTTCGCCACAATCTTAATACAGTCACTGCAACGGAAACTGCACGACCTCTAGCGGGAAAACAAAGAACTAAAAAATAACATCGATCAAATTGTTCTAACTACAGGAATGTGCATAAAAAATTAATTAATTTATTTATTTATTTATTATCCCTCTCCTGTTCTGGGCCCTCAACAGGCTTGCGCCCAATTACAGAGTGACCCGCATATGCTTTTTGGAGGTGCCCCTGCAGAAGGTCTTAAGTTGTTCTATACTACTCCGGTGTTTACCTTACGAATTAGGAAAACTGCAGGAAAACCTAATTCGGAGTAGCTGGCAGAATGCTCGATACTGGTTTAAGGTAATTCCCATCTCTGCCACAGATGAAAAATGCACCTCAACCCAGGTTCGAACACCCGACCTCCGGATTTATAGTCCAACGCTCTATCACTGAACCATAAAGCCGAAAAGAAATACATACGTGGCGTAAGACTGTCGAGTGGAACATAAATTTGGAATTTAAATAAAAAAAACATGTTCCTAAGTGCGAAATGCTCTTTAAGAATCACCATTCTCCACTCCTTCACATTTTTAGACTGACACCTTTTATAATGGGAACCCACCAATCAAATTTTACACTCACATTCATCCCGTTGATAGTCTACTCAGCAGTGTCGCATGCTCATAATTATAGCGCAAAGCCAGGTACTTAACAGCAAATGTGGGAATTGGGATAAGCAAACATTTTCCTTAGCCTTAGACAATCACTTAGTAACTCCCTCAACACTAAAGCGCCTAAGCCTTCACCCCACAACTGAAAAGTCAGGACCTTACCTAAGATCACTCGCCCAATATACAGTACCTACAAAAATTAGGAGAAACAAGTATAAATTGTGCACACTCTTGTGCAGATAAAGCCCATTTTTTTTAACCAAAATAGGTTTTGTTTTGACATCACCAATGGATATATTTCTTGCAGACATCTCAATCTCCCTTTGTAAGTACGACAATCCGTTCTTGAGGTATAAGGGAATGTACCCGATCACGATAAGAGGTCGAGGGGGAGGGATACATTTGGCTGAAATTAATTCCTTCTGTTGAGACCTTTCATTAGAGTACCATGAAGGATAAAACTAGTTCCACTCCCCTCCCCAAGACAGAAAGAAGGGCAGTAGGCGGTAGAAAACTGTTCCTTTCGTTGAAATCTTTAATTAGAATACAATGAGAGATAAAATTAATTTTTATTTTGTATTGTATTTGTATTTTGACTAGCATCGTGTTTATCTTTTCGGTCATCCGAAGTCTTTATTGTAGACAATCCGACTTTTGTATTTTAAAAATCCGGTATTCAAATCCAAAATTTCTTCGGAAAATACACTGCACCAATTCTGTGAGATCCTGGGAAATGTGTTGAATAAATCCTTTAACGGACCTGATTTGGAGTTACGAAAGCACTTTGAACAAGCCCTCGAACGATTAATATAATACATTTTTTAGATATTAATTTTAGGAAGGTATTTGCATAAATCAAAGTCTTATTTCAAAAGAAATAATTAAATTCAATTAAATCCCCGAAACTGCAAAAACAATCGACCAATGCTCTTTTGGCAACGCAATCTTCCAAACGAGTTATCCGATTTTGATAAAAATTGACATATGGTAAATTAGCATTAGGGTAAATAAGATTCCGAGTGCAGAAAGCCTTTTTGGTATCCTAACGCTATGCCCTAAAGCATTCATCCGATTTTGATCAAATCTGAGACACGGTACATTTGAAATGTATAATTTGTCATTCTTTAAGAGGAGTTTAGGTTGTTCATCTCTCTCCCTTATCTTATATTTATTTATTGATTTACTTTTGTTATGTTCGCACTTATCTCATAGATTGCAATAATAGTGCACCATAAAAACAAGGCAACTCCTTACTTACTACACCAAAACCATGACCCTGGTGCATAAATAAGGTCACTCCTTAGTCACGCAACTGACCCATACCCATCACCAAGGACAGTACCCTTTTTCGTCGGAAAAATCTCAAAGTCACGACCTTGGGACGTATCCAAGGAAATCCCAAGGCCACGATCTTGTTTCGTAACCAGGAGAATCCCAAGGCCGCGTTTTGGACGATTACCTTGGTCCAAAACTCAAGGTTTTAACCTTGGCCCAGCATACAAGGACATAATTTTGGACCAAAATCCAAAGCCACAACCTTGTGACGCCACAAAAGGTGGGGGGAGGACTACTATTGTATAATACAGCTTTTTGACATTTCCCAATTCGTTAATTCATTTAACTATTTAATTACGTAAATACTGAATCCTAACTTTACCAACGAAGCAATCTTGCGTGTAATTAATGATTAGCAAAGCAAGTCTACGTGATCGTTTAAAGTTATTTCAACGTGAGTGGAAACCTAAACGATGCATAAATTTGTCTATCGGTGCCCGCACACAATACAGTCGAACGAAGCGTAACCACCATCCACTTTTAAGTTTTGTAATTCCACACGTATTTAGGAAAACATAAATCTACGTAGTTTTCAATAGTAAATCACCCGATAAAGTACAACAGAAACAATTTCCACTTTCCAATTTCTATAGATAAACTGTAAATTCCCAGGAAAGTTTATAACTAACATAAAGCTTCTATGGGAACTTTCCGTATTGGTTACTGAGTGCAGTTGTTTTACAACCAAAAAAGACTTTCATCCAAGTTACCGCCACTAAAACTTCTGCGCTATATAAACTGCTTTCATTTACGTCTTGTTAATTTAACGGTATTGTGTCAAATACTGTAATATAGGAAGGCTAGATAACGTAAATACTGACTTAAATCCCGGAGCTTTCGCCTTTTTTTTCGTTCAAAAAAGGACAAACATCCGTGTTCTTTTAGGGACTAATCTTTCGGAAATAAACGATGGATAAAGCGAAAAAGTCACCAAACTGAAATGATGTGATGTTATCTAAAATGGAAATTTTAATGCTTTTCAAAAATAACTGCAAAAGTGACAAAACCGCTTATTTATGCATTGCCTTCGGTAACGTTCTGGAATCGCATTGCTCGTATTTAATTTCTAATTGAAGGTTCGGAGGGATAGTCCGCCCGTTGAAAATAAGGGAGACGTTTTCCAATTCATTAACTATAAATTAATCAGCAAATATAGAGGTCAAAGTTGCTCAGTTCCAAACGTCAACTGAAAAAGATTTACGCTTGTATCTCGTGAGTTTAATTTCAGTGCCTCTCTTTTCGCAACGAAATTCTCAAAGGAAATCTGGCCAAGTCCTTACCACGTTACGATAAGGGCGAATGTTATTCTTTCTTCAACCGAATCTCGGGTTTGTCGTTCGAATACTTCAGCGCATTTAATTGATCGTGTCAAGGATTCGGGGAGCCCTTTTGATACAATTCCGTTGAAAAGTTTTAACCGTACTTAAAACAATAGCCGTACCAAAAGATATTTAGACAAGTTAATGAAAACAGATTGAGTTGAAGGAAAACAAGATTGCGAACGCTCCCTGTAGGGCAAGTACCCAGTACTGCTTGGATGAGTGGATATGCGTAATTTTGTTGTTTTAACATCACAGTCGAAACGCTACGTCTCTAATTTGCTTATCCATAATGAGAAAAAGAGTAAATCAAACGAAAGTGTATTTCGGTGTTATTTGGGGCATTCAAATTTGTATAAGTAAATATAATTAAAATTTTAGCAGACGGGGCATGAAATTAAATATTGACGTTGCTAGCCTATGCTATTAACAAAGCGGTAGTTAAGATGTATTTGAGGAAATTGTTGCTTATTTACAGTAGGTACATAGGTAATACAAACGCAATTGTATGTGTTAAACTACTGTTCCTGTTCTCGAACGTTTTTAGGTTTTTCTGGATTCTGGATATTCAAAATAATCTTAATTAAGAGAAGGTGAACAAATCGTGGACTGCTGTCATTGTAACGGGCCACCTTTTTAGTTTTTTTCCGATCTGAATTTCCTAGCCCGGACCTGAATTTCTTTCTAATTAATTGCCAGTTAGCATTAGATGAAATGATGATATATAACGAACACTCAGTGAAAAAGTGACCCCTTTCCCCTTTTTACTGCAAATTTATATTTTTCTGAATTTGGTTTCTACTTTCCTGGTTAATAGAAAATAACGATTCCACGTTATTACAGTGCCAAAGAAACCGAAGGGAAAATGGTTAACAGATTTTTTTTGGTACGAACGCAAAACAAGTTACTCTGTTACACCTTTTCCTTGTTTCCCTCCTGACGCGATTGAAAAGTGGGGGAACGATTTGACGGCTTAATTTGGAGCCATTTTTTCAGTGTATG
This sequence comes from Photinus pyralis, assembly GCF_008802855.1. Classification (NCBI taxonomy): domain Eukaryota; kingdom Metazoa; phylum Arthropoda; class Insecta; order Coleoptera; family Lampyridae; genus Photinus; species Photinus pyralis. Next base: position 35,567,699 of record NW_022170738.1, on the reverse strand, counting down.
GATAAATCAAATTTTGAGAATCCCTCCCAGCCGATTGTGTTTTGCACTAAAATCGATTCAACTTTAGAAGATCAGGTTTGAAGAGCTTAGAAAAAGCACTTCCCCGAGGTCGCACGAAATCGGTGTATCAACACCTTGTGAGGAAAATGGAGTTCAGGAGAGAATTTTTTGACGTTCGCGGGGTCAAATTTAAGTCGACTTTAATATTAACCATAGCTTAAGATCCATGGCAACAATATTGTCGCAGTTATCGTTTCCATGGGTGTCATTCCAATTCTTAAATTCAACTTAAATTTCACGGTGCAAATGGGCATTAATTTCCGACGAAGTATGAACAGTTTAAATGTGTGCATGTATTTCAGCGTGGACATCTGCAATAATGTTTAATGCTGATACCATCTAAACCTAAACGGTTTGAGATACGTGATTGTTTTGTATAGGGTGGCTAACTAAGGATGTGAGGTACTGTATGGGAACCACTCCATCGTAGAGGTTTGCGGCAAGAAAAGTTATTACTAGAATGGGCAAGAGAAAAACCTGAAAAATATTTTGAAGTTTCTAAAATGGCTGCTAGGGGACGTAACTACAATCACGAATCTAAAAAACTGATGTTTCTTTGAATTCCGCTATATTAACCTAACAAAAAACCCGCCTTTGAAGTCGAAGATAATCTGAACCTTTTTTATTTGACCATTTTTGCTGTATCTCCAAAAATGAAGTGGTGGGTGGGTATCAAAGGTGTCCGAAAAAAACACCCCGTATCTTCGAAACGACTGAGCCGATTTTAACAAACTACGGCTAGTTGAAAAGAGCTATTCTTGGGCTACAAATATTATAATATTTTTTGTTAGTTTCATATGTTTTGAGACCACCTAGATACTACACTACTATCTTCCAAAGATCATTTACTTACAACGTCTTTAAATTGTATAACTCGCTTGCGTATGAACTGAAAAGCTGTACAGTAAAACAGTTTGATAATCGTTTTAAAAATATGTTATATCTGAGTCAGTTATGATTTGGTTAGCTCCTATAGTATCACTTTGGTACCATAATCATTTCATTTCTTTTTAAATTTTATTTTTCTTAGTTTGGTTTTGATTTCATGTTTTTCGCATTCAAATTTACCCATAACCTTTATTTTTCGCTTTAGTTGGTATGGCCTGGTTATCTGTTGTCATTACAGTTCTATAATGTATAAAATGTCGCCGGTTGAGGGCTTTTTTGGACATTTGAACAGAAATGGTTTAAAATCAATTTATTGTTTTCAGATGCCATTACTGGAATTTTACTCATTTGCTGTGAATAGTTGAATACATGTTTTCTAATTACGATTCTAATACGATACAACACAAACAGGAAAGAATTTATTTACAAGAGATGTTGAAGGTGACCTCCGCTTTAAACAACAAGCGAAGCGAGACATGAACCCTTGCACAAACTTTCTTAAATAATTAGGATTTATTTCATTGCAAGCTGTAAGTACTCATCCTAATTCTTCTCTATTACGACGTTTGTATAAATTTTAGATTTCAGGTAACTACAACGAAAGAAGTCACTTGGTGACAAATCAGCTCTCTTTTTCTTGTGTAATGTTCATTAACGAGACAACCATCAACTTCAATGTCAATTGTAAAAATGATTTACATATTGACTTTTATTGAAAAACATTTAAAGGATGAAAGTAGGTAAGATTTGTTGCATATTTTAAGGGGCATTTGACATGTACATTTTAGAATTGAACAGTGCTTATTCAATGACATAGCTTTATATACAAGTAGAGTTGTATCAAAGAGTAAATTATGGTTACTCTTTGGTTGTATCTTCAGAGTTAAAATTTACGCATTGTACATACATAACCGATGTAAAAAAAATGAATGGGCGACGACGGCGGCTCCCTAACTGGATTTTTTTTACAACCCTTTTCAGTGCATCACTAAGAAATTGAAAAATACCAGGAGAAAGAAATTTCGTTCGATTTATTTGTAAACCTCGCGAAAAATCCAGTCCGAAATATGCACCTTTTTAACATTCATTCGCCCTGGTAACTTGGATAATAACAGCTAGGAACTGCTGGAGGCGAGAAAAACTCGCTTTTTATTAAACTGTTTAACAGTAAAAAATCCACGGAATATTAGTAGCCTAAAAAACTCGCCCCAGGGCAACTCATTCGGCTCATATTTCTTTATTCTCGAATATACGCGCTGATTTCTGCTTTTAAAGTTCGTTTACTTTACGCAATTCACTAGGAAAAAATCACATTAAATTTTCTAATACTGAGTGAATTTTAAAACGCTTAATAATGGACGGGCCCCGCTTAAACCCTAGAAATAATGTTTTGTTATATGCTTTAGTTTTTTGTGTGTAATTATTTTTAGAGTAAGTGATAAGTCTAAATTGTGCACAACTCTTGTGCAGATAAGCGCAATTTTTAAATCAAAATAGCATGTCCTATGTATGTATGTATGTTTACCTTCTTGGTAGATGAATAATGGGGGAGGGGATCTTTACATAGATACATTCAAATTCATCGAAATATTGCATTTTTCCTTTGTTTGTTCCTCCAACATTTTCGAGATATTAACAACTAAGTTTCTACATCGTCAGTACATGTGCTTCGTCTAGACGAAATTCGGCCCTTTGAGAGTATCTTCTTTCGACACTCCGTTCTGCAGATATTTGCATTGAAAGTTCTGACACCACCAGTAGATAGGTATATCTCGTCATGACGTTCCATTTGCCCTTTATCAGTATCCTCTTCCGACACTTGGTTTTTAAGATGTTCGCTTCGACTTTACTAATATGTCTCGTGCAGATCATTCATTTTGACTTTGTGAGTACTTTCTGCCGATAAACCGTTTCTGAGATACTTATTCGTTATATTTCTTCCACCCTCCTCCGAAAATATGTTCTTGAGAGATAAGGAATTATATTGGATTACCATAAGGTGCCAAGGAGGAGGAGGTACAAATTAATTCCTTTCGTTTGAGACGTTTTATTAGAGTATCATGACGGATAAAACCAGTTTCACTCACTCGCACCCAAGTTTTAAAAAATTTTCACTCGATTAGGATACTTTGTAATCTGGTTCGTAAAGATTAGTCAGTCGGAGATACCATTGAAATGCATAGTCGCTCCGGGACATTTTTTTAGTCAGTCTGACGTAGAGGTTTAAGACTCGGACCCTAACCTGACAGGTTCTGAGTTCGAATCCCACAATTTTCCCGTTTTTAGTGGTAGGGAACGTCTCCTGACTACCATGCTTCGGAAGGCATGTAAAGCCGTCGGTCCGGCAGTCATACAACACACAGTCACAGACGGCTGTGGATTCGACCTGAAAACGTTTGTATGGATGCATGGATATTTGTAAATGTATAGTATAGTAACCCGCCACCCACCCCACTCAAAAATAAAGGCAAAAATAAATCAAACTAAACTGTTACGAAAGTTTAATGACATTGTTGGTTATTCATAATCAGACTTAGTTCTCTAAGCTTCTCCAAAACAAGATCCACCCCACCCGCGACATCATGCAAAATTTTTCGTTCGTGATGCAGCGATCGGTCCCTTGGGTGCGCATCCCCTGCCATCCGTAAGGTTTTGGAATGCATCAAGCTGGAACGTCTAATTACATGTTTACGCACTTTACGCGAACGTTTGTCATGAAATCTTTGCAAAGTGTCATAGTATACGCCTTCCAATTCGTTCATTTTCCTTGCGAGACGTTTGATGGTTTTACCACTGCGTGTGTGCATCGTATCCTGTTCCGGATACATTTTAATTACGTAGTTATTTACGTTTCCAGTGTGCGCAGGCGCAGACGTATCACCGCCGTCGCGTAAAATAATGGTTGCTGGAGACCCTGACTTGCCACACCTTAGAGAAGCTTTAATATTTTTTTCGCAATTATAACGTGATGTTATGGTAGAGGACTGGTTTTGAGGGTATAAAATTCGTAATGATGCCACGGGCCGTGGGTGTAAGTTACAGGTATCTTCAGAATTTAGAACTATATCTTGTATTTCCACTTCAGCGGGTGCGTCCCGTAGGCACGAGACGCTTATCGTGGTCTGACCTTCAACTGCATGTAAGCTCACTTGTGGTTGCTGAACCAACTGTGGTTTGGGACATTCACATTCTGGAGGTCTCGTTGGAATGCATCTGGTAGTAGGTCCAACTGGCGTTTTAAGTTCCTTGTTTCTTTCCAAGCATGCACAATTTTTGCTGGACCGCTCAGGCTGTCGCTGCACAGGGCAAAATGTGTAATTAACAGTCGCACTGGAACAGGCACACGATATGCACTTTTCGTCCCGAGCACAATTGCACGTCCCTTCAGAACATAGTTTCGGCTTTTTTTCTGGGAAAAGGCGACTTGTAGATTTTTTAATGCTACCATTGGAAGGTTTAGATTTGAAGAAATGTCTCGAGCAACAACCTTTTCCTTGAGATTCTTCGTGAAGATATTTATTGGTTTCGACACCGGTTGCAGTACCTCGATCAGCTTCCGGAATAGACTGGGGCGTTTCAAAATTAACCTGGGAAGATTGGTGATATTTTCGACTTTGCTCATCAGTGTTGGTACTAAAGTCCTTTACTGGTTCGATCACACGCCGATCGAGGGGTTTTTCTAATTTAACGGGCGAATGATCTCGATTCACATTTGTGGCTTTGTCAAACGTCTCTGGTTTATTGCTACCGTTAATTGTTGAAGTACCGCTAGTAGTTCTAAACGGTCGGTTTTCCTTTGGAGGCCTGTTAAAGATGAAAAATCTCCGACTAGGCGTTTTTCTTGGAGGGGGGTGGGAAAATTCAAGGTCGACTTGAGACGAACGGTGTGTGCCCCGCTTTACATCTTTTTTAAACATGCAGCACGTTGTTTTTGGGTCACTATTTATAGATGATTTACTGGGACTTCGTTTAGGAGTCTCGCTGAAAGTTAGGCTAGGCCCTCTCTCTCTGTTGGTATAATCGTAATCATCATTGTATTGATCAATTGTCCCATTGTAAAGGATAGCATTACTACACAAATCACAATATCTGTATTGAGGTAAAACGGGTGGGCAGGGTAGCTGATGGGGGCAAGGTTGGTAATGCGCCCATTGCGGATATCCAGTGTTTGTCGGATTACAACAGCGCTGACACGCGCCATCTTGTAACAAGTTTAGTGGAGATGTGCTGCTTGAGATTACACTGTCAGTACGATGCCTTTTTTTGAACACGCAACAATTTCTTTCTCCCACCTCTCTTTTCTTCAAAGGTATCTTACTAGGTTTTATCGTAGGTGTCACCTGGTAATGTTTGCAACATGGTGAGCACTCAGAGTCATCTGATGAACTTGAGTGGTGCGGGCAAGTAACGTTTACAACTGTATTAAATCCATGCCCTTCATCATTTAGGTAAGTGAGCGCAGAGTTCGACCTTTTGACAGAAACCTCATACGAGGGCTTTAGTTCATCCTCGGTTGGCGCTGCGTTTGCATCTTGCTTCGTTTTATTGCCAGCACGCATGCGTTGAAAGAACGATGGTTTCTTTGGCTCAACTTTTTTTTGACTTTCTTTGGGGATTAAAGTAACAGCACTTGACTGCATTTTATTCACTGGTACTGATATGAAAACCAAATCATCGTTATCCTTTCTTTTCTTCTCTGGAGCTGGATTACAACAGTTGCATGGCGGTTCTTTAGGAGGTCTGTAGTTATTCCGGTCACTGTAGATAGGATGGCAGGAGCCATCCCGTTTATACATCATTACTTGCATGCGTTGTTTTAATGACTGACAATTGTTACATTCTCCTCTTGTTTTGTGGATATCTCCAGAATCACTTTCTTCCAAACTATCTAGTAGATTACTACCACTTTCACTGGTTGAATCTAATACATAACCCAACTTTGATCTACAGCCGTGTGGTAACCTACGTTTTCTTCTCGTGATTTTGGACTTTCTCTTTTTTGCTATATAATTGTCCACCAGTTCCTTAATAAGGTCCTGGACATTAGCAAGTGGAATGGTTTGATACAAGTGAGCATCCCCAACCTCTTTCGAGTCATGGGCAACATGATCATCTAATCTTGATCTGCCTAATAGCGATTTTGATATGGTAATACATTCAATCAAACTAGGTTTCTCCGCCAAGCTTGTATCGTCATCCAGGGCTTCACCACGATCTACCGCAGAATTGTCGTCGATTGGAAGCAAAGAATCCACGCTGAATATGATACTTAGTGGTCCTTCGTGTGGTATCTCTGGTTTGCGGTAGTCTGTGTACTTTTTGGTACAGTAAACATTAGTAGATGGCAATAATGGAACATTTGCTCTGCGTTCTCGGTGGCCTGAAAAAAATCTCGACGTTACGAACAGTTACAGTACACTGGGTGGTCGGAAGAGTACCGGTTGGTTCTCGCTCCTGACGCCGACTTTTGTGAGGGATACTGTTGGGTGTAGCTTGTGTACCAGCGTTAACCATCTCATTGCCAATGGATTCCGCCACATCGATATCTCTACTTGGGTATTCTTCATCGTTTGCCAAACTACGTCGTCCCATTGAATCGTGACCTCCATGGGATACATCGACACTTGGATTGATAGACGAGGAACTACCGGTACGGAATGAATACGTCGGATCACAACGTCTCAGGCTAATTTCATTTGCATCGAAAGCCTTTTCGGGCGCATCATTGTATGATAACGGAACAATCTGGCCGGTGTTAGTTTTGTATGACAGTTTGACCAGGCCTATGAATGCAAGCCCTTTATCTGCAGATGAGCTCCAATCTTTCTTGTCCAAGAAAACCATTTCCTCCCTTACGCAGTTTAGGTATAAGTCTGATGTGTTGAAATTGACTATTGATTTTGATTTGCTGCAAATTTTGACCATTTCATTTAGTAAATATTCACAAAAATTTTGATTCTGTCAATAGTGACATAAGGGTTACGGTTTCAAATTAGTAGTGTTTATTTATTCCAAATGGCCTGGAGCTCGTCACGTAGAAAGAGTCACCTATGCAACACACCCCATCAAACCAGGTTGGGTAAAATTACAAGGAACACAATATATCATAAAATGTGAAAAGAATCCATTGACATTACTTTCTGCTTACCTAATTACCTAAACTTTCATCTTTTAAATTTACTCCGGATTAATTAATTTCAAAAATGTCACAACAACAGTTCGCTTTTGACCCTTACATTTCCATTAATGAAATGTAAATGAATTTCTGAATAATAAAGAGAGCCCCTCAATTTCGTTTCTTTCCCATTCCGGTTACATTTAAGTTTAATTAAACAAACTAAAAGCAGTTTCGTAGTTGCAGAGCAATCACCAAAATATGGTATGCATATTTATCGCAACGTCCCCTGTTGAAGTTACATACGTGCCGTATTTACATTTACGGTCACGTGTGTGTTCTGCGCTGAATTATATTAGGTAACTCCAGGTGCATATTTGATCTAGTCGAAAGCTTAGGTCCAGTAAGTGCGGGTGCGCTCATCTAAAAGGGAGATGCTTGCTGCTTCTGACCTTTAAATTGTCTGCGTCGTTCCAATAAAATATTCAAGTTGAGAACTCAAAAGATGCTACATACGCTTTGAGTGGATACGAACTATACAGTTTCGTCCTCTTTTTCTAACCTTTCCAAATTCTAAATATATATTAAATTTACATTTTGTTTACATAATTCCTTTCGGTTTTTTAGATTCGCCAAAAAGTTTCGGATGGATTTGCAAGCCCTTTCGCACATTAGACTACGAAGCTCCGGAAAACGCTACATCGCACTCAATTTTTGAAATCCTAACGTCGTTATAAAGTTGTTACTGTCTTTGTAAATTGAAAATAAGAGTTCTTTCGGTTTAAATTTAGGTCACAACTCATCGTCTCCTCATTATTACCTCAAAGGTAGAAGGAAAATGATGAACCGTAGGCGATAAAGTGAAATTACACTTAAAAATGCAACCCTATACGATCTAGCTAGCGCGCTGAAAGAATTATTTGACTAAGAAAATGAATTTTAAAGGCGCCCCTAGGTCATCATTTAACATAGAAATGTTATATCGTGGAGAGTTGTGAAAGTATTACGACAAAGATACTAAAAACCTCAAGTAACACCGCTTTTTGGTAACAATCCCAGATCGACAACAAAAATGTCTTCGTGTAGCAAAAATTATTGAACTGATGTCGGGATAAACTTGACAATAGATCAATATTGATATGTAACCCAAAATTTCAATACCTTTCCGGCAGTCTCAATAGTCTATTTTAATTACTTCAATCATCACATGTTTTTTTAGATTCTTCTTCGTATGCTAGTAGCTTTTCCTTATTCTTTAAAGTCTTTCGTTTCTTTAGGATTCTTTAAAATCCTTTCTTCCGATACTCCCCATTTTTGGGTATTGGAACCTTTAGGTTTCTCGGGTTCTTCGGATTTAGGATTAATTAGATTCTATAGTTTTTAGGGGACTTTTTTTCTCATTAAAAAAATATATGCTCGTTTTGTCCGTACCTCTGTTTGGATATTCAAAGTCTAACACGGGAACGCAAATAACTATGAATTTCACGCCTCCTGAAAATTATATTCAATTCCTTACACGCTGTTTAATTTTTTTAAGTTTTTTACGATTTTAGCGATTCTAAAAGCTCTTCGTTTCAGAATAATCAATTCTTTAGTCTAACAAAGTTTACAATATTGTAACGAAGAACCCGTTTCCAGCCTTGAAGTTTTATACCCGAAGTTGTGACCACACTGTATACTTGTGGACCCGACCGGCTTCCACACGCATTTTTAGTTGCGCACGTTACTAAGATGATCGCTTTCAATTTTCTAATGGTATACAAAAACCCAGCATTAAACAGGTTGTGCAGACCCCGCCGTTTGATCCAACATTCTAAAGAAAAAAGGGCATTGAGCGACAGTAATTTGGTGATTTCATTCCGACTATTTGAATAAGTATAATTATCCGTAATTTGTTGAATACGTATACGTTACATAGAACAGCCTCGGATTAAGTCCAGATTACATCTGTGCGCTTTTAAAAACTTCAATTTTGACACCGATCCCGTATTTTTAAGACATCTGGGAACGTCTGGGAAGGACGTAAATAACTAAAAACAGTTTTCGAGCATTATCGCAAGGACACACCGTCGAGATGGAAAAACCGTCGGTCCTCCCCATGGCATAGCCGAATTTTGTATATGTGAACGTTTAATTCAGAGGGGATATTTTGCATTTTTTGGTGTTTTACCAAAACGTAAGTTTTTCATCTTTTTTGATTTCTGCCTTTTGCATCTATCTTTTCCAACTACGTTTTGTAAGTACCGTCATTTTGAGCTTTTCCGTAAATTTATTTTGCATTCAGCCGTTTAAATTTTGCTTTTACATTAAGTGTACCGCTTTTTCTTGCACAGTAATTTCTACCACTCCGTTTCATTACAAGGTAAGCTTTTTGCTACTTTCCGTTAGATTAATTATATGCTGTTGGGGGGGGGGGGATATTTTCTCGCTTTCCTGCATTTGCTTTCCCGTAGAAACCGAGGAAAGGTGTCAACTGGGGATAAAGACGACTAATACGAAACTTATATATAAAACAAAAAGTAAACATCAGGGTCGGAAGTAAAAAGACGGATTGGTTTGATATCGGAAGAGGAGTTAGGCAGGGATGTTGTTTATCACCAACTCCGTTTAATTTATATGTAGAGCACATGTTGAATATGTTGAAAAGGGGAAAATATAGTATGCACATCGCAGGGAAGAAGATTGTTAGTATACGATTTGCGGATGACATGGTTGTATTTGCTGAGAGTGAAAAAGAAGTCGAGATACTGTTAGAAAAGATAGATAAACTGAAAACAGAGTATGGCCTAAGAATTAACAAAACAAAAATAATGAAAGTGGGAGTGCAGGAGGATATTATATGCAGTAAGATAGAAATTCATAAGAAAGAGATTGGTAAAATGTTTTGTATGGTTTGTTCAAATGTATGGTAGTGAAACGTGAAACGACAGCAATGGAAAGAGATCAGGAAAGGTTGGAAGCTTTTGAAATGTGGAAAAGTGTAGAAGTATTAAGTAAAATTGGAGAAGAAATATGTATGTTCAAGATCATAAAGAGTAGCAAAATAAACCGGATTCGACACGTACTAAGAAAGAATAGGTAGTTGGTTGAAGGAAGTAATCAAGCGAACTGAGAGAAAAAGAGGAAGGGTAATAACCTGAAGGAGGGAGAAGAAGGATAAATGAAGGAGTAAAGAAGAAGAGCAGATGATAGAAACGAGTCGCGGAGAAGAGCCATCAGGGACCTGCACGAGCAGAAAACTAATGATGAACACCATAACGCCGAGAGCTGAAACTTTTACTTTTTCGTAAGGAAAAGTATTGGTTTATCCCAAATAAAGTGTTTTTCCATTTCTTCTTGAGAAATACATAAAATCCTATTACGAGGTCGTTGTCGGACTTTTTCTTGTTAGCCTCTTCTACAAAAACCTTTCACAACTAAATATTGTTTACGGTGTTTTGTAGATGAACACTAATGATTTTGGGGTCATTCCTCTTTGAAATACTTGAACTTTTCGAAAAAATGAAGAAAAACCTACTCCCACTCTCTGAAATTGTAATCGCGCATTTTTCTAATAACAGCAGTTGTCAAATTTTCAGGGGGGAGGACAGAATGACTAATCCGATCCGCCGGCCGTTGGGGTTAAAACGAATATCTTGAAAACCAAGTGCCGGGAGAGGTACTCACAAAGCAAAATTGGTAAATGTCGATAAGACACACTCGTCAGTGGAGCCAAAGCTTCAACTGAGAATAACTCAAAAATGACGTGACGTGAAGAGGATACTTACAAATGATACATGCTTTATACCAAAGATAATACTACATATCTATGTTCACACTAACGTATTAATGATTAGTGATACTTAGGGTTTTTTTGTACCGATTGGTATAGCAAAAATTTTGTTTTCAGTTCTCCCCACTGGATTTTCTGACCATTAGTGTAATACTGCTTCATAATTGCTGATTTAAAGCAACGTTGTAACTCCAATAACTGAAATAGTTTAGCCATCTCTGGGATGATAGCGAACAATGCAGAGGTATCACAAAAAATAACACTCATTCTTCATTTACAAACTGAGGTGAGCTCTATTTTGGGGGTTGGATTACTTCACACTACACGGTTTTGTACACGTTATTCAAAGTTGGCTTGCAAAGTGTACTCAACTAATTTTTAGATACAATTACAGTTTTTGTATGCTATGTGTGGTTAAAGTATTCTGCCGCTCAATTTGTTACACCATTTACACAGAACATCTGTTGCATTTATATTTACCTTTCCGACATTTCATTCAATTATAATATAATTAAATTCGTTTCTGTTTGACAAATAAATATTTCGTGATTGATGCCGAAACTAATTATTCACATAAATATTACGATAGCCGACAGGCGTCAGACACGCTTTAATGTTGCGGCCAAGCGTTTTAAGTGTAGACAAATTGAAGTTTGGTTTATGTTTATTTAGACAGACGAGATGGATATGGATCTAAAGAATCAAAATCGAAGTATTTTTTTGCAAACGAATTGACAATCTTTATTAGACCTGACGCGATTGAAAGATTCTATCTATTCAACTATTTTTGGCATTTGGTCAAGGGTCCACAATGAACAGTTTTAGTTAGTCCTTAGTATAAGTTTTTCCTTCGTATCGGGTTTGAGAAAAAAAGCCAAATAAAAAAACGTTATTTTTAACGGATTATCCATTAAATACGGGTATTCAATTTTGTTGGGAAATCCTTCCTATTTTTAAACATTTGCTCCAGTGTTTTAGTGTCTTAGAAAAAGAGAAACTTTAGGAAATTTCTCAAAATATAAGTACAAAAATGACTCAAACTTATTTGCCAAGATTATTTATTGGTTGAATAATGGACAATTTTTTTACCTATAGCAAGCGTTACTGTCATAGTGGTAGGGATACTCGTAGGCTACAAAACCAGCATTTTAACGTAAGGACTCAAAATTATATATTAGAAGACACCTTAACGTCATTGCTTGTATTCTGTTTCCTGATTGCATTGATGTATTATTACATTTACAATTAAAATTTATCAGGGGCGGATTTCAAGAACAGCACCATTGGAAATACGAGATAACTTATGGACCACCTTCAAACTCACCTCAAGAAATCCACTTATGGGAGAATTAGGAGAATATTAAAAACTGATTTTAACAGGCAAAGGAAACTCGAGGACATATGCGCTCCCATTTTATGTGAGTGGCGCGGAAAACAGAAAAAATCAAGATTACCATCATACTTGGTATTCTCGATGCATATTTTGAAAGCAATTTATAATGAACTATTGGAAAAGTATTTTCCGGCACGGAAAGAAGATGTTAATGCATACTAAAGTAGTTGAACAACTATTATCTTCCTATAAAAATTACGATGAGAACTTTATTCATTACTATTCCGTTCACCTAAAGCAGCCTTACTTTTAAACTGTTCCTCTCCACATTTAACTTCTACAGCTACGATTTGAAACAAACGTGATTCTATTATCAATAAATTAAAAGTTTTTTCTTACCAAATCCACAATGCCTTTTTCGTCCATTAAAAGCTACGTTTTGCGCTTAACCTTTGCAGTTTCCTCGCATTTCCTTTAGTTAGCAAGTTTATGACGGCAATATCTCCCGAAACGTGGCAGCCGAGGCAGGTAATGCATACAAAGAAGTTTATTAAGAGCATATGTCAATTTTCTTAACGTATCTCCACCTTTTGAGCGAGTGCCTACGTTAACTCACGGTTAGGGAACGACTATATAAAATTGGTTGTGATTTAAGAGATTCATATTTCATATACTAAGCATATGAGAAATGGTGTCAGAAATGCGAAATTTATAAGGTAACATTCTTTTAAGCGTAAATGTGTCAGGTCAGAACGGCTCCTTTTCACAACCGTATGTTTATGTATTGCCAAATTATAAATGAATTATGGCATATAACTTTGAGGATCATGTTAAATTGGGTTCATAGTTGCCACATCTAAATTGGGACCCCAATTTTGAACACCTTTCATTTCAAGGAAGATCAAAATTTTCCGTTTGGATCGAAGACCAACGACTTGAGATCTTTCTGGAGAGGCCAAGAGGGCGACATTTATGCGTATTATATACGTAGGGTTTTAGTCTACAATAAACGCTTTTTATACGAAACTGTGTTGCGGGGGTTGGTTCGATTTTTAGCGGATTTTTCGGTATACTGTGGTACCGCATTCGAATTAAGCGTTGGGATCTGGATTTGTATGTAGCTGCCATTCATTGAGAGCACCGTTAAAGGTTGAGTTAGTACCCACATGTATCAAGGAGCTGTCCGAAAGATTGGGTTCTTTTGATTCAATCGTCCCATCATCGTAGTCTTCTCGAGGGATGTCTTTGGACTTGGCGAAGTAATATGCGGCTAAGTGTCGTAATTTGTTTTCGAAGTTTCCCAAGCAATATCACCTGGTACTTTTGTGTTGGTGGGTCTGTTAAAGAAAATCGCAGTTGACCGAATGTTAAGGATTATTAACTTTAAGGTAATTAAAATATTATTTAAATGTAATTTGTTTCAATCGATCGCTGGTTGCGTGATATTTGTCCTCTGCCCTTGAGTGTCAGCTTTATTGATTGATTTTATCGAATGAATTTGTTTCATCTATAAATTATTAGCTTTGTATTTAATCGAGCCCAAATTACGACCCAGGATATATGAATTTTCAAGATAAAATTGTTTTCAGCGTACCCAAAATTATGTCATAGACCTCCACTGAAGTAGTTTGATTTTCTGTGAAAGGGAAGGCGTGCAAAATACGGAGATACGGCGTAAAAATCAACACTAAACGAGCAAATATTTTGACAACTTGAGTGGCCCACCGATTTAAGAGTTCAAGCTGAACTTGAGTTGTGTATGTATGGAAAAGCTCAAGTATAGCTCTAGACTAGTTGGAAATCACTATTACCCGAAAAATGTTCAATACACCTTCCTGGTTGGAAATGAGGAAATTGAATATTTCAATACACTTATGGTCCATTTCACGTAAGAGAGTCTAGATAAAAAACTTGGAAAATGTCGACTATTTCCCTTTAAAATAAAGTCATACACTCATCAATTGAAATACGAGACTACGTCTGACGTAAAATATGTGAAAGAATCTGTCTACGGCACTTATTAATGTCAAGAGAAGGAGCTTCTTTCCAACTGCGAAGCTGCGACGATTTATCAGTTTAACTATCATCCCCGCGACTCGCGAGTTGATATTATTTAACTTAAATAGTGCCCGCCCTCCCTTTCAACCTCATTTAAATATGTACGAAAAAACATCTTTGAGGTGAAAGCTTTACGTTTATATAATTTATGCGTATCCCAAAGAAGGCTTTAGAGAATTCAAGGATTCCTTTTTATCTATTAAATGTAACGAAAACTTACTAAATAAAATTTGCATAATTGCTCGAAGTTAAAAGCATAATTAATTAGGTAATTTCGGAGGTATCATTAATTTCAGCTGTTCCAACAATGCAATTAGGAATTTAAATGGAAAACTTGTTTTCCAAACCAAAAATTCTTAAGGATTATCCCCATAAATCACATATAATGAAGGTCTTGAAAATAAAGTTCAGGGAAAGGCTGCGTTTTGAAAGAAGACAAAAATATGCAATTTGAGGAAAATAATTAGATTCTAGAAAATTCTTTAGATATTCATTAGAGAATTCCTGCAACGCGAGTATGAAATTCTGCGCTCGTAATTCAATTTTCCTTTCAGTTGTTGTAAGTAAAGTTTTCTTATTCTGTATACGTGACCAATTCATCGATTCGTTCGTTGTATTGCGCAATTGATTAATTGCTGTCTCTTATTTACACTTCGCGTACTAGACCAACATTGAATTTCTGTAACCACTGTGTCGGATCTAATCAAACTCCCATTGTACTAATCCCTTCGTTTCCTAATTGGAATCTCTTTACGTCCGCAGATGAAGCAGTTTCTCGTGATTATGTCTCCATAACGAATGGCAATTAGTCTCATATCAGTTAAAATTTATCCAAAAATTGTAAAACGTGTGTATAAAGTTCACAAGAAGTTTAACAATGGAAATTTTAGAATATCGGGTTACTTGTTTTCGTTCAAGACTAAGGCATTAGTATCCAGTGATCGTGTAAGGAGCGTGTTAAGAATTGAAAGGACACCAGTTGTGGAATCCATCCAGTTTTCTCCCGAGAAGGTGGAAATTTTGGACATGTGAGCATTTTTTGTTAATAAGGAAAAAAATTATGTATATTACGGGACCGTAAAGAAACATAATTTTCAACTGGAAATATTTTACACATCACCATAATAATTTGCGGTTTTTGAAATTATAACAAAATATAAAAATCACAATACCTTTTTAGTCCGTATTGTTTGGAAATGTAGTAAAAATGTGGAAAATTCCCCTCGGGCGAGACAGTGATCTTTGGTATGTGCAGTTTCTTTACAGGAAATGAAAAAACTCAGTTAGAACAGTATTAAACCCGCTGACTTAGCTTTACCTTATTACCTTGCTTTAACACATTCATCAGCTGCCTTGGTATCGGACATTTTAAAAATGCCTCGTTTGGCCATAACTGGTTCGTCTGAACCCATGGTTCTGTTAAATAGAGATAGAGTTAAATATAGAGAAGAGGATAAGCTCAATCCTTCGCTGCTTGGTTCATAAAAATTTTGGCAAAAGGATTTCCTTGAAATGGTTTCTTCAGACTTACCCTCTATTGCTCGACTTAAAGCTGTATGTCACAAATACAGTTATAAGTAGTTAAATGCTCTCCCTTCTCCACAACTTGGTACTGTTTTAGTACCAAGTAGTATAACTTTACGTGTGTGATAATATTATAAATATTGCTTTAGGTGATAAATGAATGAAATATATTTCCAGTGATTAATGGTGGGTTTATACAATCATTATCATTAGTTCACTATCAAAAATCATTCAGAAATAGCCAATAGAACCAACGAAATCATCCTGAGCTTAGTGAGCTACACTGTAATCTTAGCCATAGATTGACTAATGATAATGATTGTAAAAACCCATCTTTATTCGGATATTGTTCTAACGATTTAAATAAGTCTGGATATTTAACTTTAGTTAACGGAAAATCCTAAATTTAACCCATTTCTTCTTCACTTATTGCGTATATGTGTTATATCAACCCCGATTACGTGACCTCATGATTGCATTGTTTAAAATCAAATGTTTCTAACTCATTTTGAAATTTTACGTAAAATTATTTTTACTTTTTTTTCTAAAATTTGGAACGCTGAATTATCATCATGAGCAATTCTGACGGAGCGGTTGTGGCCACGCAACACCCTTTAAGATAGTATTATCGCCCGTCAGACTGTCGTCGGTAACTTCCCTAAGCCATCAATCGGTTACAACGCACACGGAAACCAGTGACTTTTGAAATTATAGATCGCCAATTAAAACCATATATTGACTTTTTACAAATGTGGCATAAATAGCATGTACTACCATCACTTTAGAATTGGGCACACGGAAGTTTCTTAAGATCGTTCTTTGGGCCCTAGATTTTTTGGCCGCAATTTTACCGCATACGTCTATTATTGGCAGCTTTTTGCACAGCAGTAATGAGCTTGCTAGTTAATTGGAGAGAAAAGTCGAAAGGAAATGCCGACATGCAAGGGATGGCGGAAATAGAATTAATTTATTCAGAATATGCAAACACGCTATCGATTGGTAATTAGTACGTATGCTAATCCGCTAGGTGCACTTTGAAAAAGTATGAAAGAATGCGCGGTCCTACGTGACGCTTACATTTAGCTAATGCTCCGCTATAAAGCTGCAAATCAAAGTAGAGTATGCTATATTAAAATGCAAATGGAAGATACGAATGAGATAATGCCCGAAAGGACTTTGAAGATTAAATACAGTTCGAGTGGAGCGCTAATTTAACTTTAAAATACTGCGAGTGCATAAAAGTTTGTTCGTTGCGCTCCTTGAAACCATATTGCACTTTGCTCCGTGTGCAAAAGGAAACGACAGAATCGGCTGTGTGTAGGAACTGTTTTCATACATTATGCATTAGTAGGTTCTGGGATTGTTTGTAAGTATGGAACCACCATAACATTTTCAACTTAGAAATAATACCGAGAAAATGCATGCCCGTCAATAGATTACTTTTGCTACTGAGCACTTAACGATGTTATAACAACAATCGATCTACATCAATTCGATTTTATTTTCCAGCAGTGAGATTAATGAAATATCGATTATCTCTCAAGATTTATAGTGATATCGCGTTGCGTATAATTTTATTAGGGTATACGTATAAGAAAGGTCCTAATATCGTATTTGGATCGTGAAAAAATAAGGCGGAAAGTTTTGCAATTCAGATTTCGGCACCTACAGCATTGATCAATGCTTTTTGTGGGAAATCGTATATATTTTCCGAACGGTGAGCACGCGCAAATATTTTATATCGCCATTTCTATTGCAAAATACATCCAAATATAGAATAACAATACAAATGGTTTGGTGTCAGTATAAAATATTAGCAGTGATTTTATTTATGTCATTTCCTTTTTAAGTCGTAATGAAGTATCGAAAAACCAACGATGTAATTTATCGCTTTATGTACCTAACTCTAAATTCTATTTGGTATTGAAGCATGTTGAAAATAAATTCAACGCTGCATGTGAAGGGACTTCTGAAAATATACAGGATCATAGTGAAGCGAGGTTTAAACTACCTAAGTGTTAATATTTCAAGAATTTTCTTTGACGCAGATGATAGAATTGAATACGTAGGAACAAGTGAACGGCGACGATTTTTCAAATGTATAAAACCTATAAACAAAATACTTTCTATTTCAATGTAAATGATGTTGGTTTCTTATATTTGAATTTATTATTTCAGTGTGTATTTTCCCTTTAGAATTGTATTCGCGTATTTTTTAAATTTTTGTTAAAATTTTATCGCTTTTGAAATATATTCAATTTAGATAAGATGTTTAAATAGGTTACATCTGGTGGTTTGCGATAAAGAGTCTTATCAGGCGAAAATTAAGTAACGCACATGTTTATTGCTGTAAAGAGATAATGTGTTTCACGATGTGCGCGTTATTTTTTGAGTAAGTGGGCACGTCCTGTCAAAATTGGCATTATCAAATGTAATTATGATTAACTGTTGATTTGAAAATTCTGGAGGTAGGAGTTCATTCGGTAGTAGAAATCAACGTTAAAACGAGGTTTCTGCTACCTGTTAGTTTCTCCAACGGTTAAAGAGCGTGTAAATTTTTTTACCCTAAATCACGGGCAGTTTGCGCTAGTTGTTTTGTTGACGATTATTTATCAAGATCCAGTTTTAATGTTCCCTGGAGTTGTCAGCGCGTGTTTTTGTATCTTTGATAAGTGTGCCTGAATATCGCAAACGGCCAGATTATTTGGATCCTTAAAAAATTAAGTATATTTAAGATTTTTTTATTCTATTTATCGATCGCTTGCGTGCGGGGTATGATGTCTAAATACGTTTTTCCTTCTTACGGGGATTTTACTTTAATTTTGTTTCAGTTGCCTTTGAAATAAAATGCACACTTGGCTGCTTTACTAGCAGCTATCGAAGTATCGGTTACCATAACATACCAATATTTTAGATACTATGTACAGATAGTACGAAGGCAAAAATGAAATCGAGTTTCATAATCGACACATGCAGGAGCACTACCAAGGTGTGAGTGTTACAACTAGGCATGGGAATTTTTTTCGATATATCGATAGGTATCGATAGTTATCGATATATCGAATAACAATAGGTAGAGCTGAAAAAATCGATATATCGATAGATCGATAACTATCGATACTTATCCATAAGTATCGATATATCGATACCTATCGATATGTCGATAACTATTGATATATCGATATGTCGATAACTATCGATATATCGATATGTAGATAACTATCGATATATCGATATGTCGATAACTATCGATATATCGATATGTCGATAACTATCGATATATCGATATGTCGATAACTATCGATATATCGATATGTAGATAACTATCGATAATTCGATAACTATCGATATATCGATATGTCGATAACTATCGATATATCGATATGTCGATAACTATCGATATATCGATATGTCGATAACTATCGATATATCGATATGTCGATAACTATCGATATATCGATACTATCGATATATCGATATGTCGATAACGATAAATCGATATATCGATATGTCGATAACTATCTATCGATATGTCGATAACTATCGATATATCGATATGTAGATAACTATCGATATATCGATCGATACTATCGATATATCGATATGTCGATAACTATCGATATATCGATATGTCGATAACTATTGATATATCGATATGTCGATAACTGTACGATAAAATTATGTTATTGTTGAGATTTCAACGAGCGCTACTATTTTTATTAATAAAATCCATTTTCGGGTTTACTCTCGTGTAAATTTACTATTTTTAATCGCTCGACGTTTCGGAAACTTAACTTTGCTCCCTTTCTCAAGAGAAGCGCTACGTCACATCATCATCCATGCCAAATAAACGCAGTAATAAAATCTTTAGAAAATAGATCTTTTCGTCTTACTGACGATTGCTCAAAAAAAGAAGCACTTCAAAAACCTGAACAAAATGTTGCATCAAAATGGCTACTCTTTAGGTAAAATAAAGAAGACAATCAAAGGGTGCAATCATGGTCTATGTATCGGTATCTGACTGATGGTTACAGAGGACCAGTCACAAAAAAACAGAGAAAGCTAAGAACACTTCAAATTTAGATATACAGTTTCAATTGATTGACATTTACGAAATCTAACAAAAAACTCTTGATAAAGGTAGCAAAGAAACGTCGAGTAACTATTAATAGTCACTTTACACGAGAATAAACCGGAAAATGGATTTTATTAATAAAACTCGATAAGATAACTATCCCTGTCGATAACTATCGATACGTCGAATATTTCTCTCAAATGAGACGTGCAATTACCGCTTAATTACAGCGGTAATTGCATTGTAGAAAGCTAAAGAGCCCTGCGATAATTGCACAGTTAATATGGTAACTCCAATAAAGTTGCAAGAACTGCATTCGGTTATTTTCATATTTTGTTAAAAGAGCCCTCTTGTCTTGTCGGGCTCTTTCGCCAAAATATAAAAGTAAACTCATGCAGTTTTTAGACACGCTTTCAAAAAAATTATCGGTAATATTATATCGATACCTATATATTAAAAACTATCGCCATAACGAGAACTATCGATATACCGATACTTATCGATATAGCGGTAGTTATCGATCTTTCGATAGTTATCGGTGTATCTATAACCATCGATATTTCGGTAATTATCGGCATATCGATAAGTAAAATATATCGATAGGTAAGTACCCGATACTTATATCGATAGGTGAAAACAGTTATCGCCCATCCCTAGCGATAACTATCGACATATCGATATTTCGATAACTATCGACATATCGATATATCGATACCTATCGATAGTAATCATATATCGATAACTATCGATATATCGATAACTATCGATAACTATCGACATATCGATAACTATCGATATTTCGATAATTATCGGCATATCGATAAGTAAAATATATCGATAGGTAAGTACCCGATACTTATCGATAGGTGAAAACAGTTATCGCCCATCCCTTATTAGCAGCTATTTTACTAACAGCGACTAAGTGTAACGGGAGCGAGTGGCGAGATGATTGGATTTGAATTTCAGAAAAAAAAACCAAAACGCCAACATAAAGATAGGTAACTCACAATTGGAACACAATAGCTGTATATTTGCACTCTGTGTTAGTAAAGGAGGTGTTGGGGTAAAAAGTGACCCCCACGTTTTGTAGCGAATCAAACAAAATCTGGATGATGTCCGTCTGTCGAGCATGTGCAAGTGTGTCAAATACTGATTTCCGGTTAAACGGTGGAACGGATTGGAACCAAATTTGGTACACATATTCTTAGACGTAAAAGGGCAGAATCGCACATTCGCAGGTGTGCGGGTGGTATCTGTGTTAACCACAACAATTTTTTTTATTTGCGTGAATTTTGGAAAACAGTTGTGATTGGTGGAGCAAGGCTAACAACTAGAAAATTTAGACATCTCCATTTTAAGTTAATTTGCTATGGTGGGTGTGAAAAATTTACTTGGTAATTAAAAGACGGGATCATTCAGGGTTGAAATAGTATATATAGATGTCCGAGATTAGTTGGGCAGTAGGATTGTATGTATAGTTTTGAACAACAAATGCAGTTCGAGAAACTAAAGTTCCGCGTAAATTTTTGCATCAAGTCGGCCGGAGAAGTGCGTTTTTTAATCTATCTAAGGATTATTTATGTGCTACAATGAAATTTAAAATTCTTAAATTTAAAGTTGCAAACCTAAATAAATAAATACAATTCATTTGAATACAAATATAAATGTGCTGATCAAAGACAGTCTTCATTACGCGATAAAGAAAAACATGCGCCGGCTTTGTGGCGAATTAACTAAATCATCGGAGACATTTCATTAAATCGTAAATAAGAGTGGCCAAATCACTACTAAAACTGTCAACATTTTGAACAATAAACGCAGTTCAATATGTAGCATTGCTAGAGACGGTAATGACTGGTGCAATTGCTTACTGAGGATTTCATCCAATCTTATAGTTCATTGGACTGTGTACGCAAAGAACAGAATGCAGAATTTCGAAGATGCGGTTTGATTTGTGCCGATCTCGCCTTCGGCTCGTTATGCATTGGTAAAAACTGTTTAACTCTCGAAACTTAGTACAGTGTTGATTATGTAACATCTGTACATCGTAACATCTGTAACATCAGTAACTGTACATCCTTAAATCTTTACCAGCTGTAATAGGGTGACCATATATTTTAAGCATGAATGCTGTACAGCAAATAATAAAACAGTTTTTTTATTATACCTGAATCACAATCTCCGTTTAAAACACTCAAATGCGTGCGAAAAAAGACCTTTAAAACACACGTGCTTTAAAGTTGCTAAGTAACGATACTTCAAGTATGACTTTTGAAACTGTCATCTGGGGCTGAAATAAAAGATCCTCTTAGGTCGCTGTCTGTAAATGCAGAACATTTCTTTGGCTTGTACCTATCCTTTGGTTGAAGGTTTCACAAACGCGCGTAATTTAGGGTATGCTTCCAAATCTGTTCCACTTTTTAATCGCATAGCATTGTTTTAAAGTTTTGAATGAATGCACCAAAATATAGAAGATTTAAATACCTTTGACATTTCCTTCATATATGCCAGCATTATCGATGCATTTAAGACTTTATTCGTAAGTAACTTCCTATTCATCCATGGAAACAACTTTTCATATGCTTGATAATAGGCTTTACTGGATTGAGATTTTACACCTACCAACGTTTGTTTAGATTTTACACCAAGCGATTTAATGGACGGTGTATTATCTGTTTCAACGGAAATCGTTTTATTCACAAAGAAGACAATTTTTATAAGCAAACGTCAAGTGACATTTCCATGGCAATCGTGAAATTACGAACACCCAGCCCACTTAATTAGACATGTATTCGAGTATTACGTCAATACGATTTCATTGAATTTCCTATTTTTAAATTATACTGCAGGTATAATAAAAAATACTATAAGATACACGTGTATAATTGGTCTTTAAAGCACTTGCAACGTTAAAGGCACTCCGCTTTGCGTCGTGCCCTTAAACTCGTTGCGCGTGCTTTAAAGACTTGATTATACACTTGTATCTTAATATACTATTTTATGATGCCATTTATTTTTAAAGATATTTCTCAGTTGAATGAACTTTTTTCAATAACGCTTGATTATCTTTAATTTTTGACAAAAAGTCCTCGCCAGACTGTCCTAAGTTACACCAGTAGAGGAGTACACAAGACTAGTCTAGACTCTAGACTCTAGTTGGTCTCAACCTCAACAAAAACACGTTTTTCGAAAAATCACTGGCGCAGCATTATAACGCATCACATGCTCTAGGACCTAGGTGGGTGAGGTACGGTGAGAACTTACCGAGTGACGACTGCCGAGTCGCGCGAATCGATTGCTTTCCACACTGTGCGGAAGCCCGGAATGGCAAAGCCGAGTTGCAAATTTAATAAACGGAGCAATATGCATACTCCTTATTTTACATTGAACGATATAATGCTGTACATTTGGCTGTACATCACTCGACGCTGTACAGATTGTCAAAATTCCGTACAATACAGCAAAATTCCGTACATATGGTCACATATGGTCACCCTAAGGTCACCCTAGCTGTAACATCTGTTGTATACTAGGTGTAGGTTATGGTACAATCAGCACGCAGAATTATAACTTTTCTTCTACTTCCACTAACACATTCACTAACACACCCCAAATTACACAGATTCTTTACACAATTCATAATAATAATCACCTTTAGCTATGTAATGTACCGTCTTGTTCATCTAATCTCGTACATCTGTTAGGGTTCTTCTTTACATAGACATTTTAAGATAACAACACTTTGCCGTCAGAATTTGAAACTTTTCGACATTAAATTCCAATGGACAATTTAAGGATTCTTAGCCTACCACTAGTGGATCTACTACTTAGAAGCTTAAAAATACTGTACAGAAAACAGTGATAGGTAGAACCGTATAAAACACACCATTCTACTGTCACATTAATTATGCATTCATTTACTTTCATAAGTCTAACACGTATTCATTTCACTTACTTCAGATGGTTGGTAAAGTTAGAAGCTGTATACGTAAACAGGAAAATTAGTTAATGGCAAGCAGTTCACGATAGTTTTAGAGAAGTTTGTATTTGCTTATCATTTACATATAACAATTGTTAGTTGAACCTTTGTATCATACAAAATACTAAATTGAGCTTTGGAAACGCGATCGTGCTTTATAATTTGTGCAAAGGATCCACGATTGCAAAATATTGATTTGTTTTTAGAAGTAACGTATCTGAAATGGATTCTACTCAAAGAGCTATAAAAATAAAGGGGCTTTTATGTTATCTGGCAAAATGTCAAGAGTTGTTGTGTCTTTAAACGCTTCATTTCATTTGTTCTCGTATGTTGCACATATAGATCCATTCATTTCCATTGCATGGTTTACGATCTGATTTGTCTACCATAAGATAGCAGCAGAAAACTGGTTGAGACTCGTGGTAAAAACCCCAAACATTTAAAAACTGTTTTACAAAAATACAGTTATACATTTTTAATTAGTGGCTCTTCTTGCATAACAAAGAAGACAATGGTACAAGTAAAATTTTAAGACCTTTCATTACAGGATTAAAAATATCTGCATTAGCAACAACTCAATGCAAACACTAAATTTTAAAAACAAAATTGAGGAGGGGTGCTAACTGCTAAGATAAGGTTGAACTGATACGAAATTGAAAGATTTTATCGAACAGTTTACCTACATGAATCCCTTCCATTAATTTTTAATATACGATTACTAACAATTTGACTCGATAACATACCAGTTACAAGTTACATTTCGCTTATCTTTAGCTAAATTTCCTTTTCCCTTGATAGCGTGAGAATCTAATTAATCTTTAATATTTATAAAACTTTATCCCTTCACATTTGTTACATATTTACGATTCCTTTCAAAACTCGAAGTTACAAAGTTTCGTAGCATTTGTATGTGGAATCTGCCTGCTAAAATGATTGGAAAGCTCTCAGGGGTATATGCTGAATATAAATGTTTGCTATTCTACATAGTAAACTGCGAGGTAAAATTTTATACCTCAACGCGGTCAATGGTGATGTGTGAATTTTAAAACTGCTTACTGACGTAGTTTATTTGCGAAATAAAACCTTTTATTACGAGGAAGTACTCATATTTCAACTCTTGCGAGGTGTGCGATTATTTATAAGTATCATATACGGTAACAGCGTATAGCTCAATGAGTAAATTTGTATATAATAACTTTGTCGACGTTTTAGCTGTGTTTGGTGTTTCAGCTTACAATTGGTCTTTTCCGGCTTAGTGTTACACAAGATGGCCGAAACAAAATGGCGGCGGCTTCAGGCCTCGTGCTGGAACTAAGAATAATATCTACAACAAATAAAATTGTTCGCGAGTGTGAATGAAAGCATTGTTCAGTATAATCACTTGCATCCTTTCAATTTAAGAACTTATCACCACTAGAAGAACGCAGGATAACTTTCTACTCGCCCACTAGAAAAAAGCGCGAGTCTGCTGTAGAATTCCAAATAAGTGCCATCGACTTCGCTAAATCTGGGCTTATCTTCCAGGTACTCCCATTAAAAGTTAATAAACCATATTAATTTCCCCTTGTTTAATGTTAAAACATATTTTTTTAAGTGAAGTTTTAATTGGAAAATGATTGTTTACTTTTCTTGTGCCTCCCTCCAATAATGTCAACACATTAATGCTAATTCCTTTATAAATCCGTTGCTCTTTGTATACAGACCAGTTAATGTACATGCCAGTAAAAAGACCCTTATACACCGTATGTATTTGTGTTAACAGCATATCAACTGGGGTCAACGCTATCTCAGCGTGATGTGTATGTTCAGTACAACTAAATACGTATATATTGAACCGGTGTAATGAGATAAATTATCACAGTGCATGGCAAATCAAATATTATTCGATCGAATTGTGACTGTTTGTATTTACGTTACATGCCGTGGTACATCTCCAATTGAATGCAATCTGATTACTCCAGTGTACAAGCTGTTATCTGTACTTTTAAATTGGCACATTTCGAAATTAATTTCATCTCGTGAAATGTAGTGGCAATTCCATTTATTGCTGAAGCTCGCTTGCGATAGTGTGGTGTAGAACGGAAAATCTTAGAAGGATGGCTTACGTCATGCCTGTACTGCCACTTGCATTACATTTAATTTTTTACCCTTTTACCGCTACCTTCGTCTATAAGATTTCTCAATTTTAAAATTTATCGAAATCCTCTTCTGTATAGGTACCATCTTAGAAACGGGAACATTTGGACGACGACAATGACAATTATTTAAAAACCCCCATCCCCTTTTTGTGAAGGACGGTATTCCTCTCATTACTGATAGAGCAAACAACCTGATTAAACCTTTTTTCAATCGTAATTTTGGAAGTATGCTGGCAAGAATAACAATTTACTAACTTTTGGCACTATTTATATTGTTAGTGAAACCGCACCATTATGTTGCTATTGGCTATTTCTTAATGATCTAATTATAGTGAACGAATGATAATGATTGTATAATATGTATTATCCATTACCCACTATTAGGTACTTGATACATTGGTATAATAACCACAGCGGTGGTCATTGCGTTTGAATGAAAGGCATTCTATTTTTAAAAGAAATTATAGAGAAGCTTATTGTATTATACGAACAGCATCTGCCCCGAGAACGACAGAATACTCAAATCTAAGTGCTGCCGATAGAGTTATGGAAGTAGATACCTACTTATTTTAAAAGGACTTAACAAAACAAATCCACCGAAAAGCAGTTACGAAATCGCCAAAAACAATCGGATCTGCCTGAATTGTTTAGATAGTGGACACGTCGTTGCTCATTGTCCATCGGTGGGGAATTGACGCACTTGTGATGAGCACCATCACACACTCTTGCATTTTTCGAATAGACCTTTTATAGTCTGTCTCACCTTGACTTTACAGTTTACAGCAATCCATATGGAAGTTTTTAGCGCGGCTATGTCGATTTTAATTTTACTACTAATCGTCATAATTTACAACGAAATCGATTTTTTCCACTTTCCACGAAATTTGTCAAATATAGGTATTCTTACACGATTAAGGTATTGTGCACAGGTACACCATCTTGTTGAAACGAACAGTTTCCAACTTTTGTTTTCTTTTGTGTGCCGTACATCGTTTTATTTGTAGGAAAAACTGCTACTCAATATAGTATCTACTTTTTTACGGGCCATAGAAAAATATAAAGTTAATAATGCTTTTTCAGAAATGAAATGTCTCAACCTCTCTTGTAAAACTCAATAAGTGACAATGAAAAAATGTTTTTTTTTGTATCTGCTCAAATCACTCAGAAAAGATTACAAAGTAAAATAATCAATTCCTTGCCTCTAATTTGATCATCTTCATATCTTCTATGGTTTCTGAAATCCCCATGATAGACATTTGATAACTTTTTTTCACTAAAAGTTATTAAATGATCAAGAATTGGAATATATATAACTCTTTTCCAATAGTCACTAGGCGACCGCCTGCGTAACTGCAACTGTCTAAGAGTGTCCAGGAGGGAGCGCGCTCCCCATGCGCCCCCCTTTAAATCCGCGTTTGTGCACAGTATTTTCGAAAATGTACACTCTGATTATTTATAAGTAGTAGAGAATTGTATTAGTAGCGCTGTAAGATCTTAATTAATGAATAAAATTGAAAAAGTTTGTAATAAAAATTATTCCTGGAAA
>NW_022170738.1:35508545-35540111 GCF_008802855.1 Photinus pyralis | reverse complement strand
CGCGTAAAACATATTAAGATTGGGTTACTGCCCGCCAGACTGACGCTGACAGACGATTAACCGGTTATGACGCATCCGGAAACCATTGAGCCATAAAATATAGATCGCAAATCAATTAACAATCCATCGACTTGAAACATTTGAAATTTTGTAATAACCTTCTTTCTAATAGAAGTACCCTGTATACTTTGGCCGGAATTTCATTTGGAGGCCATGGCTAACCCACCATGATCAATCGGCTGTGTAGTCGGGTCAGACCTTTGACTGGGTAAGTATCTGTAGGGCAGTGGCAGAAGGGCTGACTAGCCTTCCTCGAATGAAATACTCCAAAAAGCGAATTCAGACCTATTTTCGACTACACTTTATCCTTTTAATAGTCCCCTTGTTGAGCCCCGTGGTGGGTGGGGAACGAGAGGGACGAATTTACATTCTTCTGACATGGAGAGTGATAAAAACTAAACCAGGATACTCCCAACTTATGTTACAGGTCCCCGAGCCTCAACAACACACCAAACGAAACAAACACATCTCTGGCACTGATCAGAAGAGGATAAAGGCCAGGCTAGTCCAAGTGGGTCAAACTAACACCTAAAGGTAGTGCAGGAAGACTGCTTTCCTAGGCTCCACAGGTCTAGGTCCCGGGGAACCTAAGCTGATGTCTCCTCCACACAGCCGTGAAGGATCAACCTCAAGGGAGGCTGAAAGTTTTCGGTATCTCCTCACCAAACGTAGAGAACACCCTTTCGGGGGACGCCTCTCGCGTCCGGCCGACTTACAGGACAAAGTAGATCTTCTTATCAACTCCAATTTCGAGAGTCCTTTAAAGAGGTATGTCTTCTGAGGACAGCCAAAACGCCCTATAACCATCCCTGGTTGTGCAGGGCGCTCGATAAGAAAAGAACTCAGTTGGGCAAACTGTTCAATAAGGCAAAGAAGAACACAGCTATAACCGATAGGAAGGCCTATAAGGTAAACCTATGGCCGTATAAGAAGGGTATTAGGCGGTGTTAGAGAGAGGCGTGGAAGAGTTTTTTCAGCTCTATAGAATCCACCTCTTCTGCATCCCGCTTAAAAGAACTGTAACAAAAGGTTCATATTATAATTCAGCTAGCCTCCAACCAGATGCTGGTTCCTACACGGACAACCTATCAAAAACAACCGAGGTACTGATAGAAAATGGACACCTTCCCGGGCCCACCAGCACCATACCCCAACTGGTCAGAGGTAACCGTCTTCATTCCCACGGGAAATGGCTGGGCGGTAGCCAGTCAGATGGTGGATGTGGCGAGTGTGACCTGCGTTCTCAGCATACAAATCACCAGAACGGCGTAATACCAGCCTTCCTGCAATGGGGACTGGGAACCGGCTTTGAATATTATTCAAAGGAACCGGCAAATTTGAGGATGCTTTAAGCAGACTGATGCAATGAGCTCTTAACGTAACCGAAGAATGGAACACTCCTTGTAAAAACGGGGCTGGTACTCTTCACAAGAAAGGAAAGGTAGAGGGTCTTAGATTAGAACTCACCTGCTATTCCAAAAACACCTCCAACTTTTAGAGTTAGTATGCTCTGGTATGGAGCCATTGTCTGGTGGCCTAGCACTAGATTCTCCACGGCCGCCGTCACGGAGATCTTTCTGCGGCTCTCTTCAATAGATCTCCACGTGAGAGAGCAGACAATTCTGGCATCCTTGCGTCTCATAAATAAGGGGTTGTTGAATAGCAGAGGTATTGAGGTGGGGGCCACTCTCGAACCCTGGGCGAAGCGATTAAACGATTGCCTATCCTAGAAGGGCACACTCACCCCTCAATTCATATTAGTGAAGAACTGTCACATCTTTCTTGATGAGGATGTGGCAGCCAGATATATTCATGTCCTCGGATGGATCTAAAACCAATGGAAGGAACGGGCGGTATTTACTCCAAAGAACTGAACTACTTAGCAAACTTCCTACTGTATTATAGTCAGAATTGGTAGGACTAACGCCTAGTGCAAGTAATGTTCTTATGCATAACGCAAAGAACAACACTATCAGAATCTCCAGTGACAGGAGGAATGCCCCGCAGGTACTTGGTCACTGTAAAATTACCTCTAGGTTGGTTTCTGTATGTACTAGAGCTAGTAGCAAGTCAAAGGGCATGCTGGAACGGAAGGTAATGACCAAGCCGATTAGTTGGCGCGACCGGCCTCAAGACAGGTGTTTTATGGTCCAGAACCGGCTCAACAGTTGCAACTGTAAACAATTTAATAACTCAAGACATCCAAAGCCAGCACAGGGATGGGTGAAACATGATGTTAGATTGTCGTCATACGAGAGAAGTAGCCTGGCGAGTTTTTGCACAGAGCTATCACGGCAGAACTTAGCCTCGAGGGACAGGTAACCTCAATTAATGACACGGCTATACGGCCATACACGTTTAATTCACGGACGGTAACTGGGGCAGAGCGCGGTAATACAACAGACACGTCTGAGGTACTTTTCTCAACAGAGCTGGTGTCAGAGCGCGATTTACAATCGCTAATCCCAAATACTTGGGGGTACTCCAATCCAAATTAAACAAGCACAGATTTGGTAGAATCCCCATCTGGTGGAGGATGTTAACAGACAACGAGACGGCACGCCACTTACTTTGTGAATGTGCTGCTCTCTCGAATTTGAGGCCTATGTATGTACGCATGGACCCTGTCGCGCCCGATTTCGCCCTTTGGTTTCGAATATTTTAACATTTTCTCATGGGACCGTTAACAATTCATATTCATCGACTTTCCATACGCCTCCTGGTTTGAAAGAAATTTGCTTGGTGACAACTGATTTCTTTGTAGCAGCCCAATTATTTAGAAAAAATAAAAATAATTTCTATGTAATGTTTCAAAATGAAATATAGTCTAATCGGGAGGTAACGCTAATCCGGGGCGTAAATCCTTAATTACATAAATTGTAAACTTAATTTTCAGCAATTTTTATATATCTCAGATTTGGATAATACCTGCTATCGGAATCCTTTTAAATAAAGTTCAAAATTTTCCGCGAAACGATCCGTGATTAAGATCTCACTGTCGAATAATCTTTTAAACCTCAAAGTAATCCAATTGAGTAAAGTTTACTAAATTTAGATATACGAACGTCTCCTTGCCGAATGTAGAATTAACTTTACAACTTCGCCACCTTTGGAGAGAAAACGTACATAAAAGCTTATACCGGGACAATGAAACTGTCGTTTATAATTTGTTATCGCATTGAAAGCCGCGTTTACTCTAGAGATACACAATAAAGTTTAGATGAGCAGGAAAAGCTTTCAGGATAACTGATAATGTTCCTTTCCTACATTTCTCGGTTCAAAAGCTTTAAATGATACAAGGATGTATCTGAAATTAATTACCATATCTTTCTCACAAAGGAACGGTTAAACACAATTCGTACAAGGTGTTTTATCTTTTTAATTATTCAGTGCAAATTTATGAAGGGCTCTTTGCTGTAATTTTATTACGATTCGCTTTATGACGTGATGTACTTTCATATACCTGTGCACAATGGCTTTTACTTTGGTTTTATGTATTGCTGCGCTTTTACCGCGATTTTTCGATGGCACCTTCAATAATAATCATAAAGCTTCTTACTTTTTATTTTTTCAATTTTTAGACTTGCCATCCTTTTGCTTAGCGAAGAAAACAAGGTCTTATCCAATTCGATTTTCCGCCGATAAGCATGATCTATAGTCCGCCCAAACAGAAACAAAATCTAATCCCCTAACTCCTTATGACAAGGAACTAACGGTGATTTACTGTTGACCTTTCTAACACCGAATAATTCTTAAAATGCGTAGTACTGAGTGGGTATATTTTGTGTTGTAATTCTTTTAGGAATTTAGTACAGAATTATCAAATCAAGTTTTCGAAATCGCAGTTCCATTTCCAATCGAAATCAAGGGAAGAATCGTGATAATTTCATTAGACAAACAAAAATATCGATTATCGTGAGTTCGGTATTGACAATTTATGTTTTCGTTGCGGTCGTGATAATCACAATGAAACTGAATGCTATACAAATTGTGACAATTTAAAGTGTAAACATTGTACCTCCTTCGAAATAAAGTCAGTTCAAAGTGGGCAAATACAAACAGTATTAACCAAATAGCAAATATTTATGATTCTAATCAAATTATTGACGTTTTAGATAATAAATGTGAGCCTGAAAATAACTGTAAACATTCAGTATCATAGTTCCAGATCAACTGAAGACATGTATGTTGTTCCAAAGGACTTAGACCCACTTTTCTACAGAGCTTGGATTCTCCATCTAACATCAACTTGGAAGAAATAGACCCCGACAGTTTCCATAATAAAAATTCGTGTCCTATTAACAAAAATGATATTCGAACACAATTCTGAATTTCTGAACAAAGAATCGGGTTGATCGTTAGTCCACCAAAATTACTTTAATGTTGTACAAACAATAATCTAAATAATAAATAAATAAATATATTGGATATTCATTATTTGGAATATGAAAATAAAATTCTGTGTGCACCTCAGGCATTAGTTGATATTTATTTAACCCTCGGGCGACTTACAAACCCTCGGGCCAGAGGCATAAATATTGTCTTAACGCCCTTGATACATAAATAACTATTATTTTTATGTATGACCATTGAATTAATTTTTTATTCAATGGTATGACATAATAATTTAAAAATAACAATGGATCTAAAAATTACTGTAAAAGTTTACCTCTATCAAGACCCAAAATAAATCGCTTATTGGGTGCCTTTATTTCTAAGCTCGACGCGTTCTGGCAATATGACAAATTCCAGTACACATTCTGTCATTGCAAAAGATCCAGAACGCATTCTGGGATACATTAATCAACCAGAAAGCGGTTTATAACGGTTGGTAGAGTTGTCGCTGCGTTTTATCAAATCCGTCGCATAAACGGCCAACTAGCTCAGGGTTAAACTAGAAAATACAAGCTGAAGATCTGCCCCAGCGGTAGTTCGTTCTGGGAATTTGATCTTTCGTACTTCGTTGCACTTACCAATGGTTGAGCGCCACTCAATTTCTAACTTAGCTCCCCCCGTATGAAATAGCGAAGACACGAGGGTAGTAATAACAATAAAAATTTAGGTACTAAAATAAATGCTGGTATGTTCAAACAAATGACAAAAAATAAAATTTCTCTCCACAAAGGGATAGCGTATCATACAAATATTCAAAATACTCCCCCAAATACTCAAAATTATAACTTACGTTATGCAAAAATCTTATTGAGTTCACACAGTTTAACAAAGCGCCAATCAAGAATGATCGACTAAATTGATAATTGCGTCTTTACACAACTTTCAACAAATTAATTCTGTACCTGAGAGCCAAACTGTATTAACTCAAAAAAAATTAAATTTTACAGCAGAGCGATTTGAAAATTTATGTCATTAAAATTAATACAAAATATTTATTTAATAACTATTAAAAAAGAAATTAAACTCAAAAATAAAATGTAGATGTCCTTAAATTTTCCCTTTTCTAATTTTCAAAAATTTTCATTATTTTTGCCAAAAAAAGTTATTAAAGGTCAATTAAATGGAGTTAATACCATTTGGCCCTAATACTTCGAATCACAAACTGTATTAAATACTTTTTTGAAAAATGAAAATGGAGTTAATATGGACAATAAAATACTAATGTATTCTGAAATTATTTATTTATTATTTTTAATGATTGCACGGTGTAAAAAAGCGACTTCCAATATTTTTCTTGACTTATTTGCCATTTTTTCGCAGAGTAATAAACACACGTGCACTTCTACACAACATCAACGCACTGAAAACTGTACTATGTCCACACATGTAAGTTTCTTTAACAATATTAACTCCATAATACTATTTTGCTCGGAAAAGGTTATTGATATAATACTGTTTAACTTTGGCCAACTTCAAAAGTAGATTATATAGGACTTAATACTATATTCCATGTGAAAAAGCGAATCTCGTTTAGTAGGAAGAGAACTTAATACCGATTTGAAAAAAAATGGAGTTAATACAGTTTGGCTCTCAGGTACAGAATTGATATTTCAGATAAAAATTCGCGCGTATAGGGCCAAGTACCAGTAAAACATAAGGTAACTCTTACCTTGTATCAATTATACGTCGACGTCAAGAAATGAGCTCAGTTCTCGCATCCAAAACCTGCAAATAATAAAAAGAAAACCTCCCAAGTCGCAGAGCTCGGTATATAATTAATTAACTAATGCCTGAAGAGCCTCGCTCTACTCGTAATTTGCTTCTACAACAGGTACGGTACTTAATCGGCCAATCTCTGCAAAAGAAAGTGGTGGACTCTAATAACATTCACGTTTCAAACTCGATCATAACCTTAACCGAGATGGCGAAGATATTAAATGGGCATTAATGTTACTTGAATGTGATAGCACTTAACCCAGAAGGGGCAAAATAGTTATTAACTAATATGTTATAAAGAGTTACGGAAGTTGTCTCTTTGTTGGGGATGGGGTCGAATCCCGACATCAAATCTCCTGACCCGGTAACCCAATTCCAGAAAATGACCGCCTGTTATCAGCAAGTGGAAGGTATATCAAGGGCGTCGCCATGCGCAGGCAACGGTGGATTTAACCCAAGGTTGCATTCTCGTACGTCAACAGAATGGTAGGTAAAGCGTCTCCGAATCTTAAACTGGTACTATTTGGATTTGAACAAACACTAAAACTAAAAATTTAAACCCTAGAAGAAATGTAACTCTTTTCGTTGATGTCATAAAATGTACATACTTCTTAAATAAGAGGGCTACTTGTAGATGAAGCAGCATTTTATTGTCGATGTAAATTTTCGCATAACAGATGACAACCGAACAATAAGGAAGAAAAACGCAATTATATCCTCTCATAGGTGAATCCCCCCTAACAATATTTCCGGTATCCCGAAATTAATGACACCAATCGCCAGAGATTAATAAATATGATGATGGCAACTAAAATTCCATGCGTTCTACCTAACCCCTCAGCTATTTGTTCAAACGAAGTGCACTTTGTTACGGCTATGATATTGACAACCAAAAATCACGGCGCCGGCAATCGGCGCGGTAAAAAGGCGTGGTTAAAATTCCAACAATACATACGAGTCATCTATTCAAAAGTTACGAGGATCTTTCAACAAGTAAATATTGACCGCTTCGTAATGGAGAAAATAAACCGTTACCGTTTTTCGGTCATTGGCATTATCCTGGTGGCCAGAATGCGTTTTGGTCACATTGTTCGGTCAATATCGCTGTTTGATCCTAACACGTCTTTGTCAACATTGTTGCATTCGCAAAACCAACAATACGCAATTTCGGCGTCTCTGCACTCATGTTACCGACGCACACTTTATTCAAGGACTGCCCCAACCTGGTCGTCTGGTAAAAGATTAATGCATTTTGACAGCATTAGAATACCATATATTTTTCAAATCCAAGCAACGGCAGAAATTTATTGAACGTAACTTATTAACACTTCTGTGTATTTACATCTACCATGCACATTGTCATTTAAAAATAGACATTGGAAAAAACAATACACGTAAATCCCCATGTTTATTTTTTAATAAATATCACTGTAGATAATTATACTCGGAACGTTGTTTTTTTAAAAGCTTTTTCGATAACTTTTACCATTCTCGATGAACGATAAACCGAATGGTACTGGAATAATGGCATCCATTTTGAATGGCGGCATACTGTAGATACGTGGGGGGTAGGAAATGACTACTCCATAAAGAATGTTCTCTATTTGCTTATTTATTTATTATTGTGAGCTGCTGGACTATTACCTACTTTATTTCTCTAGGTAGGTACGTAATTTGAAAGAACAACGTCGTATCTCAAATAAACTCGCTATAAGTACAATAAAAATGACGCACTTCATAACACAAATTACGTTCAAAGTATGCTCTCATATTAAAAGACGTTCACATATTTGCATTTAGCTAGCGCCTTAGGCGCAAATAACGATTTAGAAGATCCTTAAGACCATAAATTTTACTTTTTACGCTGCAAAAATACCTTCCTGTGTAAGTTACTTGCTGAAACAGCTATAGGAGAATATATAAATTACACTTTTGTTAACTCTGGCAATAAACGGTGAAGTCGGGGGAACTTCAATTGGAAAAAAATGTATTCTATGAAATTCCATTGGTGTGTACAGCATGTTCGTATCTGATCTTTATTTAACTAGGCCAACAATCATTACGTTCATACAGCTGAAAAGTAGAACATAAATTTCAATGCATGCTAAATTATTCCATCCGCTGGATTATTTATTTATAAAGAACTTCAGATTTTACTATCAAATATTGTTCCAGTAAAAAAGATCAATCTTATATGTTGGAGAAGCTTTGCATATTCCACAACTTCTAAGCTGTTGATATGGAAATGAAACACTCACCCTTATTCTCACCCACAGAAATAGAGACGTTAACAAATTCTCAGCGCCATGTGTTCTACGATATTC
Organism: Photinus pyralis; assembly: GCF_008802855.1. Lineage (NCBI taxonomy): Eukaryota > Metazoa > Arthropoda > Insecta > Coleoptera > Lampyridae > Photinus > Photinus pyralis. The sequence goes on along the minus strand of NW_022170738.1, from coordinate 35,531,616 downwards.
ACAATTTGGTAGCTAATATAGCTAGTTGGATAATTGCGGGGTTTTTAATAGACCACAAAGGATTTATCTATGGTAGTTTTTGGTTTAGTTAGTAGTTAACATTCGCATCGGTGTAAATAAGTGAATTTAATTAAATGATGTACAAAATTTGAGGTTCGTTGTAATTGCTTTCGCCACTTCCGGAGATCAACACGTCTTCATGATCTACTTTCAATAGAAATCGGGTGCATCTAAATTCCTTTAGATTCAAATGTCCACTGTCAAGGATTTTTCCTAAACTGGACAAGAAAAATGTAGGGGTTTGAGATTGATTTTCGTACAAATAAACCCTTATCATAATTTACACTTGCGTCAACTATATGATAAAACGTTTATGTAAAGCTATTCCATTTATTTGCAAATTTCTCTCATGCTTATGTTTTTGGTAGAAAATTGCAGGATAAATTATTTCTGTGGAAAATAGACACATCAATCCAGATGTAATCGAAAATTTGTGATTTCCTTTGAATTATTTATTTTCAACTGACGCATATTTGAGCGAGTGGACTACTGCAATACTCGTATATGATTATAATGTAACCTGAGTTAACTTCCATTCAAATATGATTACGCTCTCTGCCCTGTTGAATAACACATGTCTGAGAAAAGATTCCTTTTTTATTCGATAGTAAAGCAGGCACTTCATTCCATTTAATTTCATATTATGACGTACGATGTACACATTGCTGTTAAAACACGAGTCAGTATACTACGCATAATTAGTAGTGTAACGGAAATGCTCCAGACATGACGTCGCCTTTGGCGCTCTGGAATTTTCTACGCGTATTCGAGAATGTTCGGGACTTACATTGCTTGCGTGTATAAATGGTTGCGGACCGAACATCGCAGCAGTCTACTATCGAACGAGGTCGAGTACGAACGAAACATAGAGCGCGAAAAGCTGATATAAATTTCGAAGTGTGTGATATAAATAATCGATATAAATTGTACGGATTTTATAGTGTTTTAATTTTGTTTAATAAATATTGATATAAATCGAACCCGAATTTATAAAACACGTTACAGTAGTTTGCGCAATTTTATTTTGTTTCTCAGAAAGACCGATTACGTACTATACTGCATTCATTATAAGAAGGTAGTAGATGGCGCTGTGTTTGAAGATAAACACGCACAGGAAAAATATAAAACGGCACCAAATTATTGTAAAGTAGAAATATTCAACACTGCGAACAGATATAAATCTTTGACAATATCAACTAATGACACTTCGACAGTTTAGTTGGCAACATATACTACCACTTTACAAAATTCACCAGTCGTTTTATGTTTCATTGTAATACTGACTCGTGTTTTAACCAATCACAGTGAAGGTCAAAGCCTCTCTATGCTTTCTACCGCTACCTTCTTAAAATGAATACAGTATAGTTTCGCATTTTTATCTAATAATAAGTATTTGACGTATGGGTCGTCCTTTTGATTGAAAGTGAATTTACACCATTATTAGACAAATTATTGCATTTATTAAAATTGATGACATTGTAAAATGATAATGGTGCAGGTGTATTTAAAAAGTGTATGTTATACCAGTATAGTTTTACGTCGGTAAAATTTGTTATTATAAAATTGAAGATCATTCAAGTGTTTAAACAGTAATATTGTTTTATTTATTGTGGTCAATGCTGTTTAATTAACATTAAATTCGTTGCAGTTAGACTTAATTAAGGTAGTATTGGCGAAAGATAGAGTTTCGTTTTAAAGTATTAGTAATTGTTTTTAAATTTTATCACTTGTGTTTGCAAACCCGGTAAATTTAGAATCTTTTGTAAATTGTTTGTGAGGATAAGTGTAATTAAATTTTGTTGTTGTGACTTTTTGAAGTCAGTAGTGGATTAACAGTCCTATTTATTGTTTGGTTACCCCTGAAGTTCTGTCATCTGTCTATCATTATAGATTGAGGATTTGAGGATTGTCAGGTATTTTTTCATCTTGTCTTTCATTATTCAAATGTTCATTGTGTAAACTTAAAAAATGCGTTTTTAGCATTCTGCATCCCATTTAGAGTGCTTGTCGTATTCCTTGTAGCTATTGTATTCTATTCATACGGTTAGTCCGACCAGACAGCATTTAGGCGCACCGAAGGCCCGGTAGTGTTATCTGTTTCGCCACAGAACAGCACGTGTGCTCTCCTACAAGCCCACTGTTGTGGAGGTGATAGGATTTTGTCCATTGCTCCGTGAGGTAATCTTCCTTATCTATTTCTATTCAGTTCTAGATGCTAAGAAGACCCATATTTGCCTAGGAAACCTGTTTTGAAGGCCTTGGACTGAGTCTGAGTCCAGTTTTGCACTTATTCCGTTGTTAGTGAGCTGTGGAGGTGAAAAGTGAGTGATGTAGTGTGAATTTACTCTATAAACACGACTTAAAATTTTGTTTTGTGAAAGGCAAGGACGAAGTGCCATGTTGGTAGCTGCTAAAACTTCCGGTGCCACACCATTAGTAATTTCATGTCGTAATGGTCACTATTTCGGAATTCTTTATCGAGAGCTGTCACAGTCGCTAATAAAACATGGAGCACAGGTAAACAGTACAACACGGACGAAGTCCACACCTTTGAGAGCAGCACATACCTCGTACTCTTTTTATGCAAATACAGATCCGTAAAAAGATTCAATGGAGCACACCACAGACGCCAAAAGAAAGAGAAACCACTCCAAAGATAAATGGTGACAGCCAAAACACTAATCCCGTAAGACACGAAAGTCAGTGACAGTAATGGCCTACCAAAAAAAAATTACCATGCAAGCTATTGGAAAGCAGAAACTTCACTGAGGGGAAGAGAACGACGCGCAATACTGAATTAAAGAAGAGATAGCATTAAGTGCAGACAAGTACCAATAATACTAGAATAACCTCTATCGGCAAAACAAAGAACTAATGTAATAAGAAATTTATACTAAGATAATAACAAATTTACTACAGGATTAACATCTTAAATAGATAAATAAATCGCGTAAGAACTAATAAAGAGAGTAATAATACTAAATATAAGAGTACGAATCAAATGTTACTTAAACAGTATTTAAATGAGTAATTTCAATCGGTAAGAAAATAAATTTACCAGTGTAAAGCTAATACACCAGTCAGGGGTTCAAGGCCCATTTACAGTCTTTTTTATTATTCTTTCCAGGTCAGATGGGAGTCTATGATAACTCCTAAATATATCACTGACCTGGTCAGACCCAGTTGAAGTCCTTGAAAACTGAGCCCATCAGCTCTCTATTCGTAAATGGAGCAACCTGTGTCTTTTCCGGGTTAACGGCTACTTCACTACCTATCCACCTATTTAAGTGGGGCCGGGGACATACCGAAATTATCGGAAATGCGCGTACAGATGAACTTGCCAAGCAAACGGTTAAGAATGCGGAATTTCCATTGCGTACAACAAATTGTCGATTAAAGCCTTGAAGCGACTCCTGCGTGTAAGTATTTTGTCGGAGACCAAGTTCCTGCTCCGTCTATTTTTCAGCTGAAGTCATAGGGCTACGAGATCCCTGATGCAGAAAGAATCATTAGATAAGACTCGATTCATCTGTCGACATAAATTCAAGCCCTAGTTAGCTGTCCCTCTTATAATAAGGATAGTCCTCCACCTGGCCCAGACCTCTTACTCGCTCCCTGTAACCCCTGGGTTCGTCTATGAGGCCTGTGTGCTTTACAGCAAATAGACGGCCCGTTAAACAAATAGTCCATTTACTGTGCTGCAAATTGCTGTGTAAGAAGGTTACTATGTCCATCACTGATGTACTAGGTTCCCCTCTTCTCTAGTGATGCTGACGGTTCTACCCAAAAAGTTCGTCGACATCTTGCTCGACCTCCGAGGGCACCGGTAGTAATACCAACGCCTTTTGGAGGTCGATGACGGGGGATTCAGCCCCCTCCGTCGCAACGGAACTGGGTCCCGGGGCTCCGGTGGAACCCTCTCCCTTACTTGGCGCAACCGGAGCACTCGTGTTCTTCTGAAATGTGAAGTCCGAGACCGCCGCGTGCACTTGGTAGATCTGCGAGAGGATTTTGCCTCCGGAGGCGCTTCGAGATGGTGCCCATATTTTCCTGGAACCCATATAACACCGCCACTACCTTGGTTACTTTAAAGGCGTGTCTCTGCACTGTCAGAGATGCGCCCAATAAGAAGGACGGTCCTCTCCAACTAGTCCATAGTCCATTGGTTATCGCATTTGGTCACAATGATACCCTGCGGATTAGGTGCTTCTTCTTAGACTGCCCTGAGCCATTCATGTTAATAGTGTCTTTTTGCTCTTTGCTAATTCATGATCGCCTTTTTTATTAGTTTGGCTCTTCTCGTAGCTGGTTTTCATTTCTCATTTATATTCCGTTAACCTTTCCGCTCTCTTATATAATTGAATTTTTCCGTTTTTTTAAGATAATTCAAAGGAGCCCTTGTACCTTTTTTGATTGGCCTTTTACGTCATTCTGAATAATCTGTCATTGAACTTTATCCAACCATCAATCATTACACTCGCAAGAGTTACAGTAAAATATTAATCATTTGGCGCAGAACGCAAGGATTCCACTCCTAGGTGATGACATTTAAGGGTGTCAGGTCTGGCATGGTGCTTTCAGTAGGTACCTTTCGGAATACGAAGATTACTTTCTCCGGAAATAAAGTGTGGGGAATTCTAGCTGGAATTATTTTCCTAAATTGTATTTCATTTTTTCTAGTCCTTTTTTCTGAAAATCGCTACAAATACGAGTTTTCATATTATTAATATAGGTAGGATATTGGCCATGTGTCAAAAGCTCCCTGACAGCACGCACGATCAGTACAAATTAAGGACTCATAGTTGAAAGTTATAATAGAGCCCTACGGTCTTTTACACATACCCATGTCAGACCACTTTATTAATTATTTCTGGAAGGCATTTAACCAAATTTGGAATTTAACGCAAACTAAAACGTAACCTCTGCCCGTTTAGCTTAACTAAAAACTTTATTTCAAAAAGAGGTTTACGCCTTTTGATCGACGGAAAACTTTTGGACGGGATTACAGGGGTGATAACTAAAGAAATTGGGCACAGGTGTGATAAATAAACGTAATTTATTTTTTACTTGCAAATCTCACCAAAAATAATAATGTTGGGTAGACTTTTGTCATTTCATTTTGCAAGAGTGGGTCCCATCTCTAAGTGTGCTGCCTTTTAGATATGAAAATAACAATAAAGTGAAGTGGCGCATGAAAGCGTGAAGTTTTCTATGGAAATGTACTTTTTAAACAAAGCTGATGTTTAAATTGTGTACCTACCTACGTATTTACTTTATAAATCGGCGAATTTACAATCTCGAAACGTCAAAGCATTCGTTACTGCAATGAAATTGTCACGCTCTCGCAGAATGCGGAGAACTGTATTGATCAATAGACTCTATTCGCAAAAAAACTCAATACAACACGTATACTAATACGCTAATGTCAACAATTGTAAATTTAAACGCATCAGTCTGTTTTAGTTTTATCGGTATTGAACGCATTCGCATTCACAATTTCCTTTTAGACAGTTCAGTTCTTACATTAACAATGACAGCTCCATGTCGTTTACACAAGTCCTTCCTGTCGCATGTTTCAGTTTCAATTTCTTCGTTTGATCTGAATCCTGACTTTCTTGTCACTATATTCCTTTCCTTTGGAAAAAAATCCTCATTCCATCCCGTGCTTTTGTGCTACAAAACAGAAACGTCTGAAAGAGTTTATTCAAATTTCCCGTACATGTGATTTGTTGATTTTGAAACAGATTCAATAGCGTGCAGTATTTTCAAACCAGGGTTGGCACTCTATATAATTAGAGATATAACTACGAGTTGAGTTTTGTTCACAATTACTATTAAAAGGTGTATAGCAACGTTATAATTCAGGGTGGCCGTATTGTAAATATTCGAAAACGAGAAAAAAACCCGTGGGAAGTAATTTTCTCTGGTCACTGCCCCCCCCCCCTTGATAACTGAGGCTCTGGAAGTTTGTACTCCTGCTCCAGCAGAGACTAAATATTTTTTTGTGGTAATTCCAGTCTTTATCCCTTCTTTGTGTTGTGCCTACGTACTTTGACCGTTGGATCTATTCTGCGTGCCCCAGTGTCTTATTCCGAAAGAGGCAGTTTGAAATTGATAAGTTTCTTGGATTGTCTTAGTCCAGGGGCAGGTTCGCATAGACGTTCCCACGATTTATTGAGTTCTTATCATCCCTCCAGCTGGACTTGCTCTTGCTTCATAGTATGGTTTCGATTCACATTGGGGATGGTTGGTGCCGGCTGAGCGAGGCGATCAGGGTCCTCGTTACCGGATAACCTCTCATGGTTTCATGGTTTTTCACCCACCCGAACGCCAATACGATTACCTTAGAGGTTAAGGAGAAAACTGCTAGAGACTTGAAAACTGTCTTTTGACCGCAATGACCTTTGCGCACTTGGTTACAGTTAAAACCTCGGCTTGAAATACTGTCGGCCTAATTACAGTGGTATATAATCAGAAGGGTAGGTTTCCTACCCATAAGGCTTCGACAGCTCATTAAGACCGTGGTGGCCTTATTGACGGCTATGGTTATCCTCTTGTCTAGCAGGACCCCTAAGTATTTGCATTCTGGAGTGTACTACAGCTCATGCATGTCCAATCGTAACTTCCGAAGACTGAGTCTTGTTCGCTTCGTAAAGGGCAGTGTTTGTATCTTGTCCGGGTGCATTTTTAGCCCCCGAACCATTCCTGCACTGTGGGAAAGGCACAGGTCACACGCAGTTTGCCCTTCACCACAAGTGCTAGATCGTCTGCATTCGCTATGCAGTCAAAGCCTAGGCCGGCTAGGAGGTTTGCCAGTCCGTCCATTACTAGACCAGAGGAGAGGGGACATTACAGACCCTTGCGGACAACCTCTGGTCGTGGCCACAAAGACTGTTTCCGATACCAATCTGGTTTCAATCGCCGTGATTTCTAACAGGGCTTTTATGATATTTATCGTTCATCAATTGAGTCATATGACGGACAGTTGAAATCCCCCTCAATACCTATTGAGCAGACTAAGGTCGATTGTTTGTCAAGCATGATTTTCTCTGAAGGGCGGTCTTCGTAGGGCGTGCATGTTGGTTGGAGTGAAGGGTTTTTTTTCTGAAGGAACTTTTCCCTTATGTATTGCCTTACTATTCTCTTCGTCGTTTTAATGATGAATATGCTGATAGGTCGGTAGTTCTTGAGTTGGTTCCTGGGTCTCTTGCCTGCCTTTGCTATAAAAACGACATCTACCTTCCTCCAGGTTTTGGGAAGATAGCTTCCCCTAAAAAACTCTACTAGAATCGGCGTTAATGTGCCAGTACCCTTTATAAGAAGAATGGGGAGAACTACATTTCCTCGGGCGATTTAAAATTTCATCTACGACATCTTTTCCAAGACGCCCTTTTTGCTTTCCCTGTGGTACTACTATACTCAGTGAAAGACGTTTCGATACTCATACCACACCCAGTGCGCGTGGCTTTCTTCCGGTGGCTTTCCTGCGCTTTTCAGTAACTTCTCGTACAGTGTCCAATCGTTTTTCCACTTTTTTTAAATATTATTTCTTCTTTTGTTATTCTTTGTTCTTTTTTAATACTCTTAACATATTTTTTTTATATTCTTTATCTTCGAATAGTTTTTTTAAAGGTTCAAGGTTCAATATATGAACATTGGTTTTTTTTTTTTTTTTGGTAGGTGGGGAAATGCTCCTTATGCACACTCCAGGTTGAAAGGTCTGGAGTAGTGTGGGGCTCTCCCTTACTCGGGTATACCCACTAAAACCCCACCTAAGGCTTCGGCTTCTATGGCCATTTGCCTATTTGCTCAAAATATCACAGACTTCGTTCTAATAGAATATTACATACAGGTAGGTCGACTCACATACAATACAATATTTTCGATATGACAAAGTTGGTAACTGACAGACAACAATAAATAACAATTAAATAGACAGCCATTATATCACAGTTTGTGCAACATTTCCACACTTTGGAAAAATCCTATCACCCTTCGACACCGTTCATCGCTGTTAAAGTTACCTTCCCATATCGGGCATATCCCGAAGTTGTCCCGTATATCTTTGTATCGTGGACAGTTACAAAGTATGTGCTCTAGTGTTAAATTAACCTCACAGTTCGCACATAGGGGTCTAGGTTTACCTTCCAGCAAGGCGCTATGGGTTAATGCGGTGTGCCCAAGTCTAATTCGAAACATCTTCACGAATACAAACCGACCCTCGCCAAGAAGAAATAGCGGCCCCAAATCGGGTTTGACCCTTTTCAAAAATGAATCGGACCTCGCCCATAGGTCGCTCCAACGCTCATACACCCGAGCCCTGACGAGTGTACGTCGGGTTACTGTTGTCTCATTTGCAACATCAAGGTCATTTAGTTGTAGATACGTTAGATCCTCTCTAGCCCTTTGGCTCAGCGTTCTGCACCTATTCAGTCGTCGACGCGGAACTGCGCCTGCCATCGATACGTGATTCGGATGTCGTTCATCCGAAATTACTTTAAGATAATAGTTTACAGCAGCCTGTTTACGACGGAGGGCTAGAGGAAGGATGTTCGCCTCGACGTGAAGCGCAGCGACCGGACTCGTTGGAAAAGCTCCGAGGGAATACCGTATGGCGAGGTTTTGGATTTTATCGAGATTCCCAAGCATCGCACTGTTGTCACATGTCAGATAAGCACAGCACCCATAATCAATTCTCGATAAAATTAAGGCCTTGTAGACGTCGAGTAACGTCTTTGGGTGAGCTCCCCCCACTTATGGTGGGCCAGGACCCTAATGACATTTAATGATTTCCTACACTTTGTGACAACATTCTGTAGATGCTTGGACCACCGCAGTTCCCTGTCAAAGGTAAGTCCCAAAAATTTCATATCTTGGGACACAGATATTATACGGTCTTTCATAAATAGAACGGGGTCATAGTGTGGTCTTCGGAGTCGACAAAAATGAACCACCTTCGTCTTTTCCTCAGACAAAACGTACCCCACTGCATCCGCATTATCAGAAATTTTATTGATAGCCATTTGTAGTATACGCACAGCGGAACCAACGGTTTTTCCGGCACAATGAATCATTAAGTCATCGACGTATAGGGATTTATCGACTGTGTCGGCAACACCCAGGGCTATTCCGTTTATGGCAATTGCAAACAGTGAACAGCTTAAAGTCGAGCCCTGCGGGACCCCGTTTTCTAATACATTAATTGAGGTAACCTGTTATGTTCATAAACAAGTAAATAAATAAATAAATAAATAAATAAATAAATAAATAAATAAATAAATAAATAAATTAATTAATTAATTAATAAACAAATAAGTAGATAATGTTGTACGAGGATCCTGGTGTGAATGTTCGGTTTGTGTCCTACCTTTATACCAAAGCAGATTTAACCTAAGATTTAACTGTGGTCTGATAGAGAGGGCTCGTCGTAGACCCTCCATCCCACTATTCTACCTGCCAGATAGGGGGAAGAAAAGTAATATCCAGGATTTCTTTCCTGTTCCTAGTTGCAAATGTTGGCTCATTTGGCGCTTCAACCACCACAGTCACTAGGTCTTTTGTTATGAAGTCTGAAAGAGCAAAGGCTGCTTGTTTCGACTTTATGAGAACCGCTGCCATGAGGCCATTATTACCCCTTTCGTAAATCAGAGTCTCTGCAGAATTAGGATAACGCTTTGATAAGAGAGTTGCATATCCATAGTTCCTGTATGCTGGCCACGCCTAGGTTTTCTTTGATGAACCTTGTACAAAGTGCGCCGGTGGCCGCTTACGCCTTTGTGTAGGTTCACCTGTATAAATTTTATGTCGGCCATTATGGGGCATGAAATTATTATTTTTGGTTCCCCTTGTGTCCACTGTACCGGTGGCGTAAATAGTCCAGTCAAATTAGCGCAATTTTGGACAAATAAAAACATTAATCGGTAAAGATCTGAATTTTGGTATACACATTTATTGGGACTTTCTATTGAACATACTAAAAGTCCCTGTCAAAATCTGTTGCGCTCGAGACGCCATCTTGGAAAAACGGTACACTTTTCCAGTTTTTTGCCCATGTCTCGGCAACTATTACTGATACGAAGAAATAGTTTACATGAAAAATATAGTTTACTAAATTCCCTATAAAAAAGAGTATTTACATTTTTTTGTATCTCCCATACTTTAGCTGTAATCTCACGTTGAATGCATCAGAAAGCGTTTAGGCCCCGCATCGTAGTTATAGGAAGGAGGCAGTCTTTTTTATGGCTACACCGAAAGCTGTAAAAGCACCAAAAAATGAACAGAATCGTCTTGCGATAAAGCATTCTAGCAATGACATAATGTTTCATGATACGACATCATGTTTTTTTTCAAAAAGGTAAGCGAAAATGATTAAAATTGTTGGGGCCACGAAATGATTTCTGAAGCTGGAGAACGCCGTTCTCTGCATACAACGTGCCTGCTAATGAGAGATATTTAAACCGACATCGTTATCAGACCTGCAGAAAATACGCATACAAGGGTCAGCCGAATCTAACCGCACTGTTACCCCCTACGGCTGCAGCGGTGCAGCAACACACGTTTCGTATTAATCAGCAAGTTCAGAAGGTTTGTGGATATGAAAAATCTCCCGAACTGTGGAGTTGAAGGAGAGTCCACGATTTCCTTGACCCTGTTCGGTCACTGAAGGCTTCCAGTCCACACTCAGTGCTTAACTGCTCACATTGAAGATGAAAGTTCTATTGAGAGAGAGAGAGAGAGAGTTTTATGAGAAACCTTTAAACGTGTCTCATACCAAGCTTGAGTGCGACGACTTCTCATATATAAGAAATACTGGCACAATTTTCAATAAATTTAATGATTTGTAAAAAGTTGTAAAAAAATATCTGCGCGCCTGTTTCGAGAGCTCAGGATACTTGATTCCCTATTCGATGTCGGATTATAGCTAAAGTATTGGACATACAAAAAAATGTTAATGTGCTTTTTTATGGGCAATTTAATAAACTATATTTTTTATCTGAGCTATTTTTCCGTGTCAATAATTGTTGCCGATATATAGGCAAGAAACTGAACAAGTGCTCCTTTTTTCCAAGATGGTGCCTCGAGCGCAACAGATTTTGACGGGGACTTTTAGTATGTCCAATGGGGAACACTAATGAACATGTTTACCAAAATTCAGATCTTTACCAATTAATGTTTTTATTTTTTCTTATTTGACTGGACTAAAAGGATGGTTGAAGCTTTCCCGGACTTTCATTGGTATAACCTTGGTGGGTTCTACTTTGAGTGTTCCACAAGAAGCTTCTTTGAGCTCAGGCCAGCCTTATTCGTGGGTTGGGTATGAACACGTGAGGCTTTGGAAGACCCTTTTCCTTCCGAAGTTCAAGTTGAGCTCCCTCCCACGGTTTGACGATTGAGACGTGACCGGGCGTCCATGCAGGGGAGCACTTTTCTTGGCAACCGATTCGTAGAAACGGGACTTTGTCTGTCCTTCACCGTCAAATATCGCTTTGATGATTTTAATAATTCCAACTAATAACGGGGGATGGTATCCCGCATCCCTTCCTCCTTGAAATGAGCAGTTGAGGGAATACGACGGTTTTTTTTGGGGAATTGTCAGCGCTCCCATGGGAGGAATAAACTGTCTTGCTCCTTTTACTGCTCTTCTCGAGTTTAGCTGGCCCTCCTGAGGCCTACCTTAGCGTCGTTTCGATTTTTGAACCGCTTGCGAGCGGCCACTCATATCGTTATTTATGAGGTGGGCTTTATCGCTATTCGATCGCTTGTTTGCGTGCTACATGCTTGTTTGGCCCTGAGTGCCTTTTTTTCCTTCAGCCTGATTGTTTTACGTCAAATAAATTGATTTCATCTGTAAATAATAATAATAATAATAATAAATAAAATGTGAGTGTGTGAATATTTATTTTATTTTTTATTTTTCTTTAGAACCCTACATAAGTTCACCAGACACAGACACAGACACTAATCGTTACTTGATTTTAATCCGTGCGATTAGTTAACCAGGCTAGACCTGAGTTCTCACAAGAAACACCGATAATAATAATTATTAAGTTAAAAAACACATAACTCCTTCTTCACAGAAACACACCACATTTTCACAACCCACTCGTATTCAACCGCAACGCAAAAACCTTAACAGAACTACAGGCTCACAACATACTAAAATATCTCCACCTAAAACCCAAGCAACTTCACAAATACAACCTCAAGAACAAAGAAACGTCATAAATACAAGTAACGCAACATGCACTACAAAGACAGGTCCACCCAATAAAGTTACACGCCCTAGCACAATTAAAAAACACATAACTCCTTCTTCACCGAAGCACACCACGTTATCACAACCCACTCACTCGTATTCAACCCAAACGCAGAAACCTATACAGCACTACTAGCTCACAAAATACTGTAATATCTCCATCAATAACCCAAGCAACCTCACAAATACAACCTCAAGAACAAAGAAACGCCATAAACACAAGTAACGCAACATGTACTACAAAGACAGGTCCATCCGATAAAGTTACACGCCCTAGCACAGTTAAAAAACACAATACTCCTTCTTCTCAGAAACAACCCACTCGTATACAACCGAAACGCAAAAACCTTAACAACCACAGGCTCACAAAATACTGCAATATCTCCACCAAAAACCCAAGCAACCTCACAAATACGACCTCAGGAACAAAGAAACACCATAAATACAATTAAAAAACACAAAACTCCTTCTTCACAGGCACACCACGTTATCACAACCCACTCGTATTCAACCCAAACGCAAAGCCAAAGAAACACTTACACAATAAACTCCATTTAATAAAATTACAGGAATTATTATAATGATTTTTTGTTTTGTTTTCCTCTTTCCTGATAGCGTTGGCTATTGTGCCCATCAATAGGTATGTTGGTAAGTACGAATTACATTATCCCTAGATGTCCAATGTACGTGTGTGATTTTTTTTTTTTTTTTTAATGACCCTACATAACTTCACCAGACACAGACACTAATCGTTACTTGATTTTAATCCGTGCGATTAGTTAACCAGGCTAGACCTGAGTTCTCACAAGAAACACCGACAATAATAATAATGTTTATTCCCACAAAAACAACTAATAGGAAAACAAAAATAAAATAAATAAAGAAAATAAGAAATGATGGGTTTTCCGATTAATCGATCCCAAATTGGCCCAAATAAGAGTTCTCAAAGTTAAATTTTCCTATTACGTACGAGAACGGCAAATCTTCACTAACCTAACCCTGCATCGTCGGTAAGAACACATGCAATCCAACTCGAACTCGGATAACATGTTCTAGCAGAAACTTCATTTGAAGGTAATGTCATTTAAAATGTAAAGTTTAAAAATACGCGGGTATTGCCCGAATGTACAAACTTGGTTTTACCGTAGTGAAAGCAGGCGCTGGAAATGTTAGAGGAAAGGGAATTTGATATTTTATATTGCTACGTAGCACAATTAAGAGCAAAATTTTACGCACTCTAAAGCCTTGTGGTTTTGGCCAAAATAATTTTTAATTATTCCACGCCAGCGCCTGGTTTAGTTTGTAAAATCAAAAATAAAGCCAACTCGTCCTGCCATCTTCTTTATTAAACTACCCCATCTACCAAGCTACCGGTGCAATGTATAAGATGGTCCATTTAGACCTGTATATGATGTTAATGCCTACTATCATCGACTTCAACCACAATGAACCAAGAAGAACCAATTTTCTCTCCTTTTGTGTACGCTACACATTCGAATCTTTTTTTAGGACTAATTTCAGAACAAAATAAATCGCAATACGCTTCGCTTTACCTCTAATTAAAGACTTTTTTGGCAAATAATCCATTGCAAACGTTCATTCATTTTACAATGTAGAATCAAACAGGGAATTATATAATCAGCTGTAAATATCACCCCATTTTAGGTTACTCGGAACCCCTATTTGCATACTCATTTCATGGTTAATCGGAACGGATTGGTTATTTTGTGATTATGTCAACTGTTGGAAATTCGAGTATTTACCATTCACAGTAATCGGAATCCTTTAATAACATGCAAAGTATTAATTTAGTTTCATAGGTGTCGTGTGTTGTTCCTTTAATACTAATCCAGTTGCTTTAGTCGAGTAAGTACACTTATGCAAATGGCGGTATAGCTTAAGCTGTGGATTCGGTAAATATCTACCGTTTATGTAAATGGAGGATTGAATTTATAACTTTGTCGGTTGAATACTTTATGAGGATACGTTAAAAATAATATAAAATAGTAGAAAGTTTAGCACTAACCCCAGCGTTAGTGCAATACATAATTCCTTTTTCACTCTTATAACGTCCCAAGTGGAGCGGCTTGCTGAAGTTTGCGACCTCAATTAAGTTTTCATAGTTGAAATTTGAAAGGGCCAAGTGTGATGGGCAGCATGAATAAGGCATTCAATCTTTTGCCGTCCGCATGTTGTAGTGTTTATTAGTTTTTCGTAGAGAACTGCTTAACATACATTTACCTATATCAGGAAGCAAGCTATGAATCTAACACAAGTAAAAATGACAATTCGCCAAGAGAGGTACGTACAGGAAATCTCATGAAACTTAATATTTCCTGCCAATTAATTAGAACTATCCGCCCCTACCAACTTTCGATGAAATAGCCAAGGGTTAATGTGGAGATATAAAATTAGACGAGACCAGGCAATAATGGTTCATTAGCATGTACTGATGTAGTAATTCGTGTTCATTTGAGAATCTTAGTCAAGATAAGATAAGATCAGTAAATTGTCTAGAGGTGACTAACGTGGTTGCGAATAAAGAAATCCACAGACGTTGGCATTCACTTTAGCGACTGTGTTGTGGCCTTTAAACGAAGAAAGTAGTTCCAGTGTAAATGTGCGCAATTTGTAATTATTTGTTTAAAAGTAATGAATGCTCAGAGCTTGAAACTAAAAAATTGAAGGTGACTGGTGTGAGAGTGGTAGCGCAATTAAATAATAATTGCTTGAGCACCTACCACGTTTGTAGAAAATTGTAGAAAAAGTGTCTTTATTTTTCCAATCGCGAATTATTATTGAAGTAAATAAGAATCTACAATGAGCAGAAGAGACTTTTGATGACAAGCTTCTAAATAATTCTCATTTTTCCACCTGCCAAACATATTTTTCATGGGCACTAATCGATTATCAAATTCTTACCATTTCTTTTCCCGTGTGGCGCAGTGGCGTCGGAACTCGACCTCGGTACTAAGCGCCCATGGTTCGAATCCATATTCGGGCATGGATATTTGCAAATGTATATCGGGAAAGATGCCGTACAGGAGAACCGGAAATGAAAATGAACTTGAAAATAACTTTGCGGTAATTTGAGAGCAATGTCATTGGTGTGTGAGGGAAGCTTAAAAGGAACTAACCAGTAACCAGTTGAGGAACGTATGAGGAAATTAAGGGAACGAGACCATTAAGAGAATTTAGGAACATCAGAGGATTAATGAATATTCGGAAATATTACAGGCACTGTAACGGGATCCCTTGGATTGAGTTTATTTTTTGAATGTTGGTTAGGGTAATGGTTTTTTTGCAATGGCATGATAAAATTCAGTCGGTGGTTTGGTGCTAGGTTCGTGATAAACAAGTAGCGTATAGCTGAATCACATCCTGTTATTGATAAGGAAACTGCCACCTTTTTACTGAGGTGTAGGAGGAATTAATTTAATTAATCAAATAGTGCGGAAAATTTGAAATGCGCTTTACGCCGTCGTAAAGCTCAGGTTATAAATAAAAACTTGAGGTGGGCCGTCAGAAAACTGTAGACATAATTATCGAGCGAGAAGCTACTTATGCTGGCTCGCGAGTTTTGTTACGCAAGTGGTTTGAAAGATAGTTAAATTGATCCTCCGAAAAAAAAGAGTTCACTGGGGAAATTCGTGCGTATAATCTGTACCCATTTTGATTCAAGGAAGAAATTTAGAACCAGCTATAATATTCTACAGTAAACGAAAAAGGAACTTCTGAAAGTAAAGTGACGGTGCCATTGCTCATCCTCTATAAACAACTTAGGAGTTCACAAACTCTTCTGCTACCGGCTATGGTTTAACTTCAATAAACGAGTTTCCGTTTCCAGATCCTAAAATGGAAAGTGGTCCATTTAAACTGCTCGAAGGGTAGATTTAGATGCTGCACCGTACGTAAATTGTATTTTTTGCTATTTGTATTCATTACGGGCTATTTCACTTTAAAGGTTTTGATCAGTTGCACTAATTAGAAGTATTCTTTACAGATTCGGTCTAATTATTCTTTGGTACCTCTCTGATTTGTTACACAAAAGACATTTTCCATTGTAACCTATGTTCGTGCATGATCTCGGTAAAGACAATGTTAAAAAGTTTGTCGTTTTAAGTTCATAAATTAGTGCCGCTAAGTGCCATAATAAGTAAGAGTATTCAAGTATGGTGCCTGTTGTTCTATTGAAAGTGGAGGGCGCCGAAGAAAAATTAGTATAAATATATGTATATCTTTCCTTTTTGCAGATAAAGTAAAATTTTCCATTAGAGACTAAATTAAAAATGTTAGGTGCTAGATATCAATTTCTCTTCTCTCTATTGTCCAACATGGAGACATCCAGGCGGAAAGTGTGATCGTGGTTTTTAACTTATCAACGGTTATATCCAGACAAGAAAAGATAGTGTTGGGCCCATCCTCTCCTAACTGCAATCTTTTTAAAAGGCGAGTTTCCCACTATGTTTGAAGATTTGAAAGAATACATATGCGTATTAAGTTGACTTGAAATGACACAAAACATGAAGAATATCAGTCCTTATTTAATTTATTGATTCACTGCGGAGACGAAATTATCTGCCAAACACCTAATTCTACTGATAACGCAAAACTCGTAAATGGGACATTGAAATAATCCTGATAAAATGGCTTTAAGTTTACAAAAGTTATCGAAATGCATTGGAAATAGCATTAAAAATTCCATTGGATTTTGCAAATCGGAGTATATAAAGTACAAAAATAAAAATAAACGCCTCAACTCTGATATATACCTAGCTAAACGTATTATTACAATCTAATCCTTTGTTGGTGGACAACATGGAGTACACGCTTCCAACATTCCGGGTCTAGAAATCCAATTATACAAATCTGGCCTTAAGCTGTGCAGTGCTAGAATCGATCGCATAATAATATAGTCTTGTCTTTGACCGCGTTACGAAAATAAATGTATTTTATGACAAGTGACCATTTCGAGTTTCACGTCCGACACATTAATCGAACAATTTGGTTTAATTGATGGCTTAGGTTTAACTACTTATAATTAGCACATCAATATCGATTAAATAGGAGCTAATTATTCCATAAGCACTATTCATAAATGAGTCAATGTCAAATTTGCGCGGCGTTTACTGTTTATGATCGCATAGAGTAAACACGTGTCAATTAAACTCAGATAATAAAGAGAGTCCATTTTCCCTTTTCTATATTAACCCCTTTCTGTTCATTTTAAAAGTTAATAAAAAGTGTCTTTTCGTTCAACATTGATACGATACTATCCCGGAAATCGCTCGCATATTAAGAAAAACATAGATTGTAGACCGGGATCAGGTGTTCTGTGACCGGTAATCTTTCCTGGCGAGAGGTTTATATAATGCCTTATCTGGTATTAGTGTAGTTTTAACAGGCCCTACAAAATCGCGCATTTATTATCCGCGCAGAGCAAAATTCACCATGCGAGAAACTTTTTTGTTATTCCTAGAATTGTATCACATAAATATCGAATGAAATGTGGTCAAGGGACACAAACATGATTTTCAGAAGGAATTTTTAAGACCTGATCTTTTGTTTCCTTTTTTCAGCAGCTAAAGGAAATAGCGCGACGTCAAGAATATTCGAAGTCGCAAAGTAAATGATTATTTTTCAAGTAACTACATTCTCGGTGCTTAACTGTGATGTACCAGATTAATTCTTCCATTCGATCTTTTCCTCGTCGTCTCAAATACGTCTTTATAGTCTGTAATGAGAAGCTTCATCTTTTGTTGTGTTTTGGGTTATAATGGGTAGTTGAGTTGGCGCTAAATGCAAAATGAGAGCTTGAGAATCTTCTACAGCGGTAGTTTGTTCTGGTAAAATGATCTTCGGAATCTTCGTCGCACGTACCAAGGTTGAGCGCCACTCAATTTCTAGCTTCCCTCCCCCCGTATGCAATTGAGAAGGTACTAGGGGATCAAAAAGAGTACAACTCAATTTAAGTACCACAATAAAGACTGGTTTATTGTCAAATAAATATTTAATTTAATAAAACACCCCCAATGGGATATCGTACACTAACATTCAAAATACTCCAAAATTATAAGTTACGTCACATACAAAAATGTTAGTAACTTGTCTTTACAATTTAAATTTCCCAGTTTGTTTAATCCCCAATCAAGAATGATCGATTGAATTGACTACTGAATTTTAACACATCAGTCTCCAGAAATAAATTAACGTTCCGAACACAAAAGCGTACATATATGACCAAAATAATGCAAGTAAAACATAGGAAAGGCAACGCTCAGCTTCATTTCAAAGGAGATGTAATCCAGAGAAGTGAGCTCAGTTCACGGATTTCAATAAAATTTAAAAAAAAATCCCAACCCGCAGAGCTCGGAATGCCAATAACTGAACAATTCCTGAGGGGCCTCGCCTTACTCGTAGTAAGCTTCTATAAGATACGGATACTTAGCAAACGCTTCGGAAGGAAGTAGCCGTCTACAGTAACGTACGTGAGAAAACTCGATAATAACTTTACAGAGGTTACAAGACAATAAATACAAGTTAATTAAAAGTGAGAGTATATAACCTTGAAGGGGCAAAAATAGTTATCGATCAATACGCTAGAAAGTTACGGAAGATCGTGCGGATCGAATCTTGTTATCAAATCTGGTTTATGAGCCAGTTTCAGAAAATGGCGGCTCCCTTATCAGTAAATATAAAGACCGTCAAATGGTGATGAGCGTTAGTACACAGATGGTGACTTTACTTCAAGGTTACGCACATGTAGGGAATGCAATACCGAGATCGCGGGATTCCGAAATACCGGATCCCGCAGCATTTTTGCGGATTAATCCCGCACACAATAATGAGCGGGATCCGGGGGATTTGGGGGACTGAGGAATTTGTCGACCAAGGGGACGACTCTGTTTACTTTGTTAATGAAACGGAGAAATTATTTTTTAATAATTGTTGACTTTCTTCGTTAAATGTACTATGATTTTTTAGGCACTTTAGAAGTTTCACCTTTTTGTGCTTTATAGGTGTGGTTTTTTTGAGTTCTAAGTTTAGGCTGAAGGTACTTTTGTTAAATATTGTGATAATTAGGCGATTTATTTTAATACAGAAGTTAACCCCACAAAATTGCTTACTTGCCAATTTATTTAAAGTTTTGGCGGGATCCGCAAATACCGGGATCCCGCGGGATTAACATCTAACAATCCCGCAAATACGGGATTGAGATTTTGCTGCGGGATTGCATTCCCTACGCACATGCGTATGTAAAACGTACCCGGAACTGAATCCAAAATACCAACTAAAATTAAAAACCCTAGAAAAAAATTAAATGTAACCCTTCTTCTTGATAACCTTAAATGTACATGGTGGCCAACAAAGAATGCGAGGTACTGTATCTGAGAATCTATCCATCGTAGAGGCTTGTGGTAAAAAAATGTATTACTAAAACGGCCACGAGCAAAACCTGGAAAATATTTTTAAGTTTCTGAAATGGTCGCTAGGCGGTGTAACTGCAATCTGGAATCTAAAAAAGTGATGTTTCTGGGAATTCCGCTAAATTAATCTAGCAAAAAATGTCCGGTCTTTGAAGTTGACGATAATCTGAACAATTTTTGTTTGATAATTTTTCCTGTATCTCTGAAAATGAAGTGGTGGGGGGTATTCAAAGTTTCCGTAAAGAATACCCTGTATCTTCGAAACGGCTGAGTCGATTTAAACAAACTCGGGTTAGTTCAAAAAAGCTATTCTTCAACTACAAATATTATACTATTTGAAGTTTTGTTAGTTTCACATATCACCGCTTGAGGGTTTTTTTCGACATTCCGTCAGAAATGGTTAATTTTCTCAAAAAAATTAAATGCATTGGTTCGATTTTTTTTTCATGAAAAAGTAGCTAACTGATGCCTAAACAATCTCGCGAAAACAGCAAGATTTTCATTTTAAGAAATCATTTGAAACTTGCTGAATGTATCCAATTTCTCACAATGTTGAAGCACGCTGGAGAGCGAACGTTTTCTTTTATTCCTTCGAATATACGCATTAAAATAAAAGGAAACCTTCTATTCGCAATTCCCCAAGGGAGTAACTACCACGAACCGATTTCCCACTAAGAATTTTCTCACAGCAACTGTTTATGAGAAGGCTGTGTGGGGACAAGTTCAATTTACTTCAGACTAAAAAAAGAATAAATTGGAAAGGAATTAGCAAAATTGAGGGAACGACGAATTTCGTGTATTTTAAAGGGGAGCGCAGTTGTTTGCAACGTGAGTGAGAAAGTTTGGAACTTTTTAATGGGAGACAATTGCATTTTGTACTTAGCACAGAGAGAGTGCTCAGCCACCGTGTTTTACCGTGAGCTAATTTCTACTGTGTGAGAAAACGATAAGATAAAATCATTGCGAGTTTAAAACCTAAATATTTCAGCGGATATCCGAAAAATGTTCGGGGTAGAGCGAAAACCGATACGAAGTAAAGAAAAACCAAACCGCTAATTTGTTTTGTTCCTTTAAAGTAGGTACCTACGTCGCGTTTAAAATTTATGTTTTAAATTCACATATACAGCAGGTTTATAGTAATCTCAGGCACACCACAGCTGTGACCGTTTTACGTACCTTGCATTTCGTATTAGGTGCACGCGTATCTATATCGATTTGGGAGTTAATATGAAAAGAACCTGGAAGGAGAGCATACTTTATAAAAAAAATTAAACTAGTTTACTTGGGCAAAAAACGACATGATTTTCTGAAGTTGATAATAAAACATTGCAAATTGGCATATTGGATTCCCAAACGCGCGGTAACGAATTCAGCTGGATTACTAGTATTATACAGGCTGATTCAAATTTGAGGGACACCACGGGGATCTCGGGATCTGTAAGAGATAGATAGGTAGTTTAAATTGGGCAAAGTTGCGTATTTTGATGCTTAACAAAGTGCAGTTTTGAAACTTAAAAAATTCCGACTACTTTCGGAGATATCCGGAAAACACCTTACTGAAGAAACTGAAACTGAAGAAAGATATTTCGAAATAAATAACACATTATTATGGCCACTTTTTTTTCTCTACAAGATGCTAGTTTCAAATTTTAAATCCGGGGGGTTGTCACTCATAACGTCATTCTGGTTCCCCCTCGATACCCCCGAAAAGGTTTTGCGTGATTTTCAATATCTTCTTTAGTTAGAAAATATGGTCGACGGTAAGTTTTAAAATTGACACCCCGTATAATAAACTGAGTTCGTGGTTGGAAACCCTGTATGCAGTGCAGATTAACAACTGAGGAGTCTTATCTTTTCCTTTGTCCGGACAGACTACAAATAAATTTCGAGTAGCAATCAATTAATTTGTTACAGTTTTTGTTTTCCTAGAGATGAATCTCACCACAAGAGCATTCATTAGTGTAAAATTAATCAGCGCAAACGTAAACGGAACACTAACATAACAAATTAAATTTACACCAACAATAAATCCTCAACTACACGCGTGTTTAAACAGTAAGTGGGTACAGGTAATACTTAACGGATTCCACAAAAACGTACCAAATTTTTGGATACACACGACATAAATCTAGTAACAATTTGAGGTATGTATTGATCATTAATTTAAGGGCTACCTAAACGATGCAGCATATAACGTAGTAGATAGTCTCTGAAACTGGTTAAATAAGGAACTAATTGGATAAAAAGGATAGATTTCCGTTTTCACCCTCGATAATTAATATTAAACCTGCTGCATAATATTTATGAGACGGCAGCTTTCAACCCCTTACTATTACCATAAATAATCAACAGCACAAAAGATCAATAAGTCAAAGTGCCCTTTATTCAATTTTTCCGAAAAATATTTTCCCCTCTCGCACGTCCAGCGATAATGACTCGAAAACAAAAAAAAACGTAATCAATTTGTAAGCTTGAACCGTTTCACTTCGTTTGACAGCCTTAAAATCCCCTTTTTTTATACGTATTCTCGAGTTAAATGTCTTGTTCTCAGTTGTTCTTTCTTGTGTAGTCGTTGATAACGTCTTGGAACTGAAATGCCTCTTTAGTGCATGAACCTGTGAATTGAAAACCCTCCATCACTCTTCTTGATGACCTTTCGTCTTGATTTAATAGCGCTTCCGGCTTTTCTTCTAAAATTGATGTGTCGGATAGGATTTAGAGCTTTAGGTAGCTAAGTTAATCGTTATTTTGTATAAGCGTCATATAATGGACGAGTTAACAAACAAATTGCGTAAGAGTTTAGCGAGTGAAATGGTTTATAATACCCAAGTAAACACGGTCTCCCTTTATAGTGTTAACATAACACTTGTGAATGAACACTAATTATGAATGAGTAGGTATAATATTGTCATTGATGGCTGCTTTTGTTATTGCTGCACGGCAATTTCTAGGTGAGATTTGTACATTGAATCTGATTGAATTGAGTTACAGTATAAATTTCGATTTTAGAAGTAAAAAGTACGACTATTAACGTAGCTGAAATGTAAATTGAGAAACTATCTCGAACTCGACATTTAATCGCCTTTATTAATTAATTAATACAGGGTTAAAACAGTAGGTTTCGATTTTCAGTTGTGATTTTATGATGGATATATGAAAAAGATCCATTCGAAATTGCGTTACAGTACCTAGTCAAGTTTAATACAAATTTCGTACCTATAATAAATAATAAAAGAGCCTTAACTGAGCATTGTCTATGCCCCGCGCTCATGTTCGCTAAGGATTGAGATCGTGCTAGCTAATCCATTTACAATCTAACATATTGTTA
>NW_022170738.1:35507817-35508445 GCF_008802855.1 Photinus pyralis | reverse complement strand
TTTAAAGGTTACGTAATATTTTTTTTTCTTTTGTATTAATGCGAAATATGTATCTCATCACGTAGTTGTCTCAGATGAAGGTGTTACGAATTATGTTTTACGAAAAAAGTAAAAATATTTTGAAATTTGTACATTTGAAATTTGAATTTATATTAACCTCACATTTTGGTGTTAATCCCCCCTTAATAGACAACTGTAGTAAAGGACCCACAAAGTCTCTGCTAAATCAAGGAAGGGCGCACAATTCAAGAATCGGTGTTTCGGAACCGGTTATTACACAAAAAAGATCAAATTTGTATACTTTCCAATTGAAAAGCGATGGCGAACTTTTTTGTGTATAATCAAGTCGGAGGAAAATAGACATGGTTTTCACATATTCGCCAAAAAAGTGCAGTTGCTAAATACTAAGATTTAGATCCGTTAAGTTTCTAATTCTAGTTTTTAAAACAGGCGAATACATTCAGTTTACCATGTAAGAATACATCTACCAATTATTATACATAAAAAGTAATTTCAACGACGTTCTCAAGATGTGTTCTCATTTATGCTCTAGTAATGTGTTAGGCAATTGGAACACCGAAAATATTAATACGATGGTTATAATCTAAACGAGAGAATCTATAAAATT
>NW_022170738.1:35395868-35507717 GCF_008802855.1 Photinus pyralis | reverse complement strand
CATTCCAGAGTGTAGCCTCAGAAAGTTCTTAATGCAATTAGAATTTGCAAAATTCGGACCCCAGAAACCCTGATACATAATTTTAAAATTTTGTTGTAAGCAATAAATCATGATTTTCAGGATTTACCTACGTCGAAAAACGGAATTTGCAAGATGTATGATTCTGGTAGATTTTAAAAATCTAAAATTTGCGCTCTTAACGATACACCAACTGTGAATTCCAGACTTTGGCTTTAGAAAGCCCTTCATTTGCAAATATTAAAAAATTTACAAGCGAAAATGAAAGTCCAAAAATCTCGCATGGCTTAAAGAATATTTCGAAATTTGCGCTGTTAATGGCAAAACAGTTATAAATTTCAGATTTTTGGCTCAGAAAGGTATTACAAATGTGCTCAGAAGTTTAGAATTTACAATTCTCTATATTTTAATTCTTTTTGAAATCGCCTCTAAAGTTATCAAGTATTTTAAAAAGTCAAATTTTAGACAATCAGTATCCTTAAGATTATTTTGTAGGGAGTGCCATCAAATTTTCTTTTTCTGGGACATATTCCAACCACAAGAGAGCTCTAAAGGCTGGACATTTTGGGTTAGAGCGTAATACCGGGGGGTCTGGGGCTATGGAATACCCTCCAGCAAAGGAAGGCTTGATGATCCTATCCCGAATGCAACGTTATGCTAGTTTTCAAGAAACAGTCATTTCCTTTCCTCTTTTCCTGAGTGAATGATTATAGGGATTGGGTCATCAAACCTCGCTATGCTGGAGGCTATTCCATACCCCATAAACCCCCTGGCATTACCTGTACTCCGAATTTGTAAAATTTAGGATTCTGATTACTTGAAATGTGAAATTTACGCACATAATGGCAGAGCAGATCTAAATTCAAGATTTTTGCGTTAGAAAATTCTAAATGTGCCAAGAAATTGTAAAGGTCCGTACCTCAGAAGCCTCGATTCCACGTTTTGAAATTTTTGTAACCAACACTTCATGAATGTCTGGATTTATAATGAAAAATGCAAAGTTTCCAAGAATCCAGATCCAGATACTTGAACAAAATCTGAAATTTGTGTTCTGAATGTTAAAAATTCACAATTTTAGTCTTGGAAAGTTCTTAATATGCTTAAAATCCAGAACCCAGACGCCACAATTCCAAATTTTCTGTAATTAACACTATTTTCTGGATATACGACAAAAATGCCGAAGCTTTTTTGGACTATGATGCTTTAAAAGATAGGCGAGGTTTTGGTTTTAGAAACTCTTATACGCTCAAATTTGCACTGTTAATTGCAAAAAAAGCTATTAACCCTAAAATTTAGCCTTAGAAAGCTCTAAATGTGCTAATAATTTTCAAAATGTAAACAACTCTACATTTTAATTCTTTTTGTATCCACCTCCTTATGATTTTCTCAGTTCACAAATGAAAATACCGAATTTGGCAGATTTAGTACTCTGATGATATGAAAAAATTTGAAATTTGCGGTGTTAAAATTCAAGATATTGGACTTGGGCAGCTCTAAATTTGTCAAGAATTTTAAAAACGAGAAGCCTCCAAATCTGCATTCATTTTTTTAACCACCTCACGATTTTGTGAATGACGGCGGAAATTTCAAAAAATTCCCACAGTATTTAACAATCTGAAAATTGTGCTCTAAAACAATTTTCGCTAAAACGTCCTCGCGCCGAAATGACTTCGTGTCGAAATGGAAGTTAAAATTTCTAATTTTTGGAAAATTAATAAAATCCCACGGCTATTAAACTTTTAGCGTTCGACTCGACCTTCACATTCTATGTATAGGTATATAGTGCATGCTTTCGAAATTAATCTTTAAACTTCAAAATTACTGAGTCAAAGACGCAAAGTTCTCAACTAATAAAGTAATAAATATGAAAGGTTCAGATTCAGTACCTGAATTTCAGTTTCTGATGTTTCAACTTTAGATTTCTAATAACTTCAGTTTCAGATTTCAGATTTTAAGCTTTAAGTTGCTTCATCTAAGTAAAGGAATCGATTTTAGGATTAAATTTTATGTCGACTAACTAAGGTAAAGGTAACTAAAATTGAAAGGAACAAATTAAATTTGTTTCATTAAGTAATTCAATTAAATTGGATTAAGGTAACCTATCAAATTAACGTTGGCAATAAAATGTCCCAATCTGTAATATTGCAGATGAACCCGTGTCCGAATTTATGAACGAACCGTACAATAAAATAAAAAATAACACGAGGAAAATTAGTTTTCCGAACTATCCCGCATTCGGCATATAAAAATTCCGTACGAACGCATATCGGGTATCCACATCGAAATTATGGATATAGAAAGACGTTTGACCCCGATTTCCGTTTCGAAAAGCGTACATTTTCAGTACATAAATATCGAATAAAAACTGAAAAATTATAAAACGTTAGGTAATTGGATCGTGCCCCAAAGAATTTCATGTAGAGCGAAGCCTCGTGACTTGATTCGTTTATATGAAGGCACTTTGCATGCCTAGGTCTAATAAATAACGTAAACGTGTGTGTTTGCGTTCCTGTGTGGTTGAGGAAAGACGGAAAGTTGCGGGAAAATCAAGAAATATCACTTGTAGTTGCTTCCGGAATTATAAAAGTTATGCTTTATTCCCATAAAAAGAAAAGTTTTCTAAGTATATGTGTAGCATAAATTTAACTGTGGAAGAAGTATTCGTTTTGCCCTCCTAACGCAAACTGCGCGGATGAGAATCCCTTAAACCGGTAAATGTTTTCCGAAAACGCGACATTGTCACGGAAAATTAACCTTTAATCCCTGTCACCTGTTAATTATTGCAAGCCAGTATTAGATCTTAACTCAAACTAAATTCATATAGCATAATCCGTGGGGCTTTCGAGTATTAGGCACCTCGACGTCGAGCGCACCCGCCGCTTGCATTTACATTAAACTTCGCCTGCAATCCGATCGATCGTAATTGCCATTTTCGGTCACAGTAAGGAAGGAACGCGCGCGCGGTAGAAAAGGGACCTTGTACAGATCATTTACAGCTCCATTACCCTTTTCAGGACGATTGTTTCATGTCCTAAAGCGGGTTATAATCTGCAACGGTCTCCAGAGACACGCACAGATACGGAGAGGCTCTGCTTAATAGCAATTTCATACGCATATTACGTTTAAGAAATTCGGGTAGGTTTTCTCGGATTATTAATAGAGTGAATGTGAATATTTACTTAAATGATTTCCAAAATTTCTTATTATTGTTACGCGGTTTGTTAAGTATTTGTTTAATTATTATTAAAGGTCGTTCCATTAAACGTTTACCTATTAATTCACAGATTCCATCAGTCTCCAACGTAACAGATTACAATTATTCGTACGGTGATTAAAATAAAAATCTACTTTTTAAATTAAAATCGTCCCCTTACAGTAACCCCTCTCCTTATTAGCAATAGCAATATTATTGAGCCAAAAAGAATTTACCTAACTATTGGCAATCTGACACAATTTTTGTATCTGTGCGGCTTTCGTTCAAACGAGCAGCTTTTGTACCGAATTTTGGACGAATTCTGTACCAACACCCATTTTTTTTAAATAACTTTTTGCTTTCTGGATTGTGCTGGGCGGCTATTGCGATTGCCATTTTTTTGACATTTAATTTCATCAAATGTCGACGTTCTAGGTCTTAAGCAACTTTTGCAGTCTGTATGTATGTACGTACGTTGTCAATTTTCAGACATAACAGCTCGACGGATTTTGTTCAAATTTTGGATATGTATATTAGGCATACGAAAACGGATCATAAAGAACTCCAAATTTTGAAAAAAAAATTTTGGAGGGCCGCAACGGCATCGAACTTTTCTTTGAAATAGCTTACTCTCCCAAAAGCGCGATTTTTGAGCTAGAAAGCTGTTCTGTCAAGAATTTGGGACATTTTTATATTTTAATATCTGAGTTTCATTTAAATTAAAATATGCAGTTTTCGGACTTCCTAATAAAAAACGCTAAACTAAATCGAACCTCTCTGGAGATCGGAAAATGAAAAATTTTGAATTAAGGTCTAATTTGTACCTAGAAGCATTTACAGATAAAACTTATTTTTAACAAAAATCGGTGTTTCTTATTGAAACATCCACGCGAGAAATTTGAGAGGTAAAAATTTGTTTGCTGTTGGAATTTGAATTTTCATTCATATTACATTGAGCGATTGTTGGGCTATCAATTAAGATGCCAAAACAAATGGATTTTCTGCGCAATTCGATAAATCTGTGTTTCGAACAACCATTTTTTTCCTGTAGCAGCCCTAGCACAATTTTAGTAGAAAAGGCAATTTTTATTTATCAAAAACTGGTTGTAGGTACAAATTAGTCTTCATTGAAAACACAAGTCTCCAATTCTCCTTGGTTGATCCTAAATTAGAAACACAAGTGGAAATTCCATTTGGTTTGGAGTTTTTTTATTAGAAATTTCAAAAATTAGGGGTACAAATTGGTTGTAAAATGTTTCTCGAGTTGACACACAAATTCGTTTTTTTAGTTTTTACTCCAATCCTAGCGACGGTATTTAGTTTTCCTAAAAATTACCTCATTTTTCCAGACCTTCATGTCATTTTTTAAGGAAATAATAAGAAAATCACTAATTGAAACTAAACGCAGGGCTTGATCAAAAAGGAAAATTCTTGTCTTTCACAGTTGCATAAGAGAAAAGCTACCAATCTGTAGGAAAATGAGGAAATGAGACGAAACAATAAATGGGTGTAATATTAAAAGAATGATAATAAAGGAAACCTTTGCCCCCTAAAATATGCTGTAAAAAATTGTTCCTCACAGTCTCACGCTAAATTCCTAGTAAGAGAAATTATCTGGAAACATTTTAGGAAAAAAAATATTGCGACTGCAAATGAGAATACAATGCAAACTTGAGTGAAAATTGCAACCGAGAAGCAAGAATTAAATTCCGTAGACAAATACCTTATTAATTGCCTAAAAATTGCCACTAAACCTTTCTGATAACCAAAATTACATAATTTTAACAATAGATTACCTTATTTTTTCTAAAATTCCTTTACTTCTACGGAATGTCTCATTTACTTCCAGCAAAATTTCACCCAATTTCAACTATTCTTTCATACCTCCTATAAAAATTAGTGTTAACTCCCATATACATGGGCCAACTACCTACTGTGGCCAATAATTGGCTTTTTTATTTCTGACAATGATCAAAGGGTTGATTACAATCTCTTATTTCCTCGACCAGTGGCTTTTATAAACGTAATTACCACATTAAATAAAATTCAAAATAAACTGATATTTATGGAAAACACTTACGTAGACTTTAACGATAAGAGATTATGAGAGGTACAGTTTTGCGGCACATCTGGCGTGACGTAGTTACCGAAATGATCGAATAACAAGTATGATTCATGATTTCGCGTTTAGCAAAGTGCAAAATTTCACCCAAAACGCAACTTCTTACGCGAATTCTTTGACAAATGCCTAATTACACTAATAACATGTACTTTTTTCAAAATTAATAACTCGATCTTGCAATTTTGATACCTATAGTAGGTTTTTTCATAAACTCATTGGTAAAAGAGTATCCTAAAATTGCTATTTGGTGATTTGCAACGGTAATTTTGATACTAGTGACCATGTATAATATCAATGTTCAGACAATGAAGATTCATAAACGCTTACCTTTATTTCAGCAAGATAAGAGGAGCATTGGGCACCAAGTTCCAGTACAAAAACTACACGAATTGTCCAAAAACCGAGAAAAACGTAATTAAACGGCCACCACAATATTCAAAACGCGCTGAGTAAACACGACGCGAACGCTTGTAATACGCACAAATGTAGATAAGAAACGTACAGGTACAGTTTAGACGCATGTGGTACGACTGCGCATTTACCTAAATCACCTAAATTCACATTTCGTATTCATTTTATAATCGGAAATAAATAACTGCGCCTAATCTATTCGAAAAAAATTGAATTAAAGGAAAACGCGTCATAAGTTTGTTGAAAAAATAAGTTTCGCCTTACATTATGCAATATAATAAAATCCCAATTACATTTCTTTACAGTAAATGGAACTAAACCTAAAGAAGGGAACTAGTGGTTAACAATTTTTTTTAAATTCACAAATGAAAATAGTTCAGCAGATAAAAATCCTAGATAACTTGGCAGAAATTCTAGAAGAACTTGGATGGAATTATGTAGAAATATAAGCAAAATAGGTATAATCAGAAAGGCAAATGTAATTATGGCCTAATAAAAGAATAAGAAGGATATACGGATACGAACAACTAATGAGAATGCCAAAAATGTGCCCCAAAAAATTATTGCGACCCCTTACTTGCACCTACACTTGTGAGTACTTTTTAAGATCGTACTGAACGATTAGGAGGGATGAGATGAAATATAAAATAAGGGTTCGAGACAAGGGAATAAGTTCAAAATAGTGGGGGTGGGGAACTGTCTCAAATATTTTTCAGTATTTAATGATTTCCTGATACTACAGATTAACTACTTAACTAGTTAATCTGTGCTGAGGGAATTTCTAGCAGCGATTTTCCTTTGCGGCTCGCAAAAAAGGGAACTCCCCGTCAAATTCAAACTTAGAAATTCAACAGCAATTCTATCGTAATTCATTTGAAGTTAAAATGGATTGAAATGCAATTAAAAAACTAACTAACTAAACTTTCAACGAGTTTTCAAAAGCACGAGGAATTTAGAAAATGAAATTAAGTGTACTCGAAATGAAAATGAATGTATACAAATTGGCAGGAAATTTCAGTTACTAGGAGTTCATAAAGAGTTGATTCAAAATTAAAAATTAATCAATCGGTGCTATCCAAATAAGAAAATTTCTGAATTCAAAACAGTTTCGAAAAGTAATCAGAAGAAATTGAAATTAAAACATATTTAGGAAGAATTCAAGAAAATTACAAAAGGAATTAATGGAATTCAGAACGGAGTTTAATAATGTAAACATTTCAGAAGATACGTAAAATAATGTTTACCATTTGATTAGACTTTCGAGAAAGAGGGTTCAAGTGGGATTCGGAAACCGAGGAAGAATGTAAGGTGGTTTCCACAAGCTGAAATTAAGTAAGGTGCAACGAGAATTCTTTTGAGAACTAATTTCACAGGATTTCAGTTGTTTCAATTGAACCTCTAATGGAAACCAATGAGATGGTGATTCAAAAACAAATCAGTAAAGCACAAAACTTTATAATGTCTTTAAAATCGTGAAAAATTCAAATGAACTTAATAAAATCATGATTAACTAAATTAATTTAGAGAGAGAAGGGCAAGCTGTTTCTTACGGTTACGCCTCTGATTGGTTCTTTTTATTTAATTTGAATGCGATCAACAGAAGCGCGAAAGTTTGTTCTCTTAGTTTTCCCTTCTCTCTCACCTGCAGTATCCGCGCCTATCATTGGCAACCGCAGTCCATTTATTATATGTCGATGGTTTTGACCAACAATTAGTCCTAGTTAATTAGCTACTTGTGTTAAAAAATACCGCCCCTTCCGCCCCATCTTTACAATAGGTATGAGAGAAATATTAAGGTCAATAAGAATTTCATAAGAATTTAGTAAAAATGTAATAACGGGAATTATTGAATGTGAAATATTTGTTATAACAATTCTAAAAATTACGACTCCAAATGAAGGGAATAACAAAACGAAAGACCCGAACGTTGTATTTTATTTGTAGTGCGGTTTCCTTGCATAGAAAAAGTCAAAGTTTGTTTTCAAAAATTTAACGCCTCAAATGGGGGAGAAAAATGATCTTGAATTCGTTCCCAAACATCGTATTTTAAATTTCTTTACAAAATGGGAAACTCCACCCTTATACGTGAACGGTGAAAAAAAATTAATGAAGAAATTAATATTTCTTAACTGAAGTTCTTAACGAAACATCTTGCACCCTCAGTTAGTTTAAAAAAGATTCTGCACTCTATACTTGAAACTGAAGAAAGTGGGGCAAAAAATATTTAGAAATTAGTCAAGACCGGTCGATTTTTAAGTAGCTTAAGGGAGCGGAGCTTTGTAAAGCGTCTGCTATTTAGTATTTAACTTATTAACCTAAAAGGTATTCGGATGGAAACTTTATGGAATTTGTGTTAGAAATTAATTTTAAATTAGGATTAAAACGTCGAAAAGAGGCGAACGTT
The DNA here is from genome assembly GCF_008802855.1 of Photinus pyralis. Classification (NCBI taxonomy): domain Eukaryota; kingdom Metazoa; phylum Arthropoda; class Insecta; order Coleoptera; family Lampyridae; genus Photinus; species Photinus pyralis. The sequence continues at coordinate 35,499,569 of NW_022170738.1, read as the reverse complement.
TAATTGAATTTGTCGCTGCGCAGCGTTCGTTAAAAATTATATGCGAGCTTTTCCCATACATCGTAAAAATTACTTGTCCAAATGAAGCATTACACATAAACCGACCCGGAATGTCGACGATTAATCTACGTGGATTGTTACTTTTAAACCGCAAAATATGTTGTAAAATTTTAATGGGCAGTAAAGTTAAGGAGTAAGGTTGTTGTTTATTTCTCTGTTTTGACTAAGTTTTCTTTTCGTTGGCCGGAATAATGAAAAATACCGAACAATAACTCATCGATTTATTGCGAAAGGAAAAACTCTTTGTAAGCAAGTTGAAACCGACAAAATAACATCATCCAATGCCAAAGGATTGTAAAAAGAGATAATAAAACCTATACTTTCTGTTAATGGACGAAGGTATAAAACTTTTCGCCGAGCTCTATTAAAAGTTAAAAATCTTTACAATAAATATATATGATAGAATAATGACTTTTAAAAAGTTTTTATTGCGTAGTTGTCGGGGAGGAAAGTAATCAAAGCTCTGACGGGAAGTCTGGCCACTCCCGAAGTTCCGCCACGTGTCTTCTTACCCTTTACATTGACAGAATGAATCGGGTAGACGTTACGCTATTAACTATCATTGTACTTTTGACAGGGCTTTTAGGCAGCGCTCAGGAAATTCTATAATCTTTCTTAATTTTCACTACGTAAAACTAATTGGTTATGAATGTATCGCGTGGAAAATTCAGACACCTCCGTCCGGAAAATAAAGGAACTCGACCAAAGCGACTCCTTCTTAGCCGGATTCAGTCCAGCGCCCCATTAATTTGATCACTTTGAACATTTTAGGCCTCAATGGAGGCGACCCAACCCCATTTGCATTTCGTCGTCCTCTCGATACAACCTTTTTTTTTTTAAAAGGCCCGTAATTAACTGAACGTAAAACGTCCCCGCCCATTTCGACTTGTTAACGATATATTTATGCCAGAAATCTTATTTCCATCCTCCGGAGACTAACAATTTCGCAACTGAAATGAAGAAGAATATGCGAAAGTTGGGGTCGCCGTCTCCCCTGGGAACAATTAACTGGCCTCGAGATGTGGTTACGGTTGAAATAATTTTCTCTTTCAACGCTCGATTATTTTCGTCTTCGTCGTGGTGGAAAAACTAAATATTTTAAATTTTTTTTATTCGTAATTGTGACAATCGGATTAGAACGTAATTTCCCATTTACTTCCTCAGTTGTTATTTGATCAAATTCCTCAGTTTGAGAAAATATGACCACGGAAATCGAATCCATGAAATCGAGAATAGGGCAAGAAAATTTTTTATGGGTACACAGAGAAAAATGGATTGTTAAAATCATATAGTAAAAATTATATTGTAATCAGTACGAGAAGCTATTATAATCATGAGTGATGTTCCAGAGATTTTGAGGGTTGGGCCAATACAATATGGCAGTATAAGTACAACAAAACTGTATTATATTGATTATTATACCTTATTGTTGCAAATATACATGATTTTTGAACTTATAATTTTATATATTCGAAACCAATATGTGTATCCTGATTTTTTGTAAAAAAGTATACACTGCCTTTTTTTGAGCCTCGAAAAAAAAATTGTCTCGGATTCGAAATTGGTTTCTAGTCTATAACTGTTGATTGCGAAGTCTGATCGAAAAAGTACGAATGGTTTTGGATTCTACGCACCAAAATTAATAAGAAAAAGTGTTTTCCCGAGAAATTTTGGTGCAGTCGATTTTTGGTAAAAAAGGAAGGTTATACACTGCCTTTTTTTGAGCCCGAAAAAAAAATTGTCTCAGATCGACCCGGAAAAAAAATTTTCTTATAGAATGTGGCCTGTAGAATCCATAATTTCAAACAGTTCCAAGATTGGGCTACTAGTTCAAAAGTTACAGCCCTTTGAATTTTTTTTCGAAATTGGTTTCTAGTCTATAACTTTTGATTGAGAAGTCTGATCGAAAAAGTACGAATTGTTTTGGATTCTACGCACCAAAATTAATAAGAAAAAGTGTTTTCCCGAGAAATTTTGGTGCAGTCGATTTTTGGTAAAAAAGGAAGGTTATACACTGCCTTTTTTTGAGCCCGAAAAAAAAATTGTCTCAGATCGACCCGGAAAAAAAATTTTCTTATAGAATGTGGCCTGTAGAATCCATAATTTCAAACAGTTCCAAGATTGGGCTACTAGTTCAAAAGTTACAGCCCTTTGAATTTTCTTTCGAAATTGGTTTCTAGTCTATGACTTTTTATTGAGAACTCTGATCGAAAAAGTACGAATGGTTTTGGATTCTACGCACCAAAATTAATAAGAAAAAGTGTTTTCCCGAGAAATTTTGGTGCAGTCGATTTTTGGTAAAAAAGGAAGGTTTACTTTGGGTAATTTCGTGTTTTTATTAATTGTGTTATAGTTATAGTATCGACATAAGATTTTTTCGTTGCATTGGACCATTGCAAAATTTAAAAGCGTAAAAGATTATCCGAAATTGTATGCAGATTAGTGCCGAAAGTGAATTGTACCTACACATTTAACGTGGCGAAACATCAATGTAAAATATGTAAATCGGAAGCCGCTGCCAAAAAAATGACGTTAATTGCCTGAGACTGTGTATACATTCTATAACTCGTAAATCAATCACGACTGGTAAATCGCGATAATGCTTAAACGGCGGTAATATTTTAAGTATGGGATTCGTCTATACGTGTAGACATATAATGAAAGGTTATTGAGTTTATGTCAATTTGTTGTACAGGCAAGGTGAGGGATGCGTTATGTCAACACCTGCATGTATATTGCTTGTTTAGTGTATACGCGGGTATTATGGCATAGCTTACATGTTTCATTCACTCGAAACTCTATTCACCGAAAGATCATCAAAAAGAGATTAGAGGCGGTCATTTTTCACTATACGTGAATGAGACTAGACTACTTGACGGAAGTCGCTTTTATGTAAGCAATCATTTTCTAGATGTTTTAACGATCATTGTGCAAGAATTTAAAATAAAGCTCATATCGTTGTCCGTAGTGACTTTGTTAGATTTTTTCAAATCGTTTAGAAAGATAGCTTCATACTAGAAATCTTCCCTCGATTCTGCGTGCGAATCAGTTATTCGCACATTTGGTGCACGAGATTATATAAACAGTACAAATTTGTTATTTTCGACACACTATTTTACTATTTACCGAAGCAAATCAAAATGATGGTGCTATCAAAAAGCTACATAAGAAATACATTACAATACATCAAGATTCAAGATTAATTTCCAAATGACTAAGTACTTCCAAAGGCTACTCGACCGCCACTCATTTTTGATCACCCGTTATTTGGCATCGCTGATTTTTTAATATTTTTCTCTATCCAGTGACGTAAAAATCCAATCAATCATTCTCGGAACTAAAGATCCTAACTCTTCCTAGTCTTTATATTCTTGAGGCCTTGTGTTTTTGTAAGAAAAATATGGTGGAGAATCTGCAGGTGCATTCATTCACACTCGACAAAAGGATAACTTAAGGGTGACTTTTTGCCGATTGTTGAAGAGCCAAAATGGTGCAACACACCAATCGCAATCTTTATTTAAGTTCCTCCGAAGATTAGATCGCTACCCCTCTCAGATTTTAGAATTACACTAAAAAAATTGTTTATTCAACACCCTTTTTTCTCATTTGATGAGTTTAACGACTTCTGTTGGAGTGGTTCGTAATTGTATCAGTCATTCTGTGTTATATGTTTTTTTCTTTTTATTATGTTTGTTGTATTATATGCTAGTGTGTTCTTTATCTAATGACGAGTGTAAATGTATCAACATGTTTGCACAACAATATATATTATTATTATTAATCACAAGGCAAATAAAATGTATTTTATCACCATCAGAAAGCCGAGAAAAAATTGCTAATAGTTTGTTAAAATAATTTTTTTATATCTTTGAAAATAAAGAACGACTGCACGTTCTCAAAAATATACTTTTTCCGTTTTTTAGTCATAACTTCCCTATTTGTAAAGTTACAGGAATAATTAGCATAACATTCTGCATAACTTTACCCCATTTAAGCGACTTTGTATCTCTAACGGTATACGAGATGCCCATAGTAACAATGAAAACAAGATACGAAGAATCGCATACGATTTTCGGTAGGGGAATTTTTTGCCTCGACTTTTAATCCGGCTCATATTCAATAGCACTGATCCTTGAACTCGTAGAAATCGATTGGCGAAAGTTTGAGATCGCTATCTCTTTTCGTTCTCGAGTTAGACGAGGAACAGACGGACAAACATCACCCTTTATAATATATTGCGGTGAAAACAACGTCATGTAGACGTTATTTCGGTATAATGACGGTATACCCTGTATATGACAATATTTAAGTTTCTTAAGTATACACCTGGGGGATATTTACGAATGGATAGGTTTATTTTACTTGAATTTATGTCTCAGTGTTGTTTTTTCCTTTTTGAATTGTTTGTAATTGCTCATTATTTCCGTCTTTGAATTTGATTGCTATAGTAATTAATTCAATTTAGTTAAGATGCTTTAATGTAGGCACATCTGGTTGTTTGCGATAAGAAGTTTTGTTAACGTGCGAGATTTAATTAGCGCACGTTAGATGAGATAGCGGGATGTGCAGGTGTTCAACGAATTGCGCGTTATTTTTCGGCGTAAGTGGCGATACAAAAAATCAAATGTAATTTTAAGATTCATATGAGAAGGGGTTGCTTACTCATTCAGGCGCTAATGTTTTATTTTTTGTCAGTGTTTTAGCTCCAACCTTGCAGTCATAATTTGAGCTCTTTCAGTGCGGGTTGCCTACCCCTTCGGGTGCTGCTAAGTAGCCACTTCATTTACTGGACTCTCTAACCTCTCGCCCCTCCTGGGGTTATCCACTACCCCCCCCCCCATTTTATCCCTATTTATCAGTTAAAACCATAATTTGCCCGTTGTACGCATGGCGTACGACACCAAGCGCATCCTATGTAAAAAAATTCGCTGAATCCGAAAATCATAGTCCCCCTGACCGGAAACGCCCGGAACATATTGTTATAAACAAAAAACGAAGAAAAAACGAAAAAATATCCTGTTTTTTCACATTTGACTTCGAATATCTCGTTAACCATTGCTCGGAGGGAAAAATGAATAGAAATGAACTTGTTTAGAATAAAATTTTCTGTAAGATACAGTTGGTCCGGAACGCTCATCGTCAACTGTTATTGTTATTTATGGAAAAATGTAAAAAAGTAATCTCGAAAATTAACACTTTGTTATTACTAAGTAAAATTCATCCGATCTTTTTGATAATCCGTATTTAGTAACTTCTTTTGATAACAAAACAATATGACAAACCGTACCGTAGGTTTCATACTCATTGATTAATTAAATAAACAAATAGAAAAAGGGATGCTTTGTCTTTCAAACTGGAGGACCACAAGAGCGTTCCCAATTTTTTTATACATAGTGGAACCGTAAAACAATCTTTTCCAATACTTGCCCCGATCATTTTTGCAAATCAATGGACTGTGAACTAACAAATCGAATAGCTTCCGAGATTTAACAAGAAAAGTAACTCTATAATCGGCCCTTGGCACTCGGATTAATAAAAATCATTCATTTTGGTGAAATAGTAAGGAAGTAGTAAAGAATCGATCGGTGCGACCCGATTTGCAAAATCATTTTTGGTTGTTTCGAAAACTGGCTTCAAAGTCAAAAGCTGATATCTCGTTAACTATTAATCGGATTTGGAAGTATTTTTTTAATGTACGGCTTTCCGAGAGCTTTACATTCGCCTATTATAGAGTTATATTTTTTTTTGTTATATTTCGGGAGTTATTCCATTTGTTAACTAAGAAAATTCTTCGGATTTTGAAAAAAAAATTGCACAGTCCGTCGATTTGCAGGAATCATCGGGAAAATTATTGGAAAAGATTGTTTTAGGGTTATAATATGTATCAAAAAATTGAGAACACTCTTGTACTCCCCCAGTTTGAAAGACAAAGCATCTCTTCTTCTACTTGTTTATTTAATTAATCAATGAGTATGAAACCTACGGTGATCTGGTTTGTTATATTGTTTTGTTATCAAAAGTAGTTACTAAATACGGATTTTCAAAAAGATCGAATGAATTTTACTTAGTAATAACAAAGTGTTAATTTTAGAGATTACTGTTTTTACATTTTTCCCTAAAAACAATAACAGTTGAAAATGAGCGTTCCGGGTCAACTGTATCTTATAGAAAATTTTATTCTAAACAAGTTCATTACTATTCATTTTTTCCCTCAGAGCAATAGTTAACGAGATATTCGCAGTCAAATATGAAAAAACACGACATTTTCCCATTTTTTCTTCGTTTTTTGTTTATAACAATATGTTCCAAGCGTTTCCGGCCGGGGGGGACTATGATTTTCCGATTCAGCGAACTTTTTTACATAGAATACGCTGGGTTTCGTTCAGTGAAATGACAACATCCAGTTTGTACTACTTTTAGAGCTAATTTGACTGGAGTAGTCATATAAACCGTAAATGACGTAGCACCCAAAAGACATTTGTGTATGCAACCCCGGGCGCAAATGAGCGTGGAGCCACGTCGGAATTTTAAAAGAAGCAAATATGAGTCAATTTTCATAGTTTTACTCAAAACTATTTTTTCCAAGTAACTAGTGTGACTGAGGCACGAAGACATTCAAATACTAAACTCAGTCTAAATTGAGACTGGATGTGATAGGGCATAATTCCGTAATTACCCCGCAATAAATCTAACCAAGTAGTTAGTGCAAATCTATCATCATGTCGATGTAAATACATTTTACACCTAACAACTGCATCATGCCCAACAAACTGCGGGCCGTTCTGTATGATTAATGCCCTTTTTTCCTAGTTTCATTTTGCAACGATGCATAAAATAGACCGTTCGTGTAGATGCAACATAAATTTGCTAATCGCCGCATGTAATCATATTGACGATGGCATGCAAATCACGACATTCCAACATCACCATTACACAATGGGGCGTTTCGCGAAAAATGGACACAAAACGTACCTACCTTTCGCGCTACACCCCGACATTAATAAGCGGACTTTGTAAAAGAAAATATAAAAAGCTCTTAGTATAGGCGGCAAGGAAAAGTACCAGGGAACGGTTGTGTATAGCTGAAAAGGCTGGACATTTGCATATGAAAGCTTTAAGCCACAGAACCGAGATGCGAATGCAGTCGAGTTCACATCCTCATAAATAAATTTACGGTTAGCTGCGATTAAAATAGGTAAATTTGTTTTGTTTTTGGGCCCTTCGAAATTTGATCGATCTAAATGTGAGAAACGAGCCGGTTTCTCTTGGCCGCCTCCACCTCCGAACCCACGGGCGGATGTTGGCGAATACTCCCTTGTAAAACGCCACATTATGTATGCATTTCCCAGCGCACCACTATTTTACATTTTTAATAGAAAATGTCTGTTTTAATCCGCGTGTTTATTGTATTTTATCTTCCTTTCGCATTTTTGCACAATAACGTCGCGTATATTATTACATTCTGTAATTTTCAGTAACGCTAAAGCTTGTCGCGTGTGCAAAAAAAAGGAAGGAGAAGTGAAAATTATCTTCCACTTCTCGAAAAGTATACATTTCAAACGTCCGCGCCGGTAAATTGGGAAAGGTATCCGACGTAAAGAAGCGAAAATTGCACTTTATCCTCGTTTGTATATTGACCTACACCGTTAAGGCGGTCGTAGAAAACAAGGCGTCTCTTCCGGGTGTCCCTAGACGGTAGTTTGCCATAACGAATCTCACGCTACCTTCCGCCACTTCCTTTTTGCATAAGAACTATCGCTAAGTATATTGACTGCGAATACCTTGCTTGTTAAAGGAAAGCGCCCCGATTACGCGAACCTGGACACGTATAAGTGAAAAGAAGCGTCTTGGTCAAACCGTTTTTCATCAAATGCGATTCGGGCTGCTATCAAATGAAACTTTTGAAAGCGCGAGCTGAATATTCATGTTAGAATTGTGAGAGCAGGATGCGAAATTCTGAAATACGCCGGGATGACCGCAAAGTTCGTGAATGCTTTGCAAATGGTTTATAACTATTTAAAGCACCCCCCCTCGCCCTCCTCCGTTCGACCGCCACGAATGAAAATTCTGTACGTATTTTCAAACGTCAAAAAAGACACGGTGACCTAAACTGGAGAGTGAAGAGCGGAAATTGATTTAGTTAGCTGGAGAACTGCACGCTCCTCTGTTATAAATCACTCTATTCAAAAGCCCGGTTTGAGGTGCACGGGAAGTGCATACTGATACTCTTGAGTTGTCATCGGATATTGGGCTTCGCAAATGTCCACACGTCGTAAATTGTCACCCTCCTCCGTTCGTCAAGGCTTCAACAGAGTAATTACTCTCCACACTTCCGACTCCGTTCACCAGTTCCATTAGCGTTCCATTGTCTTAACGTAACATTTATTTGTTTTATTACAGGGTGGTTCTCGTTTTGAAAATAATTTATGGGTTATCACATCGTTGCCGGTTGCAATTCAGACAGACAGACGAACGGACAATAAAAAAGGGTCATAGACCTTTCCAGAAAGCGTCTCCGTCCTATAAATACCACCAAATAAACAAGGCGTTTAAATTATAACAACTATTAACCTTTCCTTCTACTTGACCTTTTCGCTCGTTCTTATTTCAATTTATGCACGTTACAGTCTCGAAAACTCCCCGAGATCGTCTCGATAACTTCAAACAATGACCTACCGCTTTACATAACCCATTTTTTTCGTGTATTAATTTTTTTTCTCGCGTGAAGTCACCAACTCACCGCGAGGACTGGCAAGTCATCTCGGTTTAATTAATACGAGGAAATGAGAAATGACCGAGTTCACGATAAAAACAAGAAATTCGGGGAGAATTACACGTGTTCAGGTAATGTCGGAGCGCGTACGTCCGTTCGACTATCACTTTCGCAAATTTGTTTTTTCGCCAAGCGTCTAAGCAAATGACGCACGGCTAATTATATCGATCGGTTGTGGAACAATGACGAAGCAAAAAGATCCCAATTTTTTACCATTATTCCGTAAAGCACCATTGGTCTTTTTTTCGGTTGCAATTTTGTCTGAGAGAAAATGAGTTTGGCGATGTCGGTGACAGTGTCTCTTTTAATTAATTATGCACGGTCACCGAATAGGAATTAATTATTTACCACGCAACGAATTTGGAAGAAACCCAAGAGAAGCTTGAAGAGAGAAAGACCTACAACGTCGTAGAAATGAGCCGATCGTCGTTACTGCCCACATGCACACAGGGTGCAGGAAGCAGAGGGATGCCTTTGATTAGCGGACTTTTAACGTATGCAGTGGCAATGTTCTTCCCCGTTCCCACACAGGGTTGAAATGGGGTCTTTAACCACCGAAAAAGAAAAAAATTGCAGGCATAATCAAATTAAGATTCAAAATAACTAAAGTAGAATTTTTAAGTGTAAAAAATGTCAAGGTTCTAAAGTGTCTTCCCACACGAATTTTGGTCATGATAATGTAAAGAATTTAACTGGCAGATTGTAGAATCTACGTCTTGATTTTGTATGGGCTTTTGTTCTTTAATTGCGGGAGTATAGATCAAAATTCTTTTAATGGGGGTATAGTATTACTTTGGTGAACTCATCATGAAATAATCTCGTACTGTGGAATGGGCTGAACTATTCCGAAGTGAGTGCGATTTTTAACAACCATTTCGGATAGGTAGTAAAATAGACATTAACCAATAATTAATTAGACATCGCCATTTTTTAAAAAATGTGTGAAAAAACTCCGTAATTAAAGAGGGGATCATTCTGGTTTGAAAAAATGAACAAAATGTCTAGGGCGTGGGATTATATTTTCAAAACAAAAATGGCAGTTCGGAAAATTTGTAAAATTTTCCGTTGGTTATTAACCAGTTGATTGTAGAATCTACGTCTTGATTTTGTATGGGCTTTTGTTCTTTAATTGCGGGAGTATAGATCAAAATTCTTTTAATGGGGGTATAGTATTACTTTGGTGAACTCATCATGAAATAATCTCGTACTGTGGAATGTGCTGAACTATTCCGAAGTGAGTGCGATTTTTAACAACCATTTCGGATAGGTAGTAAAATAGACATTAACCAATAATTAATTAGACATCGCCATTTTTTAAAAAATGTGTGAAAAAACTCCGTAATTAAAGAGGGGATCATTCTGGTTTGAAAAAATGAACAAAATGTCTAGGGCGTGGGATTATATTTTCAAAACAAAAATGGCAGTTCGGAAAATGTGTAAAATTTTCCGTTGTTATTAACCAGTTGATTAACCGAAGAGGAAAAGCATAGAGTTCGAAACTTAAATAAACAAAGACTTCCTTTGAGTACGGAAGTAAATGTGCTGCCCGAACGAGTTCATTGTTATGCGCTAAAGAAAAATTTTGCGTTGTATTCTAAAAAATCGAAAAAGACTTAAATTAAATCATATAAGGTAGCGAAATTATAACTAAGAAACTATCAACATTCCAACAATAAACTTATTTCAACCAGTCGAATTGATGGTGTATTTTTTGTGCAACTGCTTACTGAGGATTTTTTTTCAATTATACTAAACAGTAACAAAATTCAATAAACTGGGTAGTGTATACAAATTGCGTCCTTGGAAATTAAATTCCCACCCACCAGTACCAAAGAAACAACGAAACTGCGCCCATTCTAATCAAGAAAAAACCCCCCCTTGATGTGTTACCTTAATTTTGCAAAGAATTCAATATCGACGGGTTTCCAAATGCATTTTCCTGAAAGAATACTTCTGATAACATCCAACTGTACCTAGATGTTAAGTACAACTCATTCCATGACCGAGAAGATTGTAGTCCAAGGTTTATTTCTGTCTAAGCTGTCAAAGTCAATATTGAAGGAAGAACCAATGTAAAAAAGGAGATTGTATAAAATCTAACGTAAAGCTTTGATTGATTTCTTAAATTTAAATTTCCGATACTAATATTAATTTGTAAATTCAAGAGCCTATTGAATTTGGTTCGGACTTGGAATTAACTTTTTTTATTTAATGTGTACCCCATACTTTCAAGCCATTAATTTGCCAAATTCAAGGGTTCATTTTCTTGCTATTTTATCTGGTAAATAATGCAATGTATTTTCTGTTATAGTTGTTATTTTTATTTTTTCATATCCGCCATAGTTGCAAGGCGATCCAATCTAGAGAACCAAGTTTTACACACGTAATTTCAAGCATTGCTCATGTTCAAACTTCAATACTTTTTGCCATTTAAATTATAACATAAACCTAAAGTGAGTGTCTTCTTCTCTTTAGTATCCCCCTCATCCATTCTCATCTCTTCTCTGTCTTTTCCACCTCCTTACAATTCCATAGCATTGTTCTACTGTTTTCAGTGGGCCACCCTGTGTAAGGATTAAACAAGGTTGGGCTAAGTGGGCATCCCTGCGTTAGTCCTTTACATGTCCAAAACGCTTCCGACTCCTTCCCTTCTATTCTTGTGTCTCCATATAGTTCCTTGATTCTGTCCCGTTTTTTGTCTATTTTCCCATCTTCTATCTGCTTCCATCATCTTCCATACTTTCCCTTTACACTCTGTCATACGCTGCCTTTAAATCCATGAAAAGCGCAAACACCCTTCCCCACTTATTTAGATTCCTTGACTCTATCTGTGTCGAAAATCCAACCCCTGTTTTACTATTTCGTCTCTCCCTGGCACTTTCCCGATCTACTATTCTCGATAGTTTCTAAATTATTATCAATTTGTTCCTATGTTCCCTTCAAGTTCATCTAAATTTCCTCAAAGTGTCCTCCAGTATCTTATGCGTGGCCAATTTCATTTTAAGCTCCTCTGAATTTCGGAAATTCAAAAATTAATTAGCACTGAATTTTATTCTTCACAAGTGTCTTCTGTTACTGACTGAAACCAGTATTTAGGGTTGTCATTTGATCCATTTGAAGAAGTTTTTCCAAATAGGCATACTTGATTCCTACGAAAATGTCACCGTTTGCAGTTGATAAGTGATACGTTTCCATATAAATTGGAGTTAAAATTTTAGGGTTGCTAGTAGACCCTCAGAAAGGATATTAAATTTATTTTAAAAATGAAAATTTTTGATCCCCGTAAAAGTGTAATCCAATTTGTGTACCTTGGTCGTCCCTTGTAAAAGATAAAAAATGTTCGAATTGAATTTTGATCAGCCCTGTTTGCTTAAAAACTAATTTATGAAATAATTTCGAGTTTCGAAAATCAAGGGTGCCTTTGAAATTTTCAAAAAAACGTTTTGTTTTGCATAGCAATAAAGTGCCCTTTGTGAACGGGAAGCGCACAAATTTTATTAACAAAAGTTGTTCAGAATGAAAAACTGAGAAAAATTTCCTAGACCTACTTTGAGGATTTTTTGCGGATATGCGAAAAAATGTTACTTAAAAAACTGTTCAAATGTGTTCGAATGTTTATTTTGGATTTTCTCACAAAATCCAGTTAAAAAATAAAAACGTCAAAGAAAGCAGAGTGGTGCTTAGAAATTGTGCACGTTTTATAAACATTTGCGCGTATCTTGTCCCCAAAGGGCACTATACTAGGACACAAGAAACATTTTTTTAAAATTTTAAAGGCACCTGTGATTTTTCGAAACTAAAATTGTCACAAATACGAAACATGGGATATGCAAGTAGCAAAAATACTTCAAGATCAAGGCATAGAATGGAAGCAGTCTAAGAAGTTGAAGCGAGATAGGAAAAACTAGTGATTTAAACCAGTAGAATATGATAATTCATGTTCCCTACACCATAACGGTAGAAGGGTGTTGATTAGAATAAAAACAATGGACGCGATTTCTCTGGTTATTTTTTTAAGTGGAAATTTACTTCCAAGGCTTTGCGTTTAATGAACTTTGTTACTATTTAGTATAATTGGAAAAAAATCCAAAAAAGGCGATTTCAAAGACGTCTCCCACAATGAGACTGATTGAAATAAGTTTATTATTGAAAATGTCGATAGTTTCAGTTACAATTTCGCCACTCTTATGTACTATTTAATTAAACGTGCCCGAGATTTAGTTAAATCCGCCACGAATCCGACGCAGTTTTTCTTTAATGAAAGCTTCCATTGAAAGATGCACTAGGTACCTTTAAACTGTAACTTGAAACCCTTAACATGAAGTCCATACAAATAGATCATGAAAAGAAATTTCAAATTGGAAGTTTGGAAACCATTTGTAACTTATTTCAATATTTTAAAGACAGCAGCAGAAATAATTTCAAGCGGAAATAGAAAAGCAATTTGCGACTGTAATTTTCGATTTGTAGGCCACAATTCTGTAAACTTCAAAAAATAATGTGCAGTTGTTACCGTGATAAGCCTAAATTTAAAAGCTTTGAAGAGATTTGAATAGTGCATTAGAAATATTTAAGGTGCGATTGTGAAATGAAATAAATATTGTAAAATTGAAGGTTGAATGGCGCTGAAAAACCCAAATTTATAAGTTAGGTTAAAAAGTGGTTCTTTTTCAGTTGTGAACCTTTGTTAGCGGAGCAGAGTATTGGAAAAACACCCCCGTGCAATTTTGTGAAAATAATCTACATTGGATTTAAACGCCTTGAAGGTTTCCTAGATTACGATGAAATGTGTACATTAGGGCTTGAATGTGGGTATGAAATGTGTGACATTTTATACATTTTATAGCTGCTGAAAATTATTATGCGAATTTTATTAAAGAGAATTCATTTCTGTAATGAAAATTTCTTCTACATTTAAAACATCGTGTACATAACCAATAATGCAAGTGTTAAATACCGCACGTAATATAACAAATTCATTAAGTATGTTAATCGTAATTAAATTATGAGAAATTTGCATAAACAACGTGATGCATCACGCAAAAGTGAGACCACGTCGCTCACATACACATGCTAAAAGTATAAATCATAGAAGTTGATGAAAAATTGAAATTTTAAAACCTCAAGCTGACTACCGTCCATAATTTGTACTCTAATTTAACCATTAACTTGGATCATTAAAAATAAAATAAATGACGGCTCAGCACCATATGCTCCCAAAATAAATATCATTCTAAAACGAGAGTTGGATCCATTTCGTTTTAATGGTTTCATTTAACACCAAATTTAGTGCTTTTATTTTGTAAAATTTACGCGCGTTTCGGTTAGGCATACGCAAAAAACTTAGGGCGCAAAAACGCGCCCCGCTCATCATTAACTATAAGTTCGACTCGTTATTGATGGACGGCTTCGCTAATTAAGAAAGTGACGACGTGCCCTTTACACGCACTTTGGTAACAGAAAAAAGCCGGACTCCCTCACGAAAGCAAATTAAAATTTTCCTCCCCTTTCGTGTTGTTGCGGGCCAGCTGCGAAATTCCCGAACCGATGGGATTGTCAAAACGTTGGGAAAATCTCTTTACGGGATTTAAGTCAATTTTCAACTATTTTCTCAAGGTATTCGCCTGAGAGTTTTCGGCTTGCCGAGCTTGTTCAGATTGGAGAGAGATTATAACAAAATACCCAAGAATATAGGGCTCTCTTTTTCGTTTGTATTTATTTATTTTGAATTATTCTCGACGCTCGTGCTCGATTCGATTTTTACGTAAAAATATCGACGCGCGGAATTTCCTTTCTTCTAAAACGCGCGAGTGTGTTCGAAATTGCCTGATGGATTGTCGCGTTTAACAAGGGCCTGTTATGCAAAGTAATGATGGAGGACTTTATTGCTCTAGGATGTTTCGCTCTTTAATAGAAGGATCGATGGAATCCCATTACTATCTCACTTTCTTCCCGTTTTTTGTTATTGATCTGTTTATTTCGGATTTTATAGAGAGATTCTTGTAATCCACTCGCACTCGCACCCAATATTTTTTCAACAAATGCTTCTCTCTAATAAATGTAAAAGGTATAGGTAGGTAATAAAAATGTACAGGGTGTTCCATTAATAATGGTCACAGGCCATATCTGTGGAACCGTTAATTGCACAGCTTCGGGGAAAAAATTTTTGCTACCAAAAGGAGCCAAGAGAAATCGCTGGAAATTATTTCCAAGTTTCTAGCTTCGCCGCTAGAGGGCGCACGATTCATGGTTAAGTAGAAAAATTACTTTTATTCTAAAATATACCCAACAAACATGCATAAAAAATGCATGCATAGCAATCTTGCGTAAATTTTGCATCGTTTCAATGCAGCATAATATTGCTCTAGCTCGTAAAATATGAGGGTGTGGGAAGGGGAACGTCTCTTTAAGGAATTGAATGTAACTTCGGTTTAGGGTAACAGATTTTCACATAATAGATCTTGTTAGAAAGAGCTCTCTTTGTGGAATCAGATTTTACATGAATAGAGTCTTTTTAGTAAATGCGATGAGACATTAACATAAACTTTGAAGGTCTTTTTGAAAATTTCAAATGGAACGATACAATTATTACATGAATTCGGTTTTTTGTTTGGAATTCGCGAATCGGCGTGGGGTTTAGAGGGTAGGAAATACCACCAGGTAAATACCCTCCAGAAAAAAAAAGATTCAACATTCCTCTTATTACTATCATAACATTTTCGTGCACTGGGGTGGTATGGTCGGGGAGTATTCCATTCCTCCGGCATACCTCCCGGTGTTAACTTCTCCCAGAAAACGTTCAACCCTAAGGACGCACGTTAGAGAGTCTCTTTCTAAGAATTATGCTGTAAGTGCTAAAAACACTATTTTTTGAAGATTTTGAAGAAGAATGTAGAACGGCGGGGGGCTGGGGGTGTATGGAATACCCCCCAGGTAACAAAGATTCAATATTCCTTTTCTTACCATCATAGATTTTCATTCAATGGAGTGGTATGGCTAAGAGGTATTACATACCCCCAGATACCCCGGTGCTACGTTCTCACACAAAACGTTCACCCCCAAGGACGCACGTTAGATGATAAATGTAGAACCGGAGGGCTGGGAGGTATTGAATACCTCCTAGGTACCAAAGGTTCAACATTCTTTTTCTTACTATCATACGATAGTGGTATGGCTGGGGGGTATTCCATGCGGCAATTCTCAGTAAATTCGTCTCCCTAAATTCGTTCCATCAAAACAAAAAACCCAAATGTTCACAACTAAAAAAAATTGTTCATGGCAAAAAAATTGATGTTCAACCCCAAAAAAAAATTCGCTCCTGTTATATGGCAGAATTCTCCCTCAACCTATTCCACACTCATGGTACATTTTCGCCTTTCGTAATAATTACATTGGCCATATTCGCCCCATGAAATTTTACCCTCGGAACCTTGGCCTCCCCAAACAAACGCCCAAAGTATTTGCTCTCAACAAATCTCGGCCCGCGAAAATTCGCTCAAGAAATCTCGAGCTCAAAAATATACGTTCAGTTGTGATATACAGTGTGTCCCAGATCGGGTGGGATTGCATGGGTAACTTTCTTATTATTAAAGATAGAGAATTGGTTAAATGGACAATGTTTTGCAGTTTTAGATGCTTATTTAAAATTTCCTTGTGGAAATTCAAAATGTCGAATAGGTTCGACGTAAATTAAAAAAAAAACTAAAACAAATTTGTTAAAATCGGGTAAACCGTTAAAAAGTTAAAGCAGGTTATTGCAAAAACAATTGAACGCGCCACACCATCTTTGTTTTTGAAATAACTGAGTTTTTTTACGAAAATGATAATCTGGTTTCTCTTTAAAAATTTGGAAAAAAAATTTTTAGTTTATTATGCCATACAAGATGCGAAATTTAAAGAAAATGTAATTTTAAAATATAAGATGGTCGTCATTTTTAGAAAATATTTTCCAGCGATTCTTCATGACCGATTTACCCAATAATTTTGTTTACCCCTAAGTCATACGACGAACGGTTCCCGAGATATGACCGAGGAACAGTCTTATGGGGTCACCCGGTACATAACTCGGTATTGGCTAAATACATATCGTTCAACAAATTAAAACTTGAGGTACTTTCGTAGTTGCAAGAAGTGTGAGTAAACATTAAAAAGGGAATAAATACTCCGGACTGCTGATGTGGTATACCTAGGAATGCCCTTCAGTTTTTTACCTATTTAGTGTATTATTTTCTGTCCTCTTTTCAAAGTTACACACAATTTAATGAAGAGTTATGGATTGTCAAGGCTATTTTCAACATCTAAATCATTTAGAAACCCATGTCAATGTCAATTTTTTTAATGTAACTTTATTAATCCCCAATCCGGCACTGCTTGACATTTCCGCAACAAGCCTGTTTAATTACGGACGCAAATTAAAATTGATTTTTTTTAATGCACATATCTCAGAGGCGAACTTTCCGAGGTCGAAATACTGCGACAGGAAATTCTCGCAGAGAATATTCCAGGATTCTTGGAGGATGTATTCATATCGTATTACCAGGGCTCCCCACGAAAACTCTAAATGGAATCATATCTGGTGTTTTAAAAGGTTTCCACTTGAAATTTGGTAATCCCTGCATAGTGTTGGCCAATGCAGATACCTTCTTTTTTTTTAAATAGTAACACCACGATGATAGTATTATAGCACGAAAACAATAAAATGGGATGAGCATTTGGGGGATTTTCCAGTGAAACCCCCTAAAGAAAGTTATAGACAATAAAAAAAAGTCGACAACCTTTGTACGATTTATTCCCGGATTTATTCTTCTCAAATTTTCCGATAAAAAAGGTTCTTTCCTTTTTAATTTTCTTCTTTTTTTGAAGCATAATTGTTTTCATATCTCTGATAATAATTGAAACTTGAAACTTGAAACTTTGACATATGCCTGGCGTCGCCGCCTCTCCCAGGATTTAGTCAACTGTCGTGAGGATGCGTCCCTGGTAGACACTATCAGGGACGTTTCTCCACTACTTTGTTGCCATCGCGCTGGGCCGCGACATATGCCAAACAATGTGGTGGATTTTGTGGATTGGGGGGGTTGTGGGGGGCGGCTAACTGGGTGTTATCCGACCCGAACGGGTACGGCCACAGCTTCGCCACTGGTATTCTGCCTTAGAGGGAACTCTGCTTTCTAGTGATAGCTTTTTCTCCGGGCGTTCATTGGCTTCCGATGTTCCTATCCTTTGGTCTCGTTCCCTTCCCTGTTTTCCCTCGTGTTAGGCTCTTTTTATTGTTGTCCTCTCCCCGCATTACTTTCTGTCCCCTTTTCCTCCTCCCCTTAGCTACTTGTCCTTGTGGCTGATTCTTCCTCCACCTTCAGTATTCTTCTGCTTTCTTTCTTCCTTTGATGTTTGTCTCTGCTATTCTCTTCCCATCTTCCCATGGTAATCCCCGAGACCTCTACTGTTTGGTTTATGGTGGTGTTCCATGTTTGGCAGGGTCGGCCTACCTTTCATTCCGAGGCACATAGAATCTTGGCAGCCCGGATGATATGGTCTTTATTCCTCCTGTTGGTATGTCCCTAGTATCTCATCTGCCTCATCTTCAGTCTCCTGGCAATCGTCTTTTCCTCTAATAGTTCTCTTCTCTGCTTTCTTGTGAGGTTGCTGTTTTCTTCAGTATCCTGAGTGCCTTCCACTCCGCCCTCCTCAATGTTCGTCTGTTGCTCTTTGTTGGCGCTGAAGTGTTAATTCCGTATAAGATTGTCGGTGCTACGATCGTGTTGTAAATCATCATTTCAAGCTGTTATCATATCGTATACCTATACCAGGGCTCCCCACGAAAACTCTAAATGGAATCATATCTGGTGTTTTAAAAGGTTTCCACTTGAAATTTGGTAGTCTCTGCATAGTGTTGGTCAATGCAGATACCTTCCTTTTTTTTAAATAGTAACACCACGATGATAGTATTATAGCACGAAAACGATAAAATGGGGTGAGCATTTGGGGGAATTTCCAGCGAAACCCCCTAAAGAAAGTCGACAACCTTTGTATGATTTATTCCCGGATTTATTCTTTTCAAATTTTCCGAAACAAAGGTTCTTTCCTTTTTAATTTTCTTTTTTTGAATCATAATTGTTTTCATAACTCTGATAATAATCATTCAGTACAAATTTCGGAACTAATTTTTAGAGTATCCTTTATTTTATTATTAAAACAAGATTGATGTCAGGCCTTTGTTATCCGTTGCCTAAGCTGTGCTACGGGGTCAAGGCCCGAAGAGCTGCATCCCAAAGAGCGTATACGTTTTGACATTGCGAGTGCGTTTAAAGCCCTTTAAGTTCTCCTATTCGAATTCAAGGCTGAGTTTGAAACAATTAATGAGAACTTCCATTTTAGAAATTAAGTTTGGGGTCGGCACTGTTTTTATGAATGCGAAAGGTTGATGTATCTAGACGCGATGCGTCTAGTTTAATAATAAGTAAAAAAGAAGCGAGCTGTAGTGAAAAGAAAACAAAAGCGAACGAAGGGTAATGTAATAGAAGAGAATGAGTGTTAATCAAAGTCTGTCTAATCTAATAGTTGGTGTTTATTAGGATAGATTCTAATTTGAAACGTTTGTGTTTTATTGGACTATTTGTTACTATTTCCGCATTACTAAAGGGGAGCACGCGCCAGCGAATCTATAATTATTTTCAACTCCGTGAATCTATACAAAGGAGGCATCGTCTCTCTTTCTCATTATAATACGTTTCAAGCACAGGTGCGTTTCATTAAGCATGAAATGGGCAGTGTCGGAATCTCAGAAGATGTTAAAGCCGAAGACAAGACGTGAGTAAATATAGCCGGAGACCCGAGACCGCATTGATGTGTTTAGACAAGGCCGAACGCTTGGGGCGCGACTGACAAGACTCATATGAGACTGACACTTCGGGCTGATTTCATTACATGACGACCCCAAAACTCTCCTGACCAATATGAACTTCTACGGACCGAACTACTTTCAAAACCACCTCCTGCCCCTTTCGCTTCGCTTTGTTTTCATTTACTTAGTTCGCCCAAGTTTGAATATCTCCGACTGGGGTACAATTCTATGATCTCTCGTGCGGTTGTTTTGGATCAATCTCGAAATTGAGTTAAGATTAAATTCTTTCTTCCACCCCTACCCCCTCCTCCTCAAACTTTTTCCGTCGATCTCGATTAACTTGTCAAATTGTTCCGTTGATTAAGCGAAGTTGTTTATTATTCGAATTTATAAGATGTTTATATGCTCTTGGCGCTAGAAAGATCCCATAAATTATTATGAATAAGGCGGCGTGGGTTCTTGTGTTGTAATTTTCTAAATAATAGCATGTGTAACATTAATATACATGTAAATTATGATGTTAAGTTCGTATACAATAGGCGCTCTTCTTCCTAGCGAGAAGGACCAAAAATCTTGGTATAAAACGCGCGAGGCATCAATTACAGAACTTAATTTATAGCCTGTTTTGCATACAAGCAACCTAATATCGAACTGATTAAAACATCCGTGTAGCTTGTCAGAATTTTCACTCAAGTAAGTGTGTTTGATTGATTGCCCGTAGAATATTATGTCATGTCGCCATAGTGCAGCGCAATATGTTGCAAAACTGAACGGGAATGGATCGCGCCAAAATTAATTGTGAAAAATAGTAGGACGCTTTCCTAATGATCTTCGCCTCTACTGATATTAATGATTCGGTGTCTTATGTTTAATGCGGAAAAGTTCTCACGCAATTAATCACTGTATATTGTTCATTGTACTCTTTTCGCAAGCCACGAATACACCTTCTCCATTTCGTATAACTTTCGGTTGGTCTCTTCAAGTTGAATACAACACAATTAAACATTTGAAGCAACATTACGGAACCGTAATGGAATTTTAATATGTACGCCTAAATTGCTTAAACAACACTAAGAAGGTGGAGTGTAAATGTACCTAACTAATTTTCCACCACTTCATATGATACACTAATTTCATTTGGTCATTAGAACCAAACATACACTTACACAAACAACAGATTGCTAACCTTATTCATTTCAGTAGTGATGCAACGGAAGTGTTATAACGGAAGCAGAAGCTGAAATATAAGTCAAAATACGTTGTTTTTGCGGAAGCGGATGCACGAACAGAAGTGAAAATACTATTATAAATTTGACAAAACCTAACTAATGAGATGAATTAAATTAAACAAAGACAAACAAATCGCGACACGTCTGACGGCTGGCGCGGCTGCCAAACTCCGCTCCGCCGTCCCGTCGACCTATCATACGCCATCTAGGTATTTCGTTTGTAATTCACTAGTTTAGATGCAAGTTGTTCCTCTAGTAAATTTGTTATAGATTTCTTATAACAAAAGTTCATTGTTCCACCGACGGAGGTCGTGCATATGTCTTCCATGGTATTTCTAATTCTATCCCTTCTTAATATTATCTTGCCCACGAGTTGTATTTTTCCTTTCAGTTTCTGCTTACGCAATATTTGATGGTTCCATGCTATTCACTACCTATTTTATTTGTTTGTTTGTGTTGTTGTCTGATACAGATTAGGCTGAAAGCGGCTTTCTAGAAATCAACAAGGTCGTTGCGATCTGTAGTTAAAAAGGGAATTTTTTATTCCATCCACTCCTTGATACGTTTTAATAACTTCTCTGGCTACGTGTTGATCCCATTTTTACTAAGAATTGATTTGAATTTAAATACTGACATTGGAGATCTATAGTCCGATATAAAATAGCGGAAGTAGAGGGTGAAGCGAAAGTTTAAAAACCAGCAGAAGTTCCGCACTTGCGGAAGCGGACGCAGAGGTGTATTGGATCGCTATTTCATAGGGGACATATCATTTACGTATATTTAAAAGCGTCCTCTATTGAGCAACAGTGTAAACGTGTTAAGTCAAGCTTTATGCATTAGATGTCGCTGCAAAAACATTTAAAGTGTTAGAGTTTGCACAATTCGAATTCCTCATTATTGGCATTGGTTTAGCTTCCTCTTCAAACCACAGGCATTATTTCATTTTCTTTTTGATTGGGCAATTACAATAAAACACAATGTTTATTCTTATTTCCCGTTGTTTAAATTAATGATAATCTTTATGTGTAATTTCTGTTCTGTTTGAATTGCACCCCGAGGGTTGTCTTCTGATTTTAACGCGGTAATACGATAATAATTTTACGCACGGAACGCGTATTTTAAATTTCCGTTTCATGGCAATCACAGCTTGGTTTTCTGATGCCCGACAGACTACAACTTTCACCCGGGAAAAGCCCGCACGATTTTGTTCGATGCTCGAACGGTAATGCAAAAACTATTAATCTGAACCACGCAGGGGATGCGAGCAATCCAGAACCGAATTCTTTTTACTTTTTTTTTCTGATACGAGCCACACGGTTCACACAAAACCAAACCGTTCAGAAGCACACTGCTTGCTCTGGTAATCCGAATCCAAATCAATCTCGAAAATTGTGCTTTGAGCTGTACAGGCGACCGCGCTGTGAGCCCAAAATCGAATGGATTCCAAAACTCTCTCTCTAGTGATCCCTACCTATTCCTTTTAAGTAATTAACGCCTACAAAATGAGCAATTTAAGTAAAACGGCCATCTTCAATCACTGATTCGTTTGCTTTGTTCCTGTCCTACTAATTCAATGGGCACTAGGGTAATAAATCAATACGATCAAATATGCCACGTTGCATTTCCCACAATACACAGTGACCTCTAATCCTTACGCTGCGGTTTAGAACAGATAAAACTAGCTTTCTATCGAAAGACTTCCTAGGCTATTATCAGAACAATACACAATAGAATTTAAATAAGCAGAATAAAAATATGATTTCCAGTTTAAAAATTGAAACTGGGAACCTTCCCACAAATCTAAATTTACTCAAACTTACACTTCGACCACTTTCCGCTAACAAACCCGCAACAATCCTAATAGTCTCCTAAAAAATTCGAAAAAAATGAAATTCGAATTACCTACCGTTCCTTGTAACCCTATATCTCGCAACTTCGAATTTGTTGCTTTTAAAATTACAAAATATGTGCAATACCACCCCTACCAATAGCTGCACCCATTACATGTCGACCTTTTTTCTTTTCCAAAAAGTTTGCTAAAAATCCATCAAATTTGTTTACTTCTTCACGTTCTTCTGAAAAGGACTTTAGTTTAAAGAAAATTTCCGGCAAATATTTTAGGCTTGAGGAAGACCATCCCTTAGTTCTGTAACCACAGCCCTTCCAAATTCTTGATTTTGGAAAGTTTTTTTTTAAGATTACGCCCCTAAAATATGTCGCTAAACTGTAAACTATTAATATGACGTAATACTAGTAAAAACTTAGTTATAGAATCGATAGTGTAAGTAAGAAAAGTCCAAGAAAAAATTGTAAATTTTCTAATTTAGTTACAAGAAGGCTTTCAGGCAAATTAAATTTCGCTATTACAGGGTACACGTTTTAAACTTTTAAACGTCAGTAAAAACGAAATTATCAATAATTTTCATTTCACCTAATGCGAAAAACGGTTGTTAATGCGTTAATTTTTTTCGCTTTGATGTCAAAATCGGCGTTACTGACGTCTAATTTATTTAGCGTGTAATTTTTTAATTTCAGACGCTGATTATAAATTTACGTTTTTGGGTTCAATTCGGTTAATTAACTTTGTGCAATTGGGCTGTTTAATGTTTGGACAGGCAATAGGGTGGTCATTAGAGGTAAACGGTATATAAATTGAAAACACTATAAATACGGGCGACTTTGATGGAACGCTTCCATTTTGCTTGTTTAGGTAAAATGGAGGCTCTTCAAAAAAAAATAGAGAAGTGGCCAAAAGGGCAATAACAGTTATTGTAACGTTTTCTCGTGCATTAAGAAAATCTATTCAAACTGCTCGGAAAAGTTGCTGAAAATTACTTGATTGTGTTGCCAATTACTACGCCGTGTGCATGCAAATGGCGTGGGTTTAAGTAGGAGTTAATGTAAATTTTATTCAAAGATATTATAGAGAAAAGCTACTTACTGCATACACACAACGTGAAAGCCGATGCACGTGTAATGTACGACTGCGTGATTTTGAGATAAAACGCGCAAAATGAACATTTTTCTTACCAGTTAATTTATAATAGCGAAATTCACGCTTCGGCTCTCTCAAATCGCGTATACACCTACCACCCGCATATACAAATGTCCGATTATTTTTAACTCTCCGACGCAATTTGAATGCACTTCCGATTCGAAATTGGATTTATGACATATTATTTATTGGCCGGATGCAAAAATAGTAGCTATATATATTTATTGTTTATTGAAATTGTAAATAACTTTTTCGAATACAAAAGAACTATTAATAGCGAATTGGAAATTGGCGTTCGGGGAAATTATTACAAATGAGAATTTTAGCAGATTAAAATTACTAATATGGGAAATGCATCAATTGGATTTGCACTCTGTGCGGCGCGGTTTATTGATTGATTTAAATGGAAACGCAAAAAGAAACATATCATAAATAAGGATAAATGTAATATTAACAAGCAAAAAAGGTAATGTGTACGTTAATGTTGGTAGCGGTCCCTGGAGAACAGGGTTTTCTATGCACTTATTGTCCACGGAACAATGTAATGCAATGGAAAATAGCTTTTAACCAATATTGTTGTATATTAAATGTGCGGGTGACGGGTAAAAGGAGTATAGCACAGTTTCTGGATGGTCGACTGTATTGGTGGCTAGACACCCCATAGCAGCTAGTCGAAATATTAGTTATGCTTTAGTCGTTTGTGAGAGAAAGAAACGCAATCAAAGATGGAAAATACAACCCTTAACTACCATATGTATGGTAAAAGATCCTATTGAAAGTATTGAGCCCCGGAAAATATTCAAATTAAAATGCTTGATTTTTTTGCAAAACGTGTATTTATTTTAGTGTTCTGTAAAAAGGTAAGAAATGCATGAACACTTCTGCTGTAACGTTAAAAGAAGGATAAATTACTTATTGGATGATAAGGTATCCAAACATAGTGGCAATTCCTCTTAGTAAAATATCAGACAAACAGCAGGGGAAGGCATGGAGAGGTGAAGGTTTTTTTTATTGTGAGCTCAATAGTTATTCTATGAGTATTGAGCTCAAAAAGAGACATAATTGGCCCCAAAAACACGCGCGCAAAATTTTTGCAGATTTAGCGCATTAGGCCTCTAGTATCAAGTTTGAAGCTTGGAAATTTGGGTTTTGGTTGGTTTGAAAAAACTCGAACTTGCCGTTTAAAACCTGAATCATGCAACCTGATCCTTGAATGTTGCAGTATCGAAAACTTGGAGGTTTAAAAAGGGCCGAAATTTTAACATGGGGCGGAATTTAACGCTAGTACGTGATGGCGCAAGTTTGACTCAAATTTTTGAAGTTGAGCAATTACAATTTTGAATTCCGGATTGATAGTCATAGTTTGAAGCTTGAACTTTAAAAAAGTTGAAATTTCAGCTGTGACATTTGATCCCAGTAGTTGGAATGTAAATCTGGAGATTTAAATCTTAAAAATTGAAGCAAGCAGCTTGGATGGCTATTTTAAATTTTGAACTTTTAATGCTTATCTAAGTTTCCACGTTTCTCAAAGTATAAATCTCCAAGTTTGAAGTTTCCAGACTTACAATCGAGCCCTCCAGTTGAAATTTGTGAACACAGCTCAAAAACAAGTCTATCGAAATTAAAACCTTAAAATTTGAATCAAGAAATATAATTACATTAATTGTAACTTTTGTTGTATATACATCTCCATGACAGATTAAAAGATCTACAAGCAACAGAATCAATCTAGCTACTTTTGTTTCTGAGATACGGGGTGAAAACGAAAAGTTTAAATTTCTGGGATGTTATTTATTCTTACCACCCATGTACAGATAGAAAAAAGGTAAAAACTGCCTATTCAAGATATTTTGCAACACCCTGTATATCTTATAACGTCCATTTTTTGTATTCTTTTTCCTAATTACATTGTTGTATCATAACCTATATTTTTTTTATATAACTATATACTATATTATATCATATTTTCTGCCTTAGTTATCATGGATCTCATGATAACAAAACAAAATCTCCATGAATCCATGGCCTACTATTTAAAAACCGCGAAATTAGGTTTTTATTTATGGTTCATAGCTAAAATTTAAACGGGAACAGGAAAAAAACAGGATTTTATGTTTTAGTCGAAGCGAGACTTGGCATTTAGAACGTAGAGTTCTTCGAAGGCGTTAAGGTGTACTCCAAAAGAGACTTCCCCAAATTCCCACGGGGAAAAAAGGGGAACAAACGAGATTTCCCAAAGGCGGTACGAAGTTTGTCCGGGCTGCTACTTTCGAATAAAATTCGCTCTTACCAGCATAGCCAAATGCGGGGGTTGTAACTTTTGGTGTAGATCAAAAATTTTTGTTTGTATGACAGATTCTGTTCAACAAGCCACCCTCTAAATGCCACCTAAAATCAAATTCCTTCCCCTTTTGAAATTTCCTAACCTTCATAATATTAAACAGAGACGTGTATATTACGCCACTTATAACTTAAGAACGGCTGGATGATTTTTTAATTTGTTGCATTTCTCAGAATTTCAACTTTCAGAAAAACTTTATTATTTGAAAACCCCTGTATAAAAATGGTCTGATGGCATTTTTTCAGCAGAAAAAGGATCAATAGAAAATTTTTTACAAAATGTTTACCAATTTTGGTTTATAGCTTTGTAATTTATTATTTTTATTTACTTTTTGGTACACCCGTTTCCCGTGGCTATCCGTGGCCAATTTCCTTTTCCTTCTCGAGGTTCGATGCAATGTCAAAGTCAAAGTTTTCAAATTAAATTCGGATTTGGGGGGATAGTAAAAGCTGAAGTTAGAATTTTCAAATTTAGGTCAGAAATTCCGACTTGACGTCGTAATTGCTATCTGGAACTTTTTTAAATCAATATTGAATTACTTCATTACGTGCTTTTGTGAAGATGCAATTATCTGGCCGCTACTAACAGAAAACAGAGATTTGTTTGAAATTGAAATTTCTGGTAGATATGTAATGAAATCGTCTCATATACCCGTCATTCCCAGTCGGAATATTCAAGTTTGTCAGAAATTGCAAGTTTACAAAGAATCCAGTTTTTGGTATTTTGTAATTTTTTGAAATGAAGCAAGAACTAATATATTAAGTTATAGGACTTCGGGTAAATGGGGAACAGGAAAAACTGTGAGCACAATATAATAGAAATCAACATATTTAATTCCCTAAGTCATGTATCGAGTTGAAACTTTCGCTAGTTTATTCCCTATGACTCTTAGATCTTAGATTCAATATGACTCTTCTCTGTGGTCTAGGTCAAAAGTTTTAGAGCAAAGTATACCCAAAATTATCCTTTACACGTTAAGGTTTCAAACGCATTAACGCATTATCTGTATATCGAAAGAGTAAATCACATGCACATTTGATTACAGCGTGTGATTGATTCAAAGATGTTAAATTCTTTTTCTGAGGGCACATGTACACGTATTTTGATTACAACATGTCAAAATCGTTATTCGTGCACCAAGATCGTTGGGAAAAAACTAAGAGCATTATCTCAACGCTCAAGACACGATTTGATGCATTTTTGTTATATGTATTTTGCATGGTTAAAATAAATGGTCGTAATAAGGTAGTGAGGATCTTTTGACTTTCCATTGTATCGGTTTATTTTGTTTTCAGCTCCTTTTTCCCAATTAATCAGGGGGAAAATGTATGTCCAAATGTGAGTATATCAAAAATTGGAATTTAACTGGACGAATAGAAATGCACTCCACAAGATGTTTATGATGTGGAATAATATAAATGTTAAAATCAAACATAACAGCGTCATCATCTTTGAAAACTTTCGCCGGCAAACCTCCGGAAAAACTCCGTAGCTTTGATATGCTAAACTAATGCTGACATGTTACGGATTATGATGAAGCAATTTTTCAATGTTAAAAAATTAAATCAAAGAAAACACAGCGACCCACTTTTTTTTACAGTTGCCGTTTCCCCGATCAAAGACGCGGCCCATACATAAATCATTTCCAAGATAAACAAAAATTTTCGCTCGCTTACCTCTTCCTGTCCAATTAAAAGGCGACGTGTGTGGGGGCGCTTAATTAATAATAACAGTATATCCGCGTGCATGTTGGGAATGCATTCGGAAGTGGCGGTTACATTCCGTGACACGCACAATAGTCGACTGGAATTCGGGGTAGTTCTGGGGGGGGATAAAATCACATATAATAATAGGGAAATGCGGCGTTACGTGAATTCCATCATAAGCGATGTGTTTATTCCGCTCCGTTCGGGGGGAAAAAGTCGGAAAGCCAAAACGTGATAAATTATGCATAAGACAAAACTATTTAGAATATCGTCCATTTTTCAAATCTTTTAACTTCAACTTATCAAAAAATGACGGGGAGAATATGAAATTTGTTTTTGTTTTTTCAAGCATGATGTATCGTTGCAGCTTCCCGTTTTTAGCGGCAAGCGAAGTTCTTGCGATGCCCAGGGAGTTTTCCGATTACCTTGAAACAAGGTCACGAATATTGAAAATCTATATACCTACTCGTAATTTATTTACCATTACTTATTTAACTGTTGGTTTTCGTAATGCAAACATGACTCGGGCAAAGTTTAAATCGAATTGAGTTCGACAAACAAAACGACAATTAACAATTGAAAAGCACAACTCGAAAATATCCGTGAAATCCTAGAAAAAACTACCCCTTTGAGAGAGTACGCGGAAACTTTCTCGAGTACCCAATTACGTTTATAATTATTTTCGTACTTCCCATATTTTCCTATTATAGTTTACTCGAACTCGAGTTGCGCTGCTCTTATAATAATTCCAATTAACCAATTAACCAATGACAATTTGACACAACATTCACCCACACATACGTTAAGGGAGGCATTGAGGTAAAAAATGAGAAGCGTGTTCTCTCAAGCTTAGAATCCTCGAAAAATATTCGGAAGGGGCAGCGGGTCTGAAAAAGGTAAAGGAAATGAGCGGTGGACTCCCTCCTACATCGTGTGTGTTCTCCAGACGTGCTGTTAGAGCAAGACGGGGTATTTCTGAAACGACCAAGACCGACAAACCGGTTCAGTCCACCTTTAGGGGCTTAACAATTTTTAAGTAGCTCAGAAATCTTACTAAAGGTTTAAGTTTAAAAAAGTCTCATTTTCCTCAAAAATTATGACTAAAAAATTGCATTCACTTAGCAACCGTTAAGGGGGTGCACTTACGCCTTTGCCGGTACAAAAAAAATGCTTTTACCATGTGCAAAAAGGGGTCTTATATTCGAGAGTCACAAAGAGGTATGAAATTCCCGTTTTCTTCAAACATTTAAAATTGATCCTATTATTACTAAAAATGGTATTCACTTAGCTACCGTTCTAGGGGGTGAAATACGCCATTGTGTTACAAAAAAATGCATTTACCATCTGGAAAAAGGGGTCTCATATTCAAGTGTTACAAAGAGGTGTCAAATTCCCGTTTTCCTCTAACATTTACAATGGATCGTATTATTACTAAAAAAATGGCATTCACTTGCAGACAAAAAAATGCATTTACCATCGGAAACATGGGGTCTTATCACTGTAAAATCTGTAAAAAGCGGTCCCAAATTCGAGTTTTACAAAAAAATATTAAATTCCAGTTTCTTCTTTTTTTCTTAAAAAAAATTAGAATTGATATTACTAACAAAATTGGTATGAAGATGGGAGCGACTTCTGGGTTGAACGAAATGTCAACGTCTCGCTCAGAACAAGAAGCAAAAATGACAATGAAATATAAAAATGAGCCAACGGGAACAACCTCAGTAAACTGCACACGTTGGAACACTGAAAAAGAGAAGGCTAGCCTAGCTATTTTAACCTATTCCGTCAGGATAGATTGAAGAAAGTGACACATCAAGGAATGGGATAATAGATTTCCAGAGCGAAGGACGTCACCATCCTTCGTCACGGTTGAAATTGTTTGGGTGTTTGAAGATCTCAATGTCCTCGCTAATTTTTCTTCTTTTCGAAAAACGCCCCTTACGTGATGATTTTGTCCGTCTGTCTGCCCGCCTGTCCGTATGTTACTTGTCTAACACGAGAACGAAAAGAGACAGCGATGTCAAACCTTCACGAATCGATTCCTACGAGTTCAAGGATCAGTGCTATTGAATATGAGCCGGATGAAAAGTCTGGTTTCCGAATAAGAGCGGAGTTGGCAAAATTTCCCCTACTGACAATCGTATGCGATTCTTCGTATCTTGTTTTAATTGATACCGGTAGAAACTTGAAAGAATCTTAAAATAATAAAACACTCAACAACTTCGGGGACCCTTACGAGAAACCTACGAATGGGTTCGACGATTCGTTTCGATTTCGTTTCACTGTTTTAAGAAAAAATGATTCGCTCTAATGCCTTTTGGGTCTATTTTCTTTTCATCTCTAGCTATTATGGTTGACGGACTTTCTTTTTTTTTGTCTTAAAGCAATTAATATCGATTTATAATCGTCGTTTTCTTTCGCTTACGCCGACCGGATATCTTAATTTGCATACATTTTATATACAGTTAGTTTTGTTGGGCGTAAAAAATCAGAAAAGGATCACTTAATACTGCTAAAGACCGGGGGGTGGACACTTTTATTAGATTTACTACATTTCCAGTGTAATAACCATATTTTTCTGAAGGAATTAATCGCTTCCTCTTCTTTAGTTCCCTTTTGTAACACAGTTTATGTTTTATAACTTCCATCGATCGCGCCCTTTTTTTTCTCTTAGCCGCACGTCTTGGCCCAGTGACATATTTATATGAAAATTAGGCGTTAATCTGTTCGTCATGTAAATCGGGGCGAGATTATTCGTGTAAATGGAATTTTTCATCGTTTTTTCAGAGGGACAAACATCGGGTGAAAACAGGGCGCAAGACTGCAATAACAGCCTACTCCATATGTAACGCTCATGTATATTCAAGGGAAGAACAAAGCCCTCGAGTAAACAATGATGGCAAGCGGTACGTCTCAGACGCCAGCACTATCTAGCGTACCCAGCGAGACATTAGCATAATCGGATAAGACTCGGAATCCTTACGAGACCGATTAGGTCGCGACATGATACCTTTTCGCACAATGGTCATTGTTGAAACAAGGAAAAAAAAAGAAGGCACCGATTACTTTATTAATCTTAAATTTTATTCCAAATGGGAAAACGGTCGTCCGCGACCGGCATACTGATGAGTATCAATAAATTACGGGCCTGTGAGAGAACATTACAATATCACCCACGTTGTCGGCTATTGAATGTACCAGAAATATTATGTGTTAATAAATGACCAGCATAACTTGTTTATTTTATATGTACATGATTTGTATAACCAGTTAAAATTAATGAGATGGGCGTTGTTTTGTCGTAGGGAAAATGAAAATTACACAACCTTACAATTTGTAATTATTAATTTCTCTCTTATTAATGGCCGATTCCATTTTCCTAGGAATAAAATCTCCAAATTCTCCACGAGGCGGAGTTCTTTTTGAATTTGACGAACCTATAGGTCAATGAACAAATTAATTAGTGATTGGGAAATAAGACAGAGGATACAAATTAATTGTGTCATCATTACTGTCAGCTTCAGCTTTATATTTTGATCCACTAACTCTAAGAGCGAACGCGAATGTGAGTTGCTTTTTCTTAGCTAGATATCGTCAGCTAGATAGCCAGATATTGTTCTAAACAATATCTGGCTATCTAGCTGACGATATCTAGCTAAGAAAAAGCAACTCATATTCGCGTTCGCTCTTTATCGCCGATGACTAATTTTTCTTGGAGCTCCGATGTCTATCGAGATTTCTGGAATGTTTGCCAAGAAAAAAAGGCATCGTTAACTACACTTCACTACACTATCTAAAAAAATGCAATTGTGCTGAAAATGAAAAACTGATGATTGTTTTGAAACCATTTCAAAGTTATTCAGTTCTTCTGAAAATTGGATTTCGCCCGCTTCAAGCTGTCGAATACAGCTAAAAGCTTATGTCCTTTGAGGTTACTCACTGTTTACGCTTTAATTTTCAATTCAATTCAATTCAATTCATTTATTAGTCGTAATATTTAACAAAAATTATTATTAATACACAATACTATTAGACCACAGGCATAGCCCAAAACGGTCCAGATAACTGAATTTTCCAAAGTATAGGTTTGAGAATAGAAATCTTAGAAAGAAAGAAAATAAGTTTCTTTTAAATAAATTGCGTCTGTTGTGAAAAATATCTAAATTAGTATCATCATTCGAAATTAAATTATATAATCTCATGGAATACAAAAGTGGCGAGTTCTTATACGAATTAGATTTAGCCCAGGGAATATAAAACGTGTTGTAATTTCTGACATTAGCTATTCTTGGAACATTAAATTTAATTTCGCATAGTAGTTCAGAAGAATCAATTAAGCCATGAATAATCTTATACAAAATCATAACGCTGGACATGTCTCTTCGCACTTTTAAACTACACATACTAGCTTCACCCCGAAGTATCACAGAAGGAAGATCTCTTGGGCAAACCTTATTCAATTTTTTTAATATAAATATCTAAGAAAATAGTTTTGCACCTGTTCTATCCTTTTAATGTGTTTAACTGTATGTGGAGCCCATATAGTAGAACAATATTCTAGCTTTGATCTTACAAAAGCACAATATAACATAATGATTCCCTTTGTATTTCTAAAATGTCTAGTGTTTCTTTTTATGAACCCAATCATTTTGAAAGACTTACTAAATAATCAATATGATTTACAAATGTAAAGTTATTATTAAAAACTACCCCTAGGTCTCTCACTGTGCAAACTGATTCAAGACGTTCATTATTAATTCTGTAGTCAGTAGAGCACCTCGACTTTTTCCGAGAAATAGACATAACACAACATTTCTTTATATTTAACATTAATTTATTATTAATACACCAGTTATTGAGCGCATCTAAATCCTGCAAAGCCAATGCATCAAGAGCTGAGTTTATTTCTTTGTAAAGTTTCAAATCATCAGCATACAAGAGACAAGAGGAGGTAAAAATTTTTGGCAAATCATTAATAAAAATAATAAAAAATAGGGGCCCAAGCTTCGAACCTTGAGGAACCCCGGATGTAGTAGAAAAACTAAAAGAATCATAATTTAGAAAACGGACATAGCATTTCCTGGCTATTAGATAGTTGCGAACTAGTTTTAGCAACGATAAAGACGCACCCATATTTTTGAGTTTTTGGAGTAACACATCATGTTAAACGTCAAAGGCCTTTGAAAAATCGGTATACACAACATCAATCCAACCCCTTGCGTCCAAATTTCTATGCATATAATTAGAAAACAGTAGTAGGTTAGACTCGGTGGATCGGCCGGGATAAAATCCATGCTGAGAGGGAGTTATTAAACACCTCACTCCGTCCATCAGCGTCTTATAAATAACATTTTCAAATACTTTCGCAGAGCTGTTCAAAATTGATATAGGTCTATAGTTTGTTATTACATTTTCGGGACCTGATTTGTGAACTGGAGTAATCTTTGTCATTTTCCAAAGAGTTGGAAAGGTACCACTTTTAATTGATAAATGTCAGTTTATCACAAATAACATCTTTTAATTGTTTAAGAAAAAATGTCGGAATTCCATCGGGTCCACTACTCATTTTATTTTTAAGTTGGTCTATTGCTCTGGAAGTGACACTGTTATCAACAACTTTAAGGCGAAACTTATCTGAGTGTAAGTTGGATTCCTCACTACTATCATCATTCAACTTATCCAGATCATAACTCGAGTTCTCAGTTGGATGTACCGATTTAAAAAATTTAGCAAAGGCATAAGGAATTTCTGACCCCTTAACTTTGGCATTATCATAATTCATTTCATCCAACAGTTTATATTTTGACCTTTGCTGTTTATAATACTTATAAAAGTTTGTGACATCACTACTCACAGACTCCTCAATAGATTTGACATAATTTTCATATGCTTCCGCTATTTTAAATTTTAGAATTTTCCGAATCTCAATAAATCTGCTGTCACAATAACTAGAGTGCTTTCTCTTTTTTGCTAATCTGTTTTTTTTTACGAGATAGTAATTTTAAATCATCATTAAACCAAATGGGTGATTTTGTTTCGCATTGATATGTACTTTTAGGGACGCACAAATCAAAAACTTTATTTAAATTATCGTAAAGCATTTCAAGAGCTAAATTAACAACAGTTGTAGTATATAGAGATTTCCAGTCACACTCTTGGATACAATTTTTTACATTTTTAATATTTGCTTTCTTAAACTGGAGAAAAATAATTTCGCTACTTAAATTTTGAAGGTTAAATGTAGTAAATGGATTTCTTGGAGCATGAACCAAAATATTCAAAGCTGAGTGATGCAAATCCTCACGTATTAAACGTACAATATCCCGGGTTACAGACACCCTATGTACAATTAGCCAACACCAAATCAAGAGTCCTACCATTACTATTAAATATTGAATTAAAGCTTTCCATTGCATATAGGTCCATAAAATTATGAATCCTCTTCAATTTACAATCCACATAATTATTTTCAAAATTATAACCAGAAGAGAAATTTGAAATATTAAAATCCCCTATTACAAGTAGATTTTGAACTATTCCTTAACATTTTTTTTATATTATCGTTCTGAACAAAAAAGTTTTCATATATCTGATTACTACAATTTGGAGCAAAGTATACACAGGCTAAAATAAAATTAGACCCACTAACATTAAATGAACAAATTAAATAATCTAAATTATACGATGTGTAGCTTAGAAGTAATGAAGGATGCAGGGTCGATCTCAACGCAATGAGAGCTCCTCCTCCTCTTCTGTTCCCCAATCTTCCATCACGATCTATTCTATACACTGTGTACCTCGTATCAAACAACTCTCTGTCACAAATTCCATTGTGCAACCAAGTCTCAACAAGACACACACTATCAAAATTATTTCCCAAAACTGAAGTAAACAAATTCTCAGTCTTAGTTCGCAAACCACGGACATTTTGAAAATAAATAGTCAGACTATCAATGACCATAGAACAAAATTAACACATTCAAAAAAAATTTGCTAACAAATACAACCAAAAGTATAAATTAGTCCACATTTTACCAAGCAATTTTACTTAGATCAACTTGATTAGTAACTATAAACACATTCGAGTTGTCCGCTTTACGCAGAAAAACTTTACCACCTTTCACCCACAGATATTTTCAAGCGTTTTCTTTCCTCAGCTTCCTGGCGTTGGCTAGCAATTTGCGACGTTCCATCGTCAGAGATTCATTTATATATATGGGATCAGTATTTGTTGAACCTAGATGAGCATTAGTAAGATTAGTTCTAACTTTTCTTTTTTGCAAAAACTCATCTCTGTATAAGTCTACTCAAAAACTTTATAACCACCACTCGCTGTCGATCCGTTGCCACTTGCTTCAACATAAAACAACTATCCAACATTTCATTTTTGAAATTAAAATTTAATGCAATTGGAAGTCTGGAAACCGCAGCAATTATAGTTTCCCCTTTCTCAATGTGTAGGTCATGCACTTCCAATGAATTTTGACGCGATTCTTGTTGAAGCGCATCAAGACTTAATTTTAATTTATCCATTTCCGTACTTAAAAGGATATTATCACTTTTCAATTGCTCAACTTGCTGTTGATTTATTAAATCATTTTGCTTTCTAATAAGATCTGAATTTTCATCTAATTTCTCATGACATTTATTAAGAGACGTATTGACATCCTTCTCAAATTGAGTTTGAGAATTTATTATTTTTGAAACTTTTTGCCTCAAAGTTTAAAAAAAATCCACCCACCGTTTGATTCAAAAGAAAAATTACTGCTAAACATAATTATTTTATACGATACACTTTTGCTACATTCACCCAATTTACTTTAAGAATTGTTCTGAATAAAAATGCACCTACACTCTACATTCACAATTACGTACTTAGTCTGAAGAAAAATTCAAACTAAATAAATCCCATTAAATTTATTTCAACTGTTTTCAGTTCTTATCCATACCCACTCTCGACTCGGACACGAATTTATGCGTGTTAATCGTTAAAATCTTCGTTATAAACTTTATCAAATAACAACGGACTACCACCCCTTACACATGCCTACCTTTGTTTTCGGTAATTATTTCTGCAACATACCGGCACGTTACAACCCCTTTTACTGCCGTAATAAAAATGTTTTTTAACGAAATATAGACTACACAAAAGTTGAATGCTTCATGAAGCGCTAGTGTCAAATAGGGCATAAACCGAAATGGCCACTAACACAAAACCGTATCCGTAAACACCAAAATGAAATACGCTTATTAGGATAAGGCAATAATGGTCGCGGTCAGTGGCGTAACGACATATCCCGCTAATAACGAGCAGAAATTGAACACATTTTAATCACGACCATTAGCACAACATGCACTTATATTAAGCGCCTGTTTTTAGGACGGGGGAAGGACGATTTTAACCCCAGGCATTCGCGCGTATCGCGTTTCATTTCGAATTAAAGCCCCATTCTTTTTTTATCTCGGGCGCCCGTTTCGTCGGACGCACTGTATAGAAGCGATGACATTCTGTGGTATCATCGTTTTTAATGGTTTTGAGGTGCGCGAAACTTTCGGTACGACAAAATAAACGCTCTTTACGAGCGAGAATCCAAGGAAATCGGATTTATGTTGTCACGGGAGAGCATTGATTGATTGATTGCACACTTGATGAATTATACCGCAGCGGATTGGATTAGCACTAATGGTCTAAGGAGTGCCCGCGATGCACAATGCTTTAAGGATTCAAATTCTACAAGGATTATCACCTGGTGTGCGGAGATCCTAATTTATTATATTAAGAGGAGCATTTTCGACGCCTGTAAAAATAGGAAGAAGGCGCTGGTCGTCTATTTCGGTACTTGTCCATCATATTTGGAACCTGCGTATTTTTAGCATTTTAAAATTGGAAAGAGCTTAAGTTGTTTTTCGTTTTAGTCAATGATCAATAGCTTTAAGTAGGTACCTGTAAAAATACGCCCAAGAAAAATTAACCCCCAAACGCAAATGTTTACCGACGCGCTAAACGTGTACAAGATCCAAATTAATTAAGGGGATTATTATGAAAAATGGTGGTCATAGAATATTTTATTTACACCATCAAGAAGCTTCGTGCCGTCTAATCGCCTTTCGAATTATTTTTGCATGCATCAATTAAAGCTGGAAAACTAAGAGTATACCTACATGTACGTTAAAACAAAAGGTTTCTGTCTTACTAATTATTTCCGGCACAAAACTTACAATCGCAGCGATCTCGAACTCGGTTAATTTAAGTTTAATGTATCCTGAAGTAAACGTGATTAAAAACAGATTATATGAAACTTCAATGGCCGAAACGTCGTCGCTTGTTGCCAACTCCGCCATTTGTCGCAAAAGAAATACCGAAAGGTAGAGCTTACCCTTGTGGCTGTAGTATTAAAATAAGTACATTCGAACCGAGTCGGTTTTCTTTTAGGCATCAAGCCGTAGCGCCAAAATCGAGTGACATTTCTGAACCCAGAAATTATGGAGAAGTTACATTAATAACGTAACTACCTTTTAATTAAAAGTGAAATAGAAATTTAAAAAAATCATAAATTCACCAATCACTAATCAGTGAATTGCATGACGAAATTGAAAATTACAGTGCATTTCGTTTTTAATTTAAAGAAAGGTCTGAAAATAACGAATAAAGTCATAGTGAAAAGCTTTAATTTTTGCTTTTTTCAAATTTCTATTCCGAATTTCAGCTAATTATGACTTTATGCTTGGAATTTTTAAAATTCGACCAAGGCGATCGTTTCATTTGTATTCCATTCCAACTAATGGTAAAATACTCTGATTTTCACTGATTCAATCAAAATCAAAGTTCCACTCACATGAATGCTCGCGAAGCATAAGTCAGTAGTAGGTATCACGGCACTTGGGCCTGGGAAAATAGGCAGTCTTTATTAAAACGAGAATTGAATTAGTTAATATTTGTAAACACCCCACTGATTTTATGTGTTAACAATTATTGGATCATTAATTATGTTAAATTGGTTGTGCTTAATTGTTTGTAATTGAACAAATTAACAATTTATTAAATAATAATAAATTGACATTTTCTAAAACTTGCCACTGCTTTCCTAAATTTCGTCAATTTGGATGCGAAACACAATATTTTCTTAAGAATCTCCTTTATCTATTCAGAATTGTCTCGGATTACACCACTTTTCCTCATATGGCCTGGCTACTTTTTTACCAACAACTTTCTCGTAATTTTCTTTGTGAAGAACAAGCATTTTCTTCATTCTATAGAGATTACCACTTTTTTTCTTTGTCGCACCTTTTTGTTAATTAAATTAATTCATTAAAAAGAATATTTCCTCAGAATTTCTTCGCATTTCCTCAAAATATGCGATTATTTTCTTGAAATTTTTGCATATTTCTCAAGAATTTCATATTCTCTCTTTCCCTGTTTTCTTATACAGAGTGAGTTTCTTTTTTAATTTCACTATGGGGATCTTGTAAACCGTAAGAGATACAAGCAATGAACAAAATTATGCTGATTAATTTTCCCATTCAAAGTTTCTTGTAGATCTACAAATATTGAAGATTTCATAGATATCAGAAAATGGTTTTAACAAACCTTATTAGTAGCCTTAAAAATTTTATCCATCAAAGAGGTACGAAAAAATACGATCTTCATTTGGATATAGGTTATAAAGTCGCAAAACTTATCTCGAATAACCAAAACAGTAAATATTCTGAAGTGTATTTGGGAATTGTAATGTGCAACCTCCCGTTGTTGAATGTACTCTTAGTTTGAGTAACTGAGTGAACTGAATGCGCTCTTAGTGTGTTACGAGTAGTGGGTACGAATGATGTTGATATCTGAAGTTGAAAATCGCTCTAAAATTGTTTAAATTACTTATCTATGCGTCTTTACGTGAACTTGAACTGGCTGTATCCTCTTGAGGTAAATTTATTTTCATAGGATTCCTTTTTTGTTAACAGGTATCTTTTTAGGTTATGCCATATGTTTTAATTTAATTACCTATGTTTCTTTTACCTATGTGGCAATCCGAAACTCATTTATTAATGGGTTGCGTAAGTTTGAATTAATTAAATTTGGATGTTTGGATTTTAACATTGTAGTTTTTGGATATAGTT
Source organism: Photinus pyralis (assembly GCF_008802855.1). Lineage (NCBI taxonomy): Eukaryota > Metazoa > Arthropoda > Insecta > Coleoptera > Lampyridae > Photinus > Photinus pyralis. Next base: position 35,460,510 of record NW_022170738.1, on the reverse strand, counting down.
GGAGGGGGATACCCGTTTCTCCTGGCTATCCGTGGCCAATTTCCATTTCCTTCGCGAAGTTCGCTGCAAATGCTCCAAAAAACTATTTGTTATGAAATAGCTTTTAAAGCGGACGATAGGAAATTAAATATTCTCGTTCTAAGGATTTTAGAGATAAAGTTATAGACATTCTTGATCAACATGGCCAAAAATATTTAAATTATAATGACTTGGTTCTCGCTCTGAACAATGACGATTTGATATTAATTTTTCCAATTTTTGAATTGATGAAATCCAATGTCACGACGATCGATATTTGTACAAGTAAATTTTTAATGAACTTGATTGTGGTTTTTGTTTTTAATCCTACGTTTCAGAACTTACAAACAAGTTTTCGAGTTTTAATTTTACAGTTCGATAAAAAAACGATTTATTAAAATCATTCTGTTCTTAAATAAAGTATTGAGGTTTTATTGTTTAGTTTCAGAACTTGCAAAAACAATTCTCGAGTTTAATTTTATAATTCGATAAAAAAGATTAATTAAAATGCATCTTACAATTTTGAGGTTTCTTCATTTTAAGAAGGTATTTGAAAAACGTTTCAGAACTTTTAAACATTTTCGAGTTTAAAAGGCAGAAAGATTTCTTTTTTATAGAGCTATAAAATTAAACTCTTTTTGTGAATATTCGTATTTCAAAATGATATTTGTGAAATTTTACATGTGGAAGTAATTTCATATTCTACTTTTCTTAATAACAGTACCGTATTATTGATCGAATTTTTACCTACACACAAAATTATTTTTTCTCAACTGTCACATCCCTCTTGAATTTTAAAAAGTAAAAATGTGCTTGAAATTTTTTTTAGACCAAGCAGGCCGTGATCCAAAAACATCAGAACGAGATTCAAACTTTTTGATCAATTACACGTATAGTGAACTCAATCCGGGAACACACTGTATAGTGTGTCAATTTGAAAACGTACCACCCTGAATATGTGCCGCAACAAAAAATACCTTATTGAAAATATATTTCAGAAGTTGATTATTTCTTAGAATCTCTACAATAAAGTAGCAAAATAGTTGCAGTATACAGAGTGTTCCATTTTATGTATAACGAAAACGTTGATTAGACAGTGGCGGTTAAAAGGGAATGGTACAAATTTGTTGCTTACGGTAGAAATTACTACGTAATAAGTACAATATTACGGGACAAGCATTTATAGAAATCTGTATAGTTGGGGTTGTGGTAGTAAGTTGCAACCCCAATGTAGATTTGGTCCTAACGATTAAAAGGTGGTGGTACAAGGTTTGGTATCCGTGGTACAAATAGGTACAAAATTAGTACAAAATAAGAATAACGGCATTAATAGATTTGCTAATGTTATATTAGTGGGGGTTTATAAATTAATGAACTCCCCATACAGAGTAAACAGTAGCCAAAGAAATGGGACATTTTTAGCAAAACCCCTCATAAATAACGGGCGATCAAAAATGAGTTGCTGTCGAGTGGCCTTTGGAAGTTCAAATTAAGTACGATTTCCCATGTAAACAAAAATTTCAAAGGCGACTCGACAGCAACTCATTTTTGATCGCATAGTACTTAACCAATGAACGCAAAAATAGGGGACATTAAAAATTTAATGTGACGTCCCCAACGTCTATTACTAAAAGTTGTCTCATTAAAATTTAAAAAAAAATTCAGTTGTGTAAATGCGATGTTGGAGGTTATGGTATTGTAAATTTGAAATTGTTTAATCCCTTACACGTCCATACAAATTAAAATGGAGCTGACAAGGTTAGTCAAAAAAGACAATGGAACCAATTAAAATTTCGAAATAGTTGCACCAGATCCTCACTTTATACTTTCTACATCGCGAGTAATTAGATGTCACCCATTATAAAAAATAATCTAGGAATGTACAAGACCGGAATTTGAATACAATCGAAATTCAAATGATCATTTCGAATTAATTATATCAAAAAACTTAATTCCAACGTTGCAGCATTTTAAAAATTCCTTTTTACGAGCGTCAATATTTCTGTTTTATCATTTCTGAATGTGGCCATGCAAGAAGTGCCCCATTCATATTTGATTTCCTCATACGTACATATTGCTTCGTAGCCAACGGTCATTTTTACAATCCCTTGGCTGCTACAACAAAGAAGTAAAATATTTAATTTCAGATGCGGCGTTACACCGAATGAATCCGGTTTTTTTTATAACCCTTTATAATAGAGTGTTTAATAATTAACATTATCTTCAGAAGGCCTGTTGACTTTTCCCTGTCCGCCGAAAATATGTAAGCGGTAAAAACCTAACGCGACCGCTCTTTTTTTTCGGACTTTAATAATTTGAATTAAATATTTTTTATTCAACATCCATTTGCATACATTTAGAAGCGTACCTTTTATAAAGGTATATGAAAAATTCAAATTGAAAAGGGTAAACCAGGAATATGAAATAACATCTGCGTTTTATACTCAAATTTAAGTTAACCTAAATAAAGCCCCATAATAAAATCGTTAAACGAAAATCTCCCAAAAACAAAATTTAACGTGGATTAAGGGAGTAATTGTAGCAAATGTAATTGTTTGCCATATACGTGTTGTAGTAGAGGCAATCCCTTAGTCCGCCGGTACCGGCACCTGCGAACGTTTATATATATGCGGTATAACCAAATGGAGTCCCTTATTTACCTACCCTTGGCGATATTTTACCCTCTCTTTCGACGTTTCGGCGTAATAAAGCGGCTACGGTTGCTTAATACGAAATAATCAATTCATGTGGTTGGTTTATTATAGACAAAAGCGGAACTTTTCTAGATTGCAATTCAAAATAAGGAATTTGGATAGTATACTGATCTGAACACCACCAGCAAGCCCAAACGGTAAAAGTTGACTTACTGGCCCGCTCAGACTCAAAATAAATAAAATGAAACACTTACCTCGACCGCCTCGTCGCTGGGTCTTTCATTACCATTACTTCTGTGATATCACCATATTTACTAAAATACTCTCTTAGGCTTTCTGAAATCAAAAGAAAAGGGAAATTAAGTTTCCATCGCCGCAAAAAATTATCATAAGAACCCATTCAAAAACTTCCATTCTGTGAATATATTTCCTTATGCAAATAGAAGTGAACACGGTATCAAATAAAATAAACTTTCAAGCGAATGTCAAACATGATCGGATTAAAACTTTTCTAATATTTCATTTTTATAAATGGAAACCCGTTTCAATCTACTTACTAGCGCGCGCCCTCGCGGATCTCCACCTCTTTTAATACCGCGTATAACAGGAGAGGGCCGCGACGCAAAATTTGCGAACCTGGGTGGCGTTTTTCAATCGCGAGTTTTCAATCTTTTTTTTCGACGCTACAGGATATTGCGTGCGGGTTTTCCAAATGCATGTCGTCGCCAGCAAGAATGACATAAAGCGAACGCGGGGCATGAAGTAATTAAATATTTTGGTTATTTATTATTAGCTATTTTTATAGCAATGATTGCATATCTCGGTTTAAATTTTTTCACGTGGTCCATAGGTGTCTCTGCGACAAAATTGCAAGAATCTTTAAGGTGTAGAATGGCCCGATGTATAGAAACCGTTTTTTAAAGAAATTTCTGTGGAAAGAAGAACTAAAAACTGATACTTCAGGATATCTCTACATAAACGGACAATGGTAGTCAAAGGCGCTATAGAGTTCCGATGCCAAAAAACTATACATAGTTAGTCAACATTTGTCAACATACGTTACTCTACTTCGGAAAATATTGGTCCATATCTCTCCAGAGCTATGTTCTCTGCAGTACTCTTGGAAAGGGAATATCTGATCACTATTTCTCAAAAACTATAATTAGAATCGTGAACGCTATACGTCTAGTTAAAAACTGCTATCGAGGGATGTGGGGGGTATATAATACCTCCAGCATACTCAACGCTTCCCTTTCCAATTCCTGAAAACCACCATGACGATACTGAAGATTACAAGGAGAGCGACATCTAGTGATTCTGAACTGGGCGAGTTTAAACCCTCTTCACTTTTAACATAATTTTCCAGAAATGGTCATCTAATCTTCATTTCATGGGAGGTATTACATAACCCCCCAAACTCCCCGGTGCTACGTTCTGCGCATGACTTCTTTATGCTTCTTTCTCAAAAACTATAATGAGAATCGTGGAAACTAAACGTCCCATTGAAAGAACCTGGAAGTCTGGGGGTATTCCCCACCATAACCGACACATCCCTTTCCATTTCATGAAAACTACAATGAGACTACTGAGGATTACAAGGAAAGGCGTATCTAGCCTTATGCCTTACCCGCTTTTAACATAATTTTCCGGAAATGGTCATTTTATCTTCCTTTCCTACCCCCCAGACCCCCTGTGCAGTAATTTTCCGTAAATGAGAATCTAATCTTCCTTTGCTGGGGGTATTCCATACCAACTTAAAATCGACGCATTCCCTAATTTTTTACAAGAAACGAACATGGGTGGTACAATTTATGCTGAACTCACCTTCGGCTCGCTCGGCATTGGGTTGTCGAAAAATGCCACCAAAAGGTGTCGTGTGTGCCAAATCTGATGAGGAATGGCATCGAAACTGTTTCTAGATATCGAAAAACCACGATATATTCTCCTGGGACAAATTGTTCTTCCAGAGTGCCATAGGGAATTTTAATAACTCATAAAGAGAGTTCCCACAGTTTTACAAAAAGTGTCAAGGGAGGGCAAAGTAGGTGGCAGGAAGAGACCAGCACTTTTAAAGGATTTTTATCGAGATTCGTCGGATATTAAGGAATATCAAAAGCCTACTACACCAGGAATCGGCAACCTGGGGCTCACAAGCCGCATGCGGCTCTTTTGATATAAAGTTACGGCTCTCGTATTTATCGGGGGTAAAAACACAAAAGCTTTTGATCGAGAATTTTTTTTTATTTTTTATTTATTCTTTTGTTTTTTATTATCACTGCCTACTCCGATGTATAAACATGTAATTAATTAATGGGCACGTACTTCTGTGAAAAATATTGAATATGTTAAAAATTAAAAACAATCGAATAGGTAGCGAAATAAAATAATGGAAGTTCCATTTGAAAAAGAATAGTTATAGCACTTTGAACAAATGATATTGAAACAAGTAAAAATATGCAGAACGTTCTATTTAAAAAAATCAGTTATTTATTGACAGCGTACAAATCGGACACCCTGTACATTCAAAGATAATTTCTGTAGATATGCAATCATCTATAGTTGACATTTGCACAAACGATTTTTTTACCAGGTATGAGCTAGGAAAGACCGACGCACTGTTGCAGGACCATGTATACAACCAAATACTATTATATTGAATCGACAATTTTTAGTGGCTCTTTAAAACTGTGAAATTTTGTAAATTGTAAATTTGACTGTTCCGTATCAATAGGTTGCCGGCCCCTCTACTAAACGGATTTATGGTTGTTTACACGAAATTTCAAGTTTAAAAAGAGTTTCCATAGACTTTTATGTTCCATGAGAAAAGAGGCCTTCAAAATAACGAGGCGCGTTAAGGAAGTTTAACCACAGATTTCAGAGGATTTGCAGAGTTACGATAGAGGTTCAAGTATAGAAACCAATTTCCAAGAAACAAGGAACCAATTCCGCAAGAGCTGTCATGAGGGCTAAATGCTTTGTGTAAGACTGTGTTATCGTGAGGGTCTGATGGTATGGAATACCTCCCCCTCCTTCGGTACACGACAGCTCCATTGGCTTCTCCCGAAAGCCCTAATGAGAGCGTACTAAGGCCAACAGGGAAAGGGTTATCAAGTGCTGAACGATTTTAAACCGTTCCCACTTTTAACATTATTTTCCGGAAATTGTGATCTAATCTTCCTTTGGTGGGGGTACAAATTCCTCGGTGCTATATTCCCTTGGAAAGGAAATATCTGATAATTCTTTCTTAAAAATTATAATGTGAATTGTGAATCGTGGAAGCTATAAGTCTCATTGAAAAAACTGGTACTGGGGGTGCCTGAGGGATATGGAATACCTCCCAACTCACCTCTTTTCCATTACTGGAGATTACAAGGAGAGGGGTATCTAGTGCTTTTGCGCTGGGTTTAAACACCACCCGTTTTATCATGATTTCCGGTAATAGTCATCTAATCGTCCTTTGCCAGATCTTCGGTGTTACCTTCTATGAAGTACTTCTTGAGAAGGGAATATCTGATCATTATTTCTCCAAAACTATAAGGAGGCTATACGTTCCGTTGAAACTGCTACCGGGAGGTCTGGAATACTCCCCACCACATCCGACATTTCCCATTCCATTGCATTTCCTGAAAACAACCATGAGGGAGTACCGAGGATTACAAGGAGAGGGGTATGTAGTCTTTATGCGCTGGGAGGGTTTAAACGCGCTCCCCTTTTAACATAATTTTCCGGAAATCTGATCTTCCTTTGCTGGAGGGGGGAGGGGGAAGATCCATACCCCCAGATCCGCCGATGCTACGTTCTGTGTAGTACAACGCGATCAAAAATGAGTTGCTGTCGAGTCGCCTTTGGAAGTTCAAGTTCTCATGTAAACAAAAATTCCAAAGGTGACTCGACATCAATTCATTTTTGATCGCATAGATGTACTTCTTGAGAAGATAATATCTGATCATTGCTACTGGGGGTCGGGGGGTATGGATCGATGCGTCGAGCTACTTAAGCGCGTTTTTGTGGGACTGATCGATGTTTTATTAACGCTGAAACCAACCGACCGACGGAACAGCCAAACTGCCAAAGTGAATATACAGGGTGCCCATTATGTAATTAAGTATGGAATATAGGATATGTATATCTCGGTAAATATCGAATGTATACAACATCTTTCTGTATGAAAGTTGTTTAACATTATTTATTACCCATAATAAGACAGCATCCAGTTGTTCTTATTTCAGAAAACAAATGAATAACGAAAAACAATTGAATTTTTTTAAATGGCATTAGGCTCATTTGATAGAGATTTTTTTTCTCTTTTCGATGTTATCACATGTTAGTACCTACCCTTATTCAAGAAATTTTTTCAAAAAAGTTATTATAATTAGAGCAATAACATTAATCCAGATATCCGACATCCTAATAAAACAAATGAACGTGCACGTTTTTTATTAAACCTTGAAGACAAAACGAAATTAGCAGTAAAGTGGTTTTCATCGTAATGAATGTTCAAAATGTTCACCATTAACTGAAAGACAGTGGCATAATTTATCACAAAAAGCTTGAAATAAAAATTAAGTCATTCTACACGGTTGTTCACGTGTTAGATCATTGAAAAGAGAAAAAAATCTCTATCAACTGAGATCAAAGTGTGCATTGCTATTTAAAAAAATTCGGTATTCATTTATTTTCTGAAATAAAAACTAAAATTATGGAAATAAAATGTTAAACAACTTTCATAGTGAAAAATTGTGTATATTCGATATTTGCCGAGATACAAACTACATTCCACACATAATGGGCACCCTGTATAAGTGCTACTTTTTTTCAAAAAAATAAAGCTATTGTAAGTGCTTTCTCAAGAAAATCTGTGTCGTGTCTTACTCTCTCTAACAAGGGTCGATTGGGAAACAACATCTTTTAATATACATTGCGTTATAATTTTTAAAAAATCACCACGGTCTGGGTAAAAAAAGAACCATTAATCAGATTTCTAAAAAATAACCTTAGTCGTACCTTGGCACCATTGTGCATATTGACAGTAGCCTTTACAATCTTGCATGTCATTGGGGTATCTACTACAAACAATGCAAGTAGGTAACTAAATTTACCATAGCTCGAAATACACGATGATTGGAGCAATAAGACTATACCTTTCTTTATCCTTGTGAGTCACTCGCTAGCAGAACAGCAAGATTTTTGGTCTTTTACGAAGTGGGGAAGACCAAAAACGTTTTAATTGGGCATTAAATTAGCTCTTAAATAATTTTTTTAACAATTTAAATGTGCATTTTTCAAAATTGTTATCGACGGGCGACTTTTATTTCTCTGATGAAAAATGTACGAAAACCGTAGAGTTCTTCGTGCTGCGATTTATTATTAAACTACCCCGTCATGATTTAACGAATTAAATTTCAGGGCCCATTTCTAATTTCGCTTAATGTACAAAAATCATTAAAAATTACCCAATCTTAAGATTCTCAATTTTCTCGTTAAGTAATTACCGCGCGAGAATGTTAAAAGCGCCGAATTTTTGGATGTGCATAATGTAATTAAAATAATTTCAGTAATGGTCTCGGCCCTTAAACGACAAAAAATCAGCGTTACATAGATAATATGCACCCAGCTCTCAGCAAGGTAAATTATGAAACACTTTTCACTTTTCTCTCCGTTAATGGGAAACTTTTTCAATTACTCTGATTAGAATAATTTAATCGCGATATGGAAGCTAAGACGAGATTAAGATCCCCGAATGCTTTAAAACTTCCACCGGTTATTTATTGTACAGTTTAACGTGACCGTTAAACTATTTTATGTACGTTATAAAATTAAGCGATTAGTTTTCTGAATGGGAACATAATTACGTGCGCGACCGCAAAAATATATGCGCGATTGTGCTGGAAATTAACAACGTCAGCGCGGACGGACGAGCGGCTTGACTTATGTTTGCAGCACGAAATGGGGTTGGTTATGTTCGTTCGCGTAAATTGATGCTTCATACGAATTACAACAGTTTACTTAAAGTCTAAACTAGCTGCTATTGAATTATCCCGATCCTGTTTTAAACTAAATTTGTATTGGTAGAGCACTGATTAAGTTTTCGATACGTTGAAGTTCCCTTTGTTTGTGTTTATTGAAGCGATGGTGGAGTATTTTGCGTTATGCTAACACGAAGACGACCCCGATAGATTAAACTAAAAATAGTATATTCTGGATAGATAATATTTGGATGTGTTCATAGTTTCAAATTATAAGATTCCATAAATCAAGATTGTTACCATTCGGTACATTCGGCAGCAGATTCATAACTCCCTGCAGAAAATCCAGTAATCTGCATCTACTGCGTGTTTAAAAATTTGTATTGAAATTATGTAATTTTTAGTGCAAATAATTTATTAGTTATTACGACTACCCTGTAAGGGATGACTCTTCTTTGAACGTTCTTACTTTAGATTTATTATCCGTTAATAAGTAACTGAAGTGATCTTAACTCAATGGTCAAAGCGCACCGCGGGAAATTTGAGCAACTAAAGAAGAGGTAAGGCTCGAGGGAATCTGATAAATGATAAATTTAGGAGTATTCCAGAAGACTTAACATAGGAACAAATTGAGAATAATTTACAAACTAAGGATACAGAGCTGGCAAAGAACCTGACGAATTTGAATTTGAGAGGAAACAGGTTATGGTAGGATGAGAAGAAATTTGACGAGCTTTAGTGAACTTGGATTATAGAGAAATTAAAGAACAAATTCAGAGAAACGCGTGAAAAATATGGGAATTACTTAATCAGATCTTGAGAAGAGAGTGTCTCTAGATTCGATCGCCATGAAACTATGGCGGATATATGTATAGAGTGGCCATTTAAAATTTACAATACGCTATATCACAAACAAAAGATGAGATAAACAAATACGCAAAGCCGTTTCTAGAATGGCAAATGGGGGCTAAAATGATATAAAGAACAATTCAATGACCATTTCCATACAATCCTCATTATCGCCATTCCCATATTACTACTATTCATATACTGGGGGATCCCTCGGAGCCACGTTCGAAAGACTTTTACCGAAAACTGGAATTAAAGTGGTCGCGCAGACGGTTTTGGTGGATTACGCAGCACCGGCTGGTCGGGGGAGTATGTACCCAGTGTTACTTTCACTTCAAAGCTGACAATGACTACCCACATGAAGGAGAGACTAGCTAAGATAGCAATAAATGCAGCATGGGGAAGAGAAGTAAGTAGAGGAGATTTGCCGCCGGTTTTTAACGGGTTTTTTAAGGGCGATTGTGTGCTACGCTGCACAAATATGGGGGTTGCAGGAGCACCAGGGAGTGGAAGAGATTTTTTATAAAGAGAATGATGGCAGTCCCGTCCCGAAGTAGGTACTGCCCGAACTACACGCTTGACTTGCTCGATGTACAGGATTGAGCGCATATTTCTATATTCCCTTAAACTAGACAAAAATTACGTATCTAGTATAGTGGGGTACGAGGATTACAGATGGCCAAAGTTTCTGAGATGATGAGGACTAGGGGTGGATGGAGCAGGAGGGTTTGGGTGAGCGGTGGGGTGTGGAAGTAAGGAGTGAGTGGAGGCTAAGGCCGAGCTGGGTGGGGATGTAGACCCAAATTATTGATAGAGTGCGAGTGGGAATCAGGGAGGAGGATGAACATAGAGCTAGTGAGTAGTCCTTCTGTAATCACCATGGTGAACTCGTTGCGGGTGGGGTGAATGGGAATACTTTTATGGATATTCGGTGAATGATTAAGTTAAAGTGCGGTGTGCTCTATTTGAATGACAGATCAGGAAGAGAGGATGACAGAAAGCTCTGCTCGATGTACAACCTTGGAGAGAGGAAGGACAGGGAGGTGTCCCGTTCTTTCTAAAATTAGAAAAAAATGGTTTGGAGGACGAGAAACAATAGAAAAAGAAGAAGTGCTAGAAAAAAATGAAGGGAGAGGGAGTAAGAGAAATTGTGGGCTATTCCACAGAGGCTTGGGGTTTCAGGTATAGGTCTCCTTGAGCACTTTAATTATTAGAAGGGTATTTATTTATTTACTTATTGTATTAAGTAGGTATTAATATTTATCCGCTTGTTATGTATGATAATCCAACACAAAACGTTTTATAAACAAATTAAAATTCTACCTTTAGTGACATCACAACCTTATGCGTCTCCAGTCCTTAGGTAGAAATAACATTTAATTTTACCCTTATTAAACCTGTTATTCTTTTTACTATTATATTGTTACTGTTTATTTATTTATTTATTTATTATCCCTCTCTTGTTCTGGGCCCTCAACAGGCTTGCGCCCAATTACAGAGTGACCCGCATAATGCTTTTATAATGACTTACTCTTTATTAATAAATTATTTATTATTACCTAAAACCAATTTGTTTTCATTTTAAGTTAATTGTACTGACACTTACAATCAAATTAGCTCCAAAATTTGAAGTTTTTGAATATGAAAAAGAACCACGACTGTGTGACAGCGGAACCGGAAATGGAGAACTTCATCACATATAGCTCCATAAGTGGTATAAACTGGATGTTGTCACTTCACTCAACGAGACCAAAAAATCATAGTCCCCCTGGCCGGAAACTCCGGTAACATATTGTTATAAACAAAAAAACGAAGAAACAATGGGAACATTCGCATTTGACTTCAAATATCTCGTTAAAAAATTAAGAAAAATGAATTTATTTAGAATCCAATTTCCATAAGATACTGTTAGTCCGGAACGTTTATTTTCAAATGTTATTATGTTTTACGGAAAAATATGAAAAATGGAATCCCGAAAATTAACAACCTGCTTTTACAAGTAAAATTCATCCGACCTTTTTGAAAATCCGTATTTGATCACTTCTTTTCATGACAAAACAATATTACAATCCCGATCACCGTAGGTATCATAGTCGTTGATTCATTAAATAAACAAATTAAAAAAACGATGCTTTGTCTTTCACACTGTGCGACTCCCAGAGCGTTCCCAATTTTTTTTACATTTAGTGGAACAACCTTTTCCAAAAGTTGTCCCGACGATTCTTGCAAATCGACGAACTGTGGAATTTTTTTTCAAAATCCGAAGAATTTTCTTAGTTAATAAATGGAATAATTTCCAAAAAACTACAAGAAATGTAAATCTATAATAGGCGAATGGAAAAGCCTCGGAAAGACCTACATTTAAAAAATACGTCAAAATCTGATTAACAGTTCACGAGAAATCAGCTTTTTACTTTGGGCTTGTTGGTGAGACAACCAAAATTGATTTTGCAAAATGGGTCGCTACCAAAATGTATGATTTTTATTAATCAGAGTTATCTTTCTTATTATATGTCGGGAGTTATTCCATTTGTTAGTTAACTAGAAAAATTCCACAGTCCGTGGATTTGCAAGAATCATGGGGACAATTTTTGGAAATGGATGCCTTAGGGTTCCACGAACGGTAAAAAAAATTAAGAACGCTCTGGGAGTCATCCAGTTTGAAAGACCAAGCATCGTTTTACAAATTTGTTTATTTAATTATGCAATAACTATAAAACCTACGGTGATCGGGTATGGACTACCCCCCAGCAAAATGAAAATTCGAATACCCATAAAATTAAACTGGGGGTATCTGCACCCCTGACCTCCCGACGCTACGGTCGGTGGTCTTTTACCGAAAACTGAAAGTAAAGTGGTAAAGTGGCAGACGGTTTTGGGGGAGATGCAATACTGGGGGGTTTGGGGGGGATCAAGACTTATTAACTGCACACAGAGAAGAGAGCTCAACAATAATTCTAACGGAAAACTGCAAAAAATGTATGAATTCGGTTACAGATGAAATCGACTTAGAAGTATTATGGAAACATTCAAAAATAACTAACAGCACCAAAGAACTAAGTAAAAAAACAAAAAGAAAACTAACGAAAAAGCACTTATATATGACAGTTTGTGTTGAATTGGCATTAAAACATTAAAACCCTAAATTCCATCAGGAAGAGAACTGATAATTTCACTTTATTGTAGTGCTCAGTCTTGTTATCCGCCTCTTCTAATTTTTGTCTATAATTTTCTAATCGGCACAAAAGATATAGCACGTACATAGGTTTAAGGGGGCGTTTCGACTAACATTGCTGGAGTAAGTACGTCATTTGTAATAAACGAGGAAACCCCTTAATCGATACCTCTAAAAACTACTTTCAAAGTAAAGTTGTTTTTTTTACGTTCAGAAACCATCAGTGTAATTAAGTTTCAACGTTGCGGTTTTTTATTTTCAGTTTAAGGTATCAATGGAGACCGACCTACTTGCTTACGGACCTATAAATGTCAACCTTTTACTTTCGAAAGTTCAAAATGTGACATTCTACCACTATTTGGGTACGCGCATAAACGTATTACGGGCGTAAACACGTGCACCTCTAGACGAAAAAAAAGCCCCCCAGGGAAAAGAGCGTTGATTAATCATTTCGTTCCTGTCGCTTTAACAAGGGAAATTTACTTGCACCTGTAAAACTGTAGAATGCATCCAAGTGGGTGTTTTAAAAATGTAGTTCTTGGCACGTTGTATAAAACTAACTGACTATTTCATATCATTACAATCATAATCAATTATAGCAACGACTTGGAACATATTCATACGGTGCATCGTAAATTCTCCGGTTTTTTATGTCTGAAGCGTATGTAATATTAGTGTCGACATTATGCCACAGCATTTGTTAACTTTGGACACAATGTAACTGCTTTCCGTCAATCTGAAGGTGGAAAATAACTATTCTAGACTTTACTAGAAATAATGATTATGTATAATTCCTTCAGAAATTCTGCACAAATAATGCTTTAGGAACACAGAACGTAGAATATAATTTCCGAGATAATTTCCTGAAATTGTTGATACACTTTTTTTTCTTATTTTTAAATCCTTCGCGTCTCTTGAATTTATCTTTTCTTGAGATTTAGGGCGGTCGAGGCACAGTAGGTTTTCGGGCCTCTCGACTTTTCGTTTTGAGTGTCCAAGCCTATGGACATCTTTGTGTCGAGTGTTTCCGTAGGTTCCAAGGCAAGTTCTGACATTTTTGCAACCACTGAAACCCTTAAGAAATATCTTTATTTTTTCAAGACCTTCGAAACTCTGTGTATCTAAGGTCGGTCTTTAATAGGAGAGTCCCTACAACTTAGACTAAATCTTGAGAGCTTTAGCTTCTCTCTTGTGCTTTTTAGTTCCTTTCTATTTCTTTTTCTAGAGATGCTTCTCAGAGTACGCCAACAGAAGGGGTCCCAGACTCCTCCGGGGAAGGTGCATTAGAATTTCTTGATACCTTAGAGCCTTAGAAAGGTTTTATATGGGTCTTACATAATCTTTTGTCAACTTTGGAGGCCCATTGAGACTTCCGAACAATACAGCAGTGATAGAATGTCCTGGAAAGTGCTCTAGACACTCTACCGATTCGTATCACTGTTCTGCATAGCAATCAAACGCTTTCAGATCCTTCTCACTTCTGCCAGGGACTTTTCTAGAGGTTGATATACCCTACTCAAAGCTCTTTCCAGGACCTTTATAGAATCTTCGGTCAAACAAATCCGAATATGAACCATTTTTTGTCCATATCGATTAATTCGCAGTTACTATTTTTATAAAAAATTGAAAAATCACGTGTCGAATAATTACCAAAATGCAACGTACGATATCGAATCATGAATTAGAAATCCGCATTTCGCTTTTTTTTGTTATTCGCTCGTGATAAATGAGGTTATGTTTTTAACTTCATAACAGTTAATCAATCATCTGGCCGAAGAAGGTCTGTATATGGAAACTAACATAATATTTTATCATTTATACCAGTAAAAAGCTCGACGTTTGGAACTTCTCATCATGCGGGGCCGCCGACGGTAATTTATATTATTGCCCTTTTACCATCCTTCTGGCATTCGCCCCGATACGTTTCCCCTAATTATGTTAGTTCTCTCTTGGACCAAAATTCTCCGGCACGCTATTTCAATTTTTCCATCTTTGATTAGTGAACTACTTACCGTTGAGTTTGTAATTACGAGCCCTAAATAAATAATCGTTCCGGCGAGGGCTTGCGTGCGAGCGAACGCTCGTACTCCCTCGTGAATTATTAACGAAACACTGATCCGAGCAAATAAGTTTTTTGAATGCGATTATTAAGAAATCACGCCAAAGTTCTCGGGGAGGTGATGAATTACTGGCGCGCACCTGCCCGTTTCCTTCTGGGAGAGCAAGATTAAACTTAAAACTAATTTCACTAATGCACTGAAATAGTAGCGATGAATGAGTTCCAGGATTGAAATCGAGATGCTTAATCAGATTTTAGTTAGAGACGAGTTTCGAAACTCGTTTCTCCCCCCTCTTCTCGCCGAAGTTTTTGAACTGTGATTGATAATAAAAGGGACGCGGATAAAATTAAAGAATTACAAAAGTTTTTCTGCTTTTTTACTACTTACTATTTTCTATTTCGCTAATAAAACTTGTAAATATCTACTACTTTTAGACTTTTTAAGAGAAAACTTTCTCGGTTATGGATTCGCGTTTAAGGGAAGGTCTTTATGGTTATATTTACATGTAGATTTCGTGAGTATCGATTTCGAGATTCTACCGTTCGCTTATATTGTTAATCTAAAATTTATGTTATGCAAAATTTGATATACTATACGACGTTAAAATTCTTTAAGCAATTGGAATTGTGATTTAGTATTCACTAAGTCGCTGATAAATAATTCAGGCGAGCTTTGGAGGCATTTTCACGTTTAACACATAAAAATATTTTATTATTTTACCCTGTCTTGTAAATTGTATTAGCGCTAGTTTTATGAACTAAACTTTTCGTTCAATTGAGATAGTATAAAGTTTCTTTATACACTTTCTCGAACATAATATGTGCGTATACCTACTTTCTCTCTAAAAGACCTTGGTTTAATGTCATGCTTATGGTATATTTGTCTAAATATATACCATTCTTCATTTTTTTGTTCAAGAACGTTCCTTTTTCTACAATTTTTAATACTGACACCTATAAATAAGTGTATTAAATATATGATGAATTGGAATTAAGCTAAAGAAGATTCCGGCAGAAAAGCCTGTGGACGTCCTAACTTAATCTTCTATCTGAGGGGAAATCCTTCACAAAAGCCAGGACTTTTTCGCCGGGGAAATCTCAGAGCACAACCTTGCACCATGAAGCAAGAGCATGCCTTATTGACGTACCGGGAATCTCAGAGCACGACCTTGCACCTCAAAAGAAGGTCACTTCTTAGTTACGCAAGCAAGAAATCCCTTCATCAAGGCCTATTTTGGTCCAAAATCCAAGACCACGACCTTGTGACGTCGCCAAATTCAAGATGGCGACCGGTGGCCCGTTTCTACTGCGATATTTTCTGAGAGAGCACTGAGGAATTATTAAGTTGCATATTGCATTTTTCCAGGTGGAAAATATTCCCTGAGAAAAGAGGCCAGTTTACTTAGGGACAGTTTTTTGGAGGTCCCATTTTCTGACGACAACTGATCGTGAGCGAAGATACTGGTCCAATTTGGTTTAGAATTAGGTTTTTTTGGATAGCACCCCCTAAGTACAGACGTTATCAGGTCGTAAAACAGCTTTTGAACTTTTGCACTAGTAGCCCAATCTTGGAACAGTTTGAAATTGTGGATTCTACAGGCCACATTCTATAAGAAAATTCTTTTTCCGGCTGGATCTGAGACAAATTTTTTTTTGGTCTCAAAAAAAGGCAGTGTATAACCTTCCTTTTTTACCAAAAATCGACTGCACCAAAATTTCTCGGGAAAACACTTTTTCTTATTAATTTTGGTGCGTAGAATCTAAAACAATTCGTACTTTTTCGATCAGACTTCTCAATCAAAAGTTATGGACTAGAAACCAATTTCGAAAGAAAATTCAAAGGGCTGTAACTTTTGAACTAGTAGCCCAATCTTGGAACTGTTTCAAATTATGGATTCTACAGGCCACATTCTATAAGAAAATTTTTTTTCCGGGTCGATCTGAGACAATTTTTTTTTCGGGGCTCAAAAAAAAGGCAGTGTATAACCTTCCTTTTTTACCAAAAATCGACTGCACCAAAATTTCTCGGGAAAACACTTTTTCTTATTAATTTTGGTGCGTAGAATCCAGGGCCGCCGGAAAGGGGGGTCAGCCGGGGCATTTGCCTCGGGGCCCGGTCATATTCTGGGGGCCCGGCCAAAAGAGATTTTGAAACCTGATTTTTAATTGTACTTTTGAACAGAAATCTGAATATGAGAGAGTAGAATATAAAAAAATGCACAGCAGAAGATTTAAAAAACCATACCATTGAGCAAAATTACCTAATTACGGCACAGTGGCAGAAGGCTCGCTAGGTAAAAAACCGTTTGAGATCGACTATGGAGATAGTCGTGGTACACAGAGTGCCCATTATGTATGGAATATAGCATATATCTCGATAAATATCGCATGTATACAAAATTTTTCTATCTGAAAGTTGTTTAACATTTTATTTCCCACAATAAAGCACCAGTTGTTTTATTTCAGAAAACAAATGAAATGAGTAACGAAAAACAATTGAATTTTTTTGAATAGCAATGGACACATTCAGTAGGCTCATTTGATAGAGATTTGTTTTCTCTTTTCAATGACGTAACACGTTCGCACCCGTGTAGAAAAAAATAGACCAGGAAAAAATAACCATCAAACAACTGGCACTGGAGAGCCTAAACAACTCTCCGGACCAGCGCGCCAGAAGCTAAAGAAGATGAGCGGGCTCTAAGCAACCTGACCTCCCATCTACTGAAGTAGAGCAACCGGGTGATGTTCTAACTCCTCTCCACTATTTTACTAATGGTAAAAGTAGCTCAAATTAATCTGATCACAGTAGGGCGGAATCTGGCACCCCCTGTGCTCATGAGCAAACATAATATTGGTGTAGCCATTTGATTAATGTCAATCTGTCAGTGATGACAGGAGTCATTATAGACATTTAGCAATGTCACAAATGCGGCCGGCCGGTAAAGTGACGGTGCGCCCGGTAAAGTGACAGGTGCGGCCAGTAAAGTGACAGGTGCGGCCGGTAAAGTGACAGGTGCGGCCAGTAAAGTGACAAGCAGTAGGAAATGTAGTCTGCTTTGCCTGTGTCATAGAAACTAAAATTTCCTGACAGAAAGTGGGCATAAAAATGAAGGTTTCAGGACGATTTTTGGTAAACCGAAGGGTAAACCTCATTAAAATAATTATAAGTTAGTATACAAAGCCATTGAATAAACAAAAAGCGACAAAAATCTAGATTTCCAAGGTCGTGTATAACCATTAAGGAAATTCGGTCGTTGAATATTTTGGGCAACAATGAAAAATAAGACAGTGCCTCATCCAAAGCTTAACATTATAGATTTTTAACGTGAACAAACAAAGAACGAATATATACGGCTTAAGGAGAATTCTGTACAATAAAGGAACAAATTGGTACAATTTTCAGCTACATAACGTTTCATACATTGTTTATATACGGGATTATAAGAAAAATAAGAGTAAAAAGGAAATGATTGACATGATTGCGGGAAAACTATGTGCGTTGAATTTTAAGAGGAAAGTGTTATTTATGAAAGGAAAGAAAACTGTGAATAGGAACCACATTGTGCTCGATAAATGTTGAAATGATGATTAATGTTCTATTATTCCTTGCCATCTCCGGAATAATTATCGCCTCCTTCGGATGAGAAGAAGAAAATATTTTGAAAGTCACAGGCGAAAAGGTGTAACCGAGTTTATAATTTATTAATGTTTGTTTCACATTTTCTAAACGGCTTAAGTTTTGAGGGGGGAAGCTACAAAAGGTTGCTGAATATTTTAAACCCTAAATCGATAAAAAAAAGAATCGAGTATTCAGAGTAACAAACTGCAAAGTGAAAAGCAACAAGGTTATTGAAATATAAATGCTACCGGCGGAGTTGCTTCGCATATACATAATTAAACTAGACGTTTAAACAGAACTTCGAAAACTTGAGCTAAATTTTTTAGGCAAAACCCATTAGGCCCCGAATAGAGATGGACGGGACGTCATATTTTTCGCGATCTCGCCGACGCGCCGTGCAAAATCGAAGAAGACTCTCTCTCACGACGCGAGCTTATTGTCTATCGATAAATAAGTTAACGGGCGTTTGTCGCGTTTTATGCGCGCAATTCTCGGGGCCGTAACGGGAGCTTATTTATTCATAAAAATACAATCGGCAGTTGACTAGAAATCCGAAACTTGGAGCGTTTATACTAGGTACTTCTTATTGATTGTCGCCCCGATTTCTGTTACTTTTCGTAAGCTCGCGCGATCTTGGTTAATATTTAGTAACGGCTCATTATCATTTTTCTTTTCTATTCGAGGAAAGCTTTGCCAGAGGAGAACGATGGATGAGATCAGATTTTTTCCATTATTTAGTTAGGATCCTTAGGATTGTTGAATTTTTCGCACTCCTCCGATGCTTCAGTTACTTGGAATCCTTTATTTTCTGAATTTTACGGTTTTGTGATTCTCAGATTCTTCAAACTATATTATTGCTCTCTACATTTCCTTGTTTCTTTGGATCCTTCAAACCGTTCGACTACTTCAGGTGACCTTCAGTTTCTTCAAGATCTTCTTCTCTCATTTATTGCAATTCCAGTTATCCAGTTTCAGTGACTTATTCAGATCGTTCAGATTTCACCACTTTTTTTTCCATTTTTCGACTTCTTCCGAATTTTTGAACCCTCAGAACCTTCAGATTACTACGAATATGCTCAAATTAAATTTTCAAATGTTAAATTTTTCAGTTTCTACAAATTCTTCTGATCTTTTAGTTTCTTTAGACGGTTCGGATTTTTGGGGCCTGTATTCTATAATTCTTCTCTATTGAAATTCATCCGATTTCCGTCTTTTTTTTCAGACCAAACTCTTTGTATTCCTCTAAACCTTGCACTTCTTGGGATCATTCCGATTATCTAAGTATTTTCAGTTTTTTTTCGGGTTGTTCAATTTTCTTGGATAGCTCCATTACTTGGGATGCTTCACTTGTTCACGTCCTTTTGCTTATTCCAATTCTTAGATTTTTTAAATTCTTTATATATATCTTTCAGACTCGTCATATTAACAATAAGAGAAACAACTACTATACCATTTTTTTTTATAAATTTACTTTACCGTTAGGAAAACTCACAAAATCACGAGGTGGAGGTTAAAAAATTAAGAATGAGAGATGGAGACTTCTAATTTTTAAAGTTCTTAACAAGATATCCAATATCCTTTAATTTATAGTATATCTAGAATGTAGAGTTTGGACTTGTCAATTCTAAAATTCAACACATTTCCAGCTTTCTGAGGCTAAAATCTGAAATTTATAGCTGTTTTGCCATTACGAACCCAAATTTGAGATTTTTTTAAAGACGTGGAGATCTTAAGCCCCTTACGTTAGTCACTTTCCATTGTAAATTCAGGGAATCATGATGCGGTGGTTACAAACCAATTTAAAAATGTAGATTTGGCGTTTATGGAGTCTGGTTTTGTAAAGTTCTTGCACATTAAGAGCTTTCTAAGACCAAAATCCCGTATTCAAACCTGTTTAACCATTAAGAGCTCAAGTTTCAGATATTTGAAAGTAATCCGAATCACAGACTCTAGAAGCTCCAGTTTGAATTTTTTAATTCGTACACATTAAGGGCTTTGTAAAGCCAAAGTCTAGAATTTAGACCTGTTTTACCATTAAGAGCGTCAATTTCAGACGCCAAAGCCATCAGAATCCTAATTCTTAGCATCTTCGGCATTTTTTGTCGTACATCCGGAAAATGATGATTTTTCGGTTCCAACAAAATTTTTAAATGTGGAATCGGGATTTCTGGTGTTTGAATTGAAAATTATAATTGTATTAAAATCTTTCCAATGCTTTGCCTACACAGCAATAACAATTGCGGACGTTCTAACTTACATCAAAAAGTTATATTTAAAGATCCTGTCACCTATTTGGTTAAAAAAAATGTTTAACAGTGCATTTGGAGGAGTTTTATTATATATTATATATATCAGGCAAAATTTAATTAACGCACGTGTTCTGGAGCCAATAAGGAGGAGCAGATTTTACGAAGAATTGCGGGTTTCGTTTGGAGAAGTGGTGGCGTTTTCGCGCGTTCCGTTGATTAGCGAGTTATTTGAAAATTTTTAAAGGAGTTTATTTGATGGTGAAAGTGGTGCTTCCTTAAATACTGGAGACAACGACTACGAGGCATCTGCTCAAGTTACTTTTCGCAACGATCGAACAGCGAGTACATGTGTTTACACTAAATTACGGACAGTCAGCTTCCGGTTAAAGAGTGACAGTCTACTCATTTAAATCTATTAAAATGATATAAAATAAAAAAATTTTGTAGAATCTAAACTTGCTTTGGTTGTACCTACCCACCCTCTATTAATAAACTATTTTAATCGTTCAAAATTGAATGAATATTTTAAATATTGTAGGTACCTACTTATTTACTTTAGACCCCTGATTATTTTTTTTACATTTGCTGCTTTAACAAAAATGACCACTTGCATCAAAAGGAACATAAATACTTTCTGTGCGATCATTTCCTCTCTATAAGTTGGCGACCGAACAAAAAATGGCTATAAATCACTGAATAAAAAAGAGCCATCTAAATTATGTGACGGTATGTAATCCATAAATAACGTACAGTTAACAAAATTTATAATGGGTACTTGAAATTGTCGACAAAAACGTTTCCGAAACGGCAAACAAGATCGTTAACTGAAATTAATTAATTTCGTGTAGTAAGAAACGAGCCCAGTTTTAAATTATGAAAACGGGGCCTCTACGCGAAGGGATGACATCTTTGAATGTACTAATATAACACGGCGTGACAAGATAAAGGGACCACAATACGATAGTACGATAATTAATTTGACTACGCTAGATCTATCCCCTTTTAGGGCGCGAAGACGAAAATTGATAATTTAGTGGCGTAGGTACCTATGTCACGTGATGACGGCGTCGCCTTTTGTGTCTTGTTAAAAGATTGATTCTTAAACGAGTTTATTTCCGACAGGCTGTTTAATATTCCTCAAACTTTTGTTGGCATCGTTTTAATTACGGCACAATTCGGCGACAAAGTCGTCTCTAACAGTTGCGATCGCTTCCCTATACTTGGTTTAATGACGAGCTTTGTGTACCGATAATTAATGGAGTTGTGGGCGCGATTTTAACACTAATTTATGATAATATCTCTATAGTCGCATAAACCTTGACGTTTCTCGTTTTTCGTAGCATTTTCAAAGCATAAGACGGCCAGTGCGGCCCAAGAATTTCCATTATCCAACCTTTTTTTGGGCAACTCAACTTACTAATTTACAGAATTCTCATAACCACTTCCCTGTTTGAGAATGTCCTTGGATTTGCCCAAAATCTCCTCGGATCTCTTTTGAATCTCGAGAACGCTAATTTTTCCCATTTCCAACAAAAGAGGAAAGAGCGCAACGTTTTCTATTTTGTAGAAATGTTTCAAGAATCGCTCCTCAAAGGGGTGCAGAAAATAATCTACGCCAAATTTCAAAATTAGGGCAATTTAGATCCTGAGCACTCACTCCCGAAGTACCTATTTGTTAATTACGCTTTTCCTAAGGATCCGCTAGAAACCACTTTGTGTGTTCCAGTTAATTAGCTCATTTGCGCAACGACGAGCAGTCCCTAAGGTTTTGCAAGTAGAATCTTCCATTACAAGCCAGAGTGCAAAGTCCACAAACGAATTTCCAATTCCTCGACTATAAATAGAAGAGGATCCAATTTTTCCAAAGTTGGACGACAATAGGGTAGATTTAGACGCCATACGTTTACGGTAAATTGCATTTTTTACTATTTTTATTCAGTACGGACCGTTTTACTATAAGGATTTTGATCGGAATTTTGACGTTAAGAGAGTAATTATATATCCCTATAGATTTATTTTTATACTTTTCGAATTTGTTGTAAAAGAAATCTTTCATTGTGACCTATATTCGTGCATGAGCTCTGTTAGACGAAGGTAAAAAGTTTTCCATTTAAAATCGCGCCTAAAATCTTCTGAGTGATCCATAGTTATGTAAACTACATCATGCGGATGTTTTTCTTGGTAATGAGGGGTCATTCTGCGAATTAAATTTCAATTTGTTAAGATTAAATGTGGTTGTTAATTTGGATTGAACACAAATTCGATCATAGTATTTGAATTTGAAGTTGAAGTAGATTACGTGATTAGCGACATCTAAAAATAATTGCGTTAAGTTAAGCATTGCCCCACCCTGAAACGTAACCTCTGTTACAACAATAAATTCATATTAGAAACATATTGTTGTGTAAGCTGCGTCAGGCGGACATTTTATTTGGGTCATCCTGTATGCTTAATATAAGATTAGATATAAACATCTGAAAATTATTTGTGTAGTATTTGTAAAAGATTATCTATGTTTTTCGCCGGTCGTAGATAAGAAGATTTCTTATCGCTGCGTACGTTAATTAAATTTCAAGATAATGGCCGTTTGGGACACAGGTGCAGTTCGATCTTTCAAAGGAGTGCATTATTTTTTTAATGAAGAGGGAAGGAAGTAAATGAGAAGGGACACATAGCAAGACCCTTTTCATTATCTTCGTATAAAACTTGTAACTTCTTAGGATACTACGAGATCTTTATTTGGAAGCCATCTTGTACTACTTTTTGGGAAGATTTTTGCCTTCTATCCATCGGGTATTCCCTATACTGTAAACACCACTTAATACAATTGACAATCCAGCATTAGAAGTATATCATTAGCAAAATGTGTACTGAAAGTATAGGCTTAGACGGTCGAAATAAAAATACAGAACCGCAAGTGATTAGGTACTGTAAAATACGAGGGTATAACGCATTGTTGACGAATCGCGGAAGCAAAAACATCATAAAAGATACATTATTGTAACAGTGGAGATTGTGGGATTACCAAAATCGTTTTAGGAATGACAGTATCAAGATTTCTCGAATCCAACAAGTGAATTATCTCGTTTCCTTTTCATCAGTTTCTTACATTAAATGAAAAGTTCGTTTAATACTTGACCGTTCCTCCATTTACGCAATTACTTACCGTTAATTAATGTGGGACAAAGTAATGATCGCTTCTTAAATCGACACGCTAATTATAAGCAATTAAGTTATACCAAGAGAGCGTGTCGGCCGTATCAAGATATTTACTTTAACCGATATAGAGTAATTGAATAATTAGTAAGCGCATGCAACGCGCTTATGAGCGTAATTTATCGGCGATAAAATTAAAAATTTAACTGCGGCGGTGGCGGCGGCGTCGGCAACGTCGAGAAAAATGTGCTGCAGTATCAGACAAAATATGATTTCCATGAAATGTTTACTAAGCCAGCGCGTTTTCCGTCGAGCACGCATCTATAAAAAAGTCAGAAGCAGCCATCCTATAGCAATCCAGTTTAGTGTTCATATACTTTTCCACTTTTCTTTTTTATTGAAAGGCAATTTCGAGACCAAATTGAAATCTTTGTATTCTTGAACTCGACGTGGATACCACTCCAAGTCAGATGTATGATCAGATTATACCCCGCTATAACCAGGGGCAATCTGAGCTACCGTCAAATCAAATTCTATCCGGGGGCCCCCCTTAAAACACGTATATTTATTTCCCGCAACTTATCGAATATTAATTTTTACACGTCTTACGAGCCGAAAACGAAGAGTTTTCACCTAGCCAAAATAATCGTAGGTACCTAATTGCGATTTTCCACCCCAATTCTAACAACCAAACGCTCGACTGTGCATCTAAATGTCAATTATGAAATTTGTGTGGAATCATTATTAATACACGACGTAATTTAGTGGACTGAAATTACGTAATGCTGTAGTTAACGCGGTGGTTTCATGTTTTTCCCATTTCGTGTTATTTACAAGCGATTTACTGTTAAGCTTCATTTCTTGTAAAAGGTGCGTTTGTTATTTTCCTTTTGTGCTACTACTCTGTTCCCTTTTTAGTTACCACCCTGGGAAAGATCTTTGATGTAAGATTTCAAATAATTGCAACTTATACCTCTATGACATATTGTCTCGTAATTCCTGCACTTCTCATAATTACTTCAACATCCAATAAAAATGTAAAAGGTGGCTCCTCATCCACACCTTATTCATGCCATTCTCTTTTGCGTATTGTGTCGAAAAATTAGGCAGAACCACAGACAGCAATCAATTTAAACAAAATTCAAATCAACAACGAGAACGGAATTTCGACTTTGTTATTCTTCACAATTTCAGAGAGAAAACAACAAATCAAGAAAAAACAACACTTACCCGCCCACGGAAATTGCAAAGAAAAGCGACATACCTGTAACAAAAAATAACAGCTCAATTAATTGTTCAATAAGGTTTTACCAAAAATCAGACTTCTCAATCAAGTTATAGACTAGAAACCAATTTCGAAAGAAAATTCAAAGGGCTGTAACTTTTGAAATAGTAGCCGAATCTTGGAACTGTTTGAAATTATGGATTCTACAGGCCACATTCTATAAGAAAATTTTTTTTCCGGGTCGATCTGAGACAATTTTTTTCTCGGGGCTCAAAAAAGGCAGTCTATAACCTTCCTTTTTTACCAAAAATCGACTGTACCAAAATTTCTCGGGAAAACACTTTTTCTTATTAATTTTGGTGCGTAGAATCCAAAACAATTCGTACTTTTTCGATCAGACTTCTCAATCAAAAGTTATACCAATTTCGAAAGAAAATTCAAAAGGCTGTAACTTTTGAACTAGTAGCCCAATCTTGGAACTGTTTGAAATTATGGATTCTACAGGCCACATTCTATAAGAAAATTTTTTCCGGGTCGATCTGAGACAATTTTTTTTTCGGGGCTCAAAAAAAGGCAGTGTATAACCTTCCTTTTTTACCAAAAATCGACTACACCAAAATTTCTCGGGGAAACACTTTTTCTTATTAATTTTGGTGCGTAGAATCCAAAACAATTCGTACGTTTTCGATTAGACCTCTCAATAAAAAGTTATGGACAAAAAACAAATTTCGAACAAAAATTCAAAGGGCTGTAACTGTTGATCTAGTAGCCCAATCTTCAAACTGCTTGAAATTATGGACCTTCGATCGATCTCGATCTCACACAATTTTTTTTCCGGCCTCAAAAAAAGGCAGTAATTTTAAGTTATTTAAATATTTGAGAACAATTTAGAAATGTTTAGGGAAAGTTTCCATTGTCACAAAAGCAAATATCGTGGAACACTATAATTTATTAAATTAGAGAGTTGATGCGAAACCATGTGGGCACACTGCTTTAATAGAAAGTTAGGAATTTCGTCAGGTCTAGGGGATGTATTGTTTTTTAATGTATGGATAATGTTGTAAATCTCACTAGGGGTAGAAGGCATAAAAAAGAAGGATGTCCATATCATAGAGTTGGTGTTTTACGGTCGGGCAGGCATCTGAGACTAGATTCCTGAGATTGGGCACTGAGTTATTATTAAAGGGACACGGTCAACTCACCAAGGGCGACTCGCCACCGGACCACTCGCCACCGACCGACTAGCCAACGGGACAACTCGCCAACGGGACAACTCGCCAACGCGACAACTCGCCAACGGGACAACTCGCCAACGGAACAACTCGCCAACGAAATATTTTTCCCTGTTTAATGTGTCATACAAATGCATCCCACAAATGCAATAATCAATTTCCCTAATTTTGTAAAAAAAATTAATCGAAAAATTGTAGTCAATATTTGAATGATGACCCAACCGCCTATACCTGTTTCTTTTACTGCATTTTGATATAACGACATCTTCTGCAAATTATTATTTGAACAAAAAATTTGACAATCACATCGTTATTTGAACGACACATTAAACAGGGAAAAATATTTCGTTGGCGAGTTGTCGCAGTGGCGAGTCGTCCGTTGGCGAGTGGTCGCATTGGCGAGTTGTCGCGGTGGCGAGTTGTCCCGTTGGCGAGTCAGTCGGTGGCGAGTGATCCGGTGGCGAGTCGCCCTTGGCGAGTTGACGCGTACCGGTTATTAAAGCACTCGGCAAAATCTGTAGCTGTTAGATTATAGTCGGTATTGGTGCTAATTCGAGATGGTTTAATTACACTCCGTAACGTTTTGGCCTTATTCCTCGCTCCGTTTAGTATACTCACAAGATGATTTTTCCGTATTTAAATACTTTATACATCCAGGATGGATAACACTTTGATACTTGATGCATTTTAGTCCATTTTTAGGTAAAATTTTACAGTATTTGCACGGTTTAGCCGGGATCGATTGATTCGAACCGTCATCTCCTGGCGCCATTACACACACACGAACCTGGCGAAAGTCTCTATCACATTCCCCCTTCTTTTACCAAAGAAAAATCGCGCCAAACTTCAATACAGCCCAGTCTCTTAGTTACACGGAGACGAAAGCTCCATAGAGTTTGATGCATGTTAATACAATACAATACAAAATCATAAAAAATAAAAAAGATTAAAAGTATTGTCATCGTCAATAGGTATTATTTGACGAATAAATAAAGAAGAGTAATCGACCACTTAACAGTTTACATACACTGACATGGTATGTAATTACGGACATTTAAATAACATGTTACCAAGGAAAAGTGCTATTTGTTTGTCGTTCTCGTTGATACATTCAAAGTAATTTTCAATTGATCGATTCCTGTAAAAACGATGAACTTTTTACGTACTCTTAATGGTACTTTTTTATTTAATCTTCATTATACCGCCCTCTCTTTACAAATGAAAGCAATTACGGTCGATTTCCGTATAAAATTTTGACACGTCCAAGAAGTGGATGTAAACAAGTCGAACGTAGACGTTGAAAATGTGAGCTTTTTTGCATGACACGTCCGACGAACAGTGGAAGTATTGACATCGTCGCCGCACAACATTCTGGATTGGCGCTAGCCATCTCAATCAATGTTTTTAACAAGCCTTGATCGGCTTGTAAATACAAGAGGAAATAATTTCAATTGAGCTAGTGAAAAGTGATTTGATTTCAATAAATTTATTAGCAACATTCGTGTAAATTGTGTATTTACGTTTATGATACGTAACCAATTTGTGACCCCAATACAAATAAGCAATAAAAGGCGGTGCAATTGTAGAATAGCATTTAATGGTAGGGCGAGTGAAAAGGAAAACGTACATAATTACTCGCGGGCTGTAATTATACTAGATGAAATTCAGTTCAATTGAAACAAAAGGCAAATATAATTTTAGTTTTATACAATCTATGGAAATTAAACAATTCTATAAAATTCAGATAAGTCGATTGGGGTCATTATTACAGTAGGAGAAGACTGAGGAGTACAACGCTCTAAAATACTAAGCGACGGAAGAGCAAAGATCTCTACAATTTTATTTTTATTTGGATTATACATGGCTCTGTATGTAATAATTGGGTTTAATTAATTTTTTTAGTGATTTTAGATTCCGTAATGAATCCCAGAGGAATTTTCCTCATGAGGCAAATGAAATTCCTGCAATTTCATTCTTATTTAGATTATACAGGGTGTTTTTTGGGAGCATTACTTAAACGTTTCTGGAAAACGTTCTCTCCTAATTATTTTATAACAATGTTGTACATACATTTTTTGTAGATTGTAAAATTCTGCGTCTATTCACGTGCTCATTTGTAATTTTTTGTTGTGGGAAATCGGAGAAATTAAAGAAAGTATAAATTAGAATTAGAATTATAAATTAATAAATAAATTATAATTATAAAATCGCATTTTTTGTTTCAACAATTTCATTGCAATGCGATTTTTACACAAAAACTACATTCTAATTTATTTAATTTTTCCGGTTTCCCAAATTGGAAAATAATAAATGAGGTCATGAGCAGACCTAGAATTTTTCAAGCTATAAGAAACCTATTTACAACTTTGCTCTAAAATACTTAGGGGAGAAAATATTTCATTATAAAGAAATTAGCATTGAAATCCAGAAACTGTTCATTTATTCGTTGAGACCTTTAATTAGAATACCATGAAAGATAAAAGCAATAACCCCTCAAGTCACCCACTCATCATCTCAAAAAGAAGTCGCGTAGTAGGAAAGTTATAGCTTGTAGAAACCAATTCCTTTCGATGAGACCTTTCATTAGAGTACCGTGAAGGGTAGAACGTCTATTTATCCTTTGCTCCCCCGCCCCCATACATTTGCATAAGATTTACTTGACATCACTAGAGACACTTTGATTGGTCATCGAATGTAATAGTTATGCACATTTGACTTACCACTTCAAGATATAGGCTGCTTATTGCAAAAAATTCCAGGAGTGTAGGACCATACCCCTAAAAGTAGTTGAAAATCGTAGAAGTGGGTCCGAACGGACAGGAAGACAAACATACCAACGGACGAACAGACAAAACACAAACAAATAGTACTTTTTTTAGTTCTTCAAAAAATGTCCTACATAAAAAGGATACATATTGTTTAAACTATAGAAATAAGTATTTCCAACCCCTCCCCCTTCCCACCCCTGAAAGACTTCTGATTTTAAATAAAAAAAGAACCAAATTTAAAAAAAATCAACAAAATCGGAGCTGTTCTTGAGGACTTCCGAAGTCTTCTTTTAGATTTCATACCTCTCGCCTTTGAAACTTTTGGTCCTTGGGGAACCGCTGCCAAACAGTTTATTAATGAAATTGGCGTCAACATTCGTAGTATTGCAAATGAGACAAGATCCAGAATTATTTAATTCAAAGAATCAGTAGAGCGATCCAAAGAGGAAACGCTGCATTTGTGTTATGGACCTTACCATTTTCTACTGACTTTTTATGTTTTAAATTAGCAGTTAATAATAATCATGAAGTGAATTAAAGAAAAAGACTGAAACTGTTAACTGTTAAAAATAGAAATATATGAACATGTGATATCAAAACACTCTCTATCAAATGCAATAGAAAGAAATTGTCATTTCATTAAAAAAATCAATTTTCAAGGTAGGTACCGTCTGCATGGGCTATTTTTATAAGTCAAACTTAAAAACCATAAATGGTAGATATGGACATGTGGGTACCACATGAACTGAAATTTGACGTAGAATCAAAAATGCAATAAAAGGTAGGGGTTGTCATTTAACATAACGAAGTTACTATTTACTTCCGGTATTTCCCGCAGTGCCACCATTTTGAAAATATTTTACATCGATTTGGGCTTCGGAGTAACTCCTAAGTACACATTTTCAAAAGCCTACCTATTTCACTTTCCCACAAACTAAAGCTCCCACAAAAACACCTTGTAGCAGTAGCAGTAGAGATACGCATCCTGTAAAATTTGTTATAAGGTGTACTGCTTTTATAATGCGTTTACTTGACGTTTCTGTTACGATTTCTGTAAAACATCAATTGTCATTGTTCCACCTTTCGCCAATCATCGTTTTACATTGGAAGTTGGATTACATCAATTGGAGATACACAAAAATTTGTTAGTCGGTTCTTAATTTTGTTTTTCGAGGCCGCTCGCTCCATTGTGTTCATCAAAAGCTTGCAGATCGAAGATAAAATCGTAAATAGAAACATTGCGTTAATCTGTTAAAAAGCCATTGCCAGTCCATGGAGTGGAGATGTCCGATATAAATAAGCCCAAAACGGCGCGGCGATCGCCTGTATACATAAGCGCGCCATTCCGGCTGACATACATATACAAGCCATAATTTAGGGGCAAGTTCGGTAGCTGGACGGAAGGGTCGTGCCGCCGTTCATCATTCCAAGCAAGTGCCGACAACCCAAACCGAAGGGCGCACCCCCCCGTTTTCCAACTACATCCCATATATTACACGTGTTACTACTTTATTCGGTACGCCATACTGCTGCTTGCCGGTGGTGATGTTGAACTAAATTTGGAATGCATTTAATAGCCACTTGCGAGTTATGAATGGATCTCTAATGTTAAAAAATGAACTTCCCTTAATGTTACTTTAAAGGCCAACAGATGCTATTTTAAAACTGAAAAAAACACGGGTAAGGTCCGTATTTGCATAATAAGTGAGACGATCGGTTTCTTTTTTGGTCGCTTTAACCTCCAGCGTCACATTTGTGGTAGATATCCTATGCATGAAGTGGGAATCTAATTAAGATCTCTGTATCTGTTTGTTAAATAACAACGTTAGGAAGAGTATCTCTCGAGCGTCATTAAATTCCCGTCGATTTTCCTGTTTAAGCATTTAATTTCTTATACAGTTAAGTGCTTTCTTTCTCAGAAGGTAAAGTTCGGAAATGGGTTAGTGAAAATTGCTCCATATTTTCTTATCGGGTCTTGAATTATTTACTTTCTTGCTCTTAAAAGTTGCTTATACGTCGTCGTATACAATTAAATTCTCAAGGATTCTCCCGAAGAGTTTTGGTAATAACGTATCGCCTTTTTCATTGTCACAAGTAACATTATTTCTTCTAGGTGAACCGATAATAGCATCATACCACAAATTTGGAAATATTTTAAAGCTCTTGGGGAAGATACGAAATCGCACAGACAGGGGCGCCGATAATATCCGGTTTAAAACTGTTCCTGGAGGAATATCTAAGTGGTTTTTACAGCTGCCGGAAGCTCGCTTGCCAAGGAAGAAGATTAATCAATTAATCAATTTTAGTTTTCTAATGATATACAAAACTCCAAGATTGAAACCTCACATTTTGCTGCAGTGCCGAATTTGGAGATTTCATTCCGACCAATTGCATAACTATAATTAATGATTTAAATTTGCAGAAAAACTCGTCAGATTGAGCTCTTGAAAAACGTAAAGTTTGACATCGGTCTCATTTTTCCGATGTCGGGAAAAAGCAGTTCATTTCCAAAACTTTAAATTCCCTAAACCCCATAAACATCATATTTCTGGCTTTATAGTGATACTTCATGAAAAAAAGAGCAGCGTTACAAATGAGGAGATCATGCTCCTTCGTTGACTGACGATTAACGTACATTAAATAAGCGCCCGTACGAAAACAAAAACCGTCCTTTTATGAGATTTTGTTTCCTATAAGTTTAAAAATCAAAAATTTTACAAGTTTTAAGATTGGGCATTGAGAGAATGCATTTCGACGTTTTTGTAATAAAATTGGTGCAAAAATAATATAATAAACATCGAATGTAAAATAAAATATTTTGTCGGACAGACAAAAAGTGAAGCTTTTTAGCCCTTAGGAATGAATTTTGACTGTTATAATTCAACAAGAATATATGCATAAAAGGTTCCCGGTTTTAACTAACGGAGCCAAGGCTTTATTAGAATCTCCGCTTTGACTTTAGATTTATATTATATAACTTACCAAAGTGGACATTATTTGGTACATTTGTTAACATTCATTAAAATTGTAAAAGCTTCGCTGTAAATATTATCGCGTTGAAAGCTCTAGTTGGCTGTATAAGATAAAGGAAAATTAAACTAGAAATTATATAGAAAGGATAACGCTCTCTCCTCTCCTCTGCTCCTTTATTTTAATTTCAACAAATAATCCCTTTTTCATTCGGAACTTAACGGGTATTTTAAGGATTACGCAAAAACGGCATTCGGTAGGTACTTCCATGTCTTTGGAAAATTATGGTTAGGTCGAGGGCGTTTCCCATAAATATATGGGTGAAACTTCCGCACGTTGCGATCGCGGTCGTGGCGCACGCATTGCCCGGGGCCGAAGCAAAAGCTGCACCTCTTCCACTACTACTATAAGGCTATACGTTACAAATCTAGCTTAATAATCGTACCCATTCTTATCTCTTTTTTTTCCCCCTTTCGAAAACGGAGCGGGAGCGAGGGTGGAATTTTTTGCATTTTTTTGTTAATTGAAAAAGCATTCGAAATGAACATAACAAAGGCAAATGGTCTGAAACCCTACCGCGATAATCAAAAGGGTCGCGCGCGCGATTGAAGAATCGCATTAGAAATCGATGCACGTCTCTCAAGCAACTGCGAAGTGATTGCGACAGGGGGTTGCGAAAAAGGGTTAAACAGTGGAACTCGAAAGGATTAAGTTTTGCATCAAAGATTTTAGTTTTAATACACCGCCGCCGCCGAGAGTTTCAGCGGCGCTGGCCGTCGCAAAAAAGAACGAAGAGAAAGCGCGGACCTTTCAATAGTAGGTAGTAAAATGCAATGGACGGCCTAATCAATATGCAGCTCCACGATAACAATGGCTAATGCCGTTCAGGTATTCAAGAATTCCAAATGGGGAAGCGAACTAATTTCAATATTGAGTTATGAAATAGTTCTTTTATTCCGCATCGATTTTCTTTGGCTGTGGAAGAAACAAATTTGAAATGATTAGCAATTTTTCTTTCTTTTCGAAAGCGGCGTTCGAATATTAGCACGCGTGCGGTTATTCATCATACGTCAGACGTTTTCGAAATGTATTATCCTATGAAATATATAGAGATATCCAATCCAGATAAGTAACAAATAGCTCGAACATTTTGCAAAAAGCGATCTACTTTCGTCGGTATATAATACAATGACGCTGTCAAAGGAGAAGAATGGCGTCGAGAATGAGAAACGATATGGCCGATGCGTTCTCCTTAATGCGAAATTTGATACCCTCACGTTAGGGACGGCCGTTCGCAAATTTGGCAAGATCAAATCCGTCGTTTTAATTTGCGCGCGCGGAAAACAATTTAACTAAAGTTTTGTTTGTTGTAAAATCTCCTTTATTAATACGTTAGGATTTCTGACGTTGTTTCACATAGATGAGTAATTTCCCAACTTTTTCAATTTACTTGCAAACCCTTGTCTGAAATTTGAATATTACGCTTACACCCTGTCTAATTTCATGCTAAACATCGCTTTTGTATGAGGGACATTCTTTAAGCAACACAAATAATTTTAAATTTAATTATCTTCCGACGTCTTCCAAATTCCCTTACTACGTTACGTGCGAGTGTACCTTTCACTCATTCATAAATGTAGCTTAGCATCCGATCTCTTCGCTTCTCAATGGAAGACTGATTTGCGTATAAATTCTCTATTGTGCACTAATTTAACATGGTCCTTCCAACCAGATATTTACTGATCCTTTGAGTAATTCACGTGGATGTCTTGTTCTATTCGCCTGTCAGTTATCCCTTCAATTTTTTTCGTATTTATCTTATCCGTTTCTTTTTCATTTTCTACATTCAATTTCATTCGTTTTCAATGTTTTTTTCAATTTGTCATATCAGATTGAATTTAGTCCTCTACCCACTTAAACTTCTTCTTTCGAACTCTTTCCTTTTTTACGATTTTACTTCCAAAATGTTCCTCTCCTTTTTTGTTAAGCTCAGAATTGTCATTCTTGCATTGCGCGGAATAGTTATAACGTTCATAAAATTCATTCCCAACACCCCGTATAATTTAACGTCAATTTTTTGCATTTTTCACGCTTCTATATTTATTAATTGGTATCGACAGTCTTAGTTACCGTGGATACACTAAACAAAATGGGACTTTCGTCTTTTCAACATGGAAATAGGCTTCCAAAATTAGTATCACTTTTCAAAAAAACAATTTTCATGCTTTTTTGTCGGAATAATCGCCTAAAAATATTCGAAAAGTGGTCGAGTGTGTATCAAAGGCCAGTTTTTAGCGCATTTTTATTGTAAATCTTTTTATCTCACTTTAGTCGGCTGACAGGCTGGCAGCAAATGAGGACCCGTAGCTTGTAGAAAGACGAGAAGTGTACGTGTATCTACCGAGCGGCGGAATTAACAACTTTAGAGATGGGGACTACATGATTTGCGGTCGGCGACATCTCGGCACCATCCCCGAGCGTGGTTTACTAACGTGGTGATTTTTTTCGTTTTTTAGAAAAAAATATGTCGTTAGCTGTTCAGAGAATATCAGTGTGTGCGTCGGAATAATTTTAACGATTTCTTTGTTGTGACCAGTATATTAAAAAATGAAGAATTTCTCTTCACACCCCTTAAATTTATTTTAAAAAATGTGTAGGGTTCCTCCACCACTCAATCTTTTTTTGACATATTAAATTGTTATACCCTGTAAGCAAAGCTCACATAATCTTTGCCTATTTTTATATAGGTTTTCAATCGTTCTATTTTCCATATTCAAAATAAGTCTTCCCCTCAAAAACCTGTAACATCTCTTCTACACAAATAAATTCTTCATTAATCTTCAAAATCGTTTCCTTTATCATTTTTCGTAGTAATTACCGTTTATTCGACATGACTGTTCATATTGATTAATTTTTACTTGTTTAAAAATGTCCACCATTTTCACTAAAATCGATTTTCGGATGTTTTTGAAAGTACTTGAGGGACATAAGAAACCGTACGTACTTCTAGCTGTTTTTTGGAAATTGTCTACAGATTTAAACCTCCTTTTCAGAGCTGTTAAGATCATTTCCAGGGTTTTCAAGACATGCCCGTTGCAGAACGTTGTGGATTTTTTTCGTAAAACCTGTTATCACTCTGGAACGACCCCGAAAAGTTCGTAAACAGTACACGAAGCTCAAAAAACCACCTAGCCCGTTTCGGAAACCCACAATTTAACTTATAATAATTGCAGATCCAATTCCAATTTATCTTAAAATTACATGTCAGTTCTGTTGAAAAGCTTGATAGAATTGTTACTTACAGAGTTGATTGTAAAGTTATATGTATGTAGTAAAAGAAAATTCAGATTCTGTATGGAAATTATTATAGTTTTTCGTTTATTTTCCCGTCAAATTGAATTTTCTTTTTCTCATATATTTCAAATGCTTTGTCCCTTTTCTGTTTATAATTCGCCCACTGATAATGTATTTTTTTCTTTTCTCATTTTCTTCTGTCGCTCACTTTATTTTCAATCGTCGTATTTTGCTGATTCCTTCTCATTAAGTAGCGTTTTTTTTCTTTCTTTTCGTTCTTTACAGTTTCCTCTCTTTTATCCTCATCAACTCGTATTTATTTGAATAGGTACGCCCATAATTGCTAGTTGTAACAATATTCTTGTTACACCCAAATCTCCAATACGAACCCAACATTCACTTATAAGTTATAACCACGTTTTTATCCGATTTTGATCCTAAAGAGATAAAACTGAAGGCTATAAAGTACAATTTTTCTTCGCCACATTAACCTGCTTAATGAAATTACGAATACGCCTGAATTGATTATGGTGATCCTTCATCTAGTTATTAGAAGAGAGGGAAAAAACACACTGCCGCCGCTGCTATTCGACTAAATAAGATTGAAATCTCATGCTAATTAAAACAGTAAAATTCAATTACGAGGAATAATTTTTAAAAACTTGCGCGCTATAAAATTACAAAATTGGAATTTCAAATATTCCTCGATCTGGGTTAGTACTTGTATATCATTAAGGCATCGAGCGAAAATAGCTAAGAATGTGTTGTTGATGCACGCTAACGATCGCACTTCAATAGCTTTTACATTAATTCAAGTGCACCCGGGTCACTAATTAAAATAGCCGAGGCGTCGGACGCACTTTTTCAGGCGGCTTAATATTATGTCGTACAAGTTTCGCAGACGCCATCACCTGCTACGCCAATATTCATAAGGTTATCTATTGAAAGTTATTTTCAGAGAAACGCGCCGGGGACGATGCTAATCTCGATTTCCTTAATTCGACGTCTCCGCTTTCCACCTACATCGCAAATTATTTTTAATTACCGAGATGTAGAGAGATACTCGAGTTCCAAACTGAAAATGACGAAATGTCGATGATGCTCGTTTCAATTTGTATATACCGATAGGTTTCAAAATACCTCTAAGCTGTAGTTTCGTTGAATAACGAATGATTACTTTAAGGGTGTTATTTTTAAAGCCCGTCTGATCACTTTAAGGTTTAAAGAATGTATGTATAAAAGAACCACGAATATTTTTTATTATTGTTTTCTTAAGTGATCGATTTCGGGTTTTTTTATATACCCATCATCAGGCTATGCTAAAAATTACGTGCTAATGCCTTTTGACTCTCCGTAAAGGTCCACTGGTTTTGAAACCACAACTTTTGTTCTGAAGTTTAATAGCAGATCTATTATAATTAGTCTAGGCGATAGTCATATGACTGCTTGCAGTTGCAGGAAATCAGGTAAACCTTCTTTACCGGATACTTAGGACACACGAGAGAATATTATAATCGTATACATAATTATAAACATTTTTTTGACATAATGCTTCTTGTTGTAGGTCTGAAGTGTAATGAACTCTGTGTCCAGTGTCATGGAGCATCGTACCTAAATGCCACGTCGTCTCTTCAGGGTACCCATGCATCAGGTAAAGCGGAAGACGAGAACTACCAGTCGGTAATCTCAGACGACCCACTACCACTAGAGGACGTCGAAGAGCCTGAAGAAGTGGAATCTGCATCTAGTCTATAACTTTTGATTGAGAAGTCTGATCCAAAAAGTACGAATTGATTTGGATTCTACGCACACAAATTAATAAGAAAAAGTGTTTTCCCCGGAAATTTTGCTGTAGTCGATTTTTGGTAAAAAAGGAAGGTTATACACTGCCTTTTTTTGAGCCCA
The DNA here is from genome assembly GCF_008802855.1 of Photinus pyralis. NCBI lineage: Eukaryota > Metazoa > Arthropoda > Insecta > Coleoptera > Lampyridae > Photinus > Photinus pyralis. The sequence continues at coordinate 35,423,371 of NW_022170738.1, read as the reverse complement.
GAAAAAAAAATTGTCTCAGGTCGACCCGGAAACAATTTTCTTATAGAATGTGGCCTGTAGAATCCATAATTTCAAACAGTTCCAAGATTGGGCTACTAGTTCAAAAGTTACAGCCCTTTGAATTTTTTTTCAAATTGGTTTCTACTCTATAACTTTTGATTGAGAAGTCTGATCGAAAAAGTACGAATTGATTTGGATTCTACGCACACAAATTAATAAGAAAAAGTGTTTTCCGGAGAAATTTTGGTGTAGTCGATTTTTGGTAAAAAAGGAAGGTTATACACTGCCTTTTTTTGAGCCCCGAAAAAAAATTGTCTCAGGTCGACCCGAAAAAAATTTTCTTATAGAATTTGGCCTGTAGAATCCATAATTTTTACGCCAACTCTTCAGTTACCTATCTCGTATGAAATTGCACGAAGAGCATTTTCAGCTAAACATATTTCATCTAGCCCTGACGGTCGCGATATTTTTGCAAAAAGCCACGAAAATTGATGATTTTCGCCGCTTTTATGAATTTCCTAGGCTAAGAGGTACACCTAGGCTAACTTCTGAGTATCTACCTTGTATAAAATTTCCCGAGAAATATTTTCAGCTAATAATATTTCATATAGACCTCATAAATCGCGAGATATCAGCCAAAAAGAGCGAAAACAGGGTTTTTGGGGGATGGTGGAGTGGCTGGAGCCTTTAGCACAGGGTCTGGAGGGTGGGATTTTTAAGATGTTGTTTTTGACACTTAACTGAACATAATCCACCATTTTTTTCTTTTCCACCTCAAAATGTCCAGTTTGCCAATTTTACAGTCTCTATCGCCTAGACTAAATGCCTAGCGATCCAAGGAGAATTTCATCATAAGTAGACTCACCCCATCAGACCTTTACTCTGGCTGGGTTTAAAATTTGATACTTGATACTTTGGCATATGCCTGGCGTATCCGCCTCTCCCAGAGTTTAGTCAACTGTCGTGGGGATGTGTCTCTGGTAGGGGTGCTGAGTGATTCTGGACCCGAAAGGTACGGCCTTAGCTTCACCACTGGAATATCTGCATTATAGTCCGGGCGAAAAATTCAGTAAAGCGCATTGTAAGGTTTCTAACGAAAAATCGTGAGACAAAGAATTTTAATGTGTTTTTAGGGTAATTGCACACTGCTGAATCCGATTTTGCCTGTCACCGCCTAGAATTCCGACTGGTAAGGCCTCAAATCAAGATGGCGGTCAAAATGGCGACTAAAACTCACTTTATCATTTTTAACAAAAATGTCGTCATGATTTTTATGTAACACATACGTTTTTCCACTTACTACTATTTTATGAAAAATTTGGAAGCCAACAAAAATTAAGATGGCGGTTGAAATGGCGCTCCAAATACCGAGTTTTGTAGTAGTCTTGATTTAGTTTATTTTAAGTGAGCAAAAGAATTATAATTTGCTTGAAAAGTGCCTGCTTAAGTGAAAAAGAAATACAATAGCTTTATTTACACTTTTTTAAAAATGGCGAACAAGATGACGGGGACAGTATCGCGCTTAGTTTGACTCTTCGTGCGCCATATATAGAATTACAATAATTTTTATTCGTTCAAATTCATTTATTTATTTTTATTTATTAATCATATTATTTATCACTGTATACTAGTTCTGCATAAAAAAATAAATCCAAAACAAAACAAAATTTTAAAAAATTAGAAATGTGCAAAAACATCAAGACAATTGATTTTAATTTTGCTGATGTAATTTAATAATTTTTATATCACGACCGGTGATATACCGACGACTGTTTTGCAAACCTCAAAACTGATACTCTTTGGATGACGTGAGTGTTTTCGTTCCGGAATAGATTTTTTCGCCTTTCATTTGCACTTAAAATAGTATTCCAGTCAATTAATTGCAAACTGGACAGTTTTCCGAAGCGTTTGATGGGCACAAAATACGTGCATTTGTCCAAATGTCGTCCTCATCACTTTCATCGTCACAAGGTGCAATAGGTGCCATGTTCAAAGGCACTTCAAAGGTGGTAGGTAATAATTAGCTTCCTAGGATGCGCTAGGTGGCTATTGCGATTACCATTTTTTGGACATGTTAAAATTTCACTAAATATCGACGTTTTAGATCATTTTAAGCAACTTTTAAAAAACATTTTTTTCTGAAACTACTTTCATCTCTAAAAAGGGTGAAGAAAATGTGATTTTCTTCTCTAGTAAGGAAAGTAAAAAACAAATGCCGCTTTAATATTAATAATCACATTTAAATTTGAAGCATATACCCGTATTTCTATTGCTATGTGTCAAACGATAATTTTTCAGTTTTGATTGTAGTTAGAAAGTGTTTTTCAACTCCCTTTGAATTCGAGTTGAAAAACTCCACTTTCTTCTCTAGTTGTACAAATAACATGTATAACCTACAAAAATTGTGGCAGGTTTTATTTTAAAAAAACTGAGAAATGTCCAAGTTAAAAAACTAAACAAATTTTTTTGCTAAAAACGGTTACTATGATTTCGTTAAAATTTTGCAAATGTACATTAGGCATAAAAGGATGTAAAACTGTCAAAAACTTTTTTTAATATCTACCTCTACCTAAGGATAAGTTGTAAAATTTCATTCTTATTCACATAAATACCGGCGATTTGGGAACGTTTTTGATTTATTTTTTTCGAACATTATTACTAACAATGGTGGATAGGCAAACTCATTTTAACCAATTTGTACCACCCTCATATAAAAAAATGCAAATTTTTTCTTCGCAATTAAATAAATCAGTTAACCCACGCCATTTTGATCGCCATCTTCATTTTTTTTGGCTACACATTTTTTTATAAATTAGTAATAAATAGTAAAACGTATGTACTAAATAAAAAGCATGATAATATTTTTGTTTACAACAAGAAAAGGATCTTATAGAGAGTTTTAGTCGCCATTTTGGGCGCCATCTTGATTTGGGGCTTTAGCAGCCGGATTTCGAGGTGATGGTGATAGGAAAAATCGGATTCAGCAGTGTCCAATTACCCTAAAAACACTTGTCACCAAAATGTCTCAAAATTTGCCGTCTCAGTCAAATTGTATCGGAACAATTTGGGACGACGAAATATAGTGTGACTCTTACCATCATTACTTATTCCCTTATATGTTACACTAGTTGTTTTTTGCTGGTATTGCGTGACTGGACGCGTATACCGCAATAAGAATTACGATCCTAAAATTCGAGCATAAATAGTTTAACCCACACACACATAGCAAACGGTATTTCTCTTCCTCAAAGAAAAAAAAAATGTCATTATATAATTACGTTTCATGGGAAAGGAGGACGATGATGCGATGCCAATCGGGCAATTAGTTCCCGTTTCGTCCGAAAAACAGTGCGACAAGACGTCGACTTACGGCGTTAATTAAAAGTTGTCTCGTCTAGAAGTTCCATATCTAACATTAGTATGCGCTGCCGCAATTACCGATTTTTATACAGCTCTTCTCTTCCGTCTCGCCTAATTGCCGTAATGCAAACTATTCACGTTCTCAAAGGATTCTTCTTCTTTGCCTTTCGAATTAATCGAGCTGCTATGGGTAACTTACCCTGGCGGTAGTCTTGCCTTGATTTCGATATTCGATAAGCTCAACCGAAACTAATCATACACGTTTGATTGTACGTTTCTCCTTAAAAACTTTCGCGGCCATTACGTCGACTCGAAAAAGACATTAAAACGAAACTTTCGATATTAGGATTGATGACGAAAGCTTTTAATTTAGTAGGTGAGTTAGTTCGATGTTATGATCGTTTCGTTCACAAAAGCTAATTGAATTTCGAAACTTATTTTCTTGCTATTTTTCTTCATTAAGTTATTCTTTGCAACAAATTAATCTATTTTGTTGACGTTTCCTTGTTGCAATACTTTTTAGCCAAAATCGTCCTGAAACCTTCATTTTCATGTCCACTTTCTGTCAGGAAATTTGAGTTTCCATGACAGAGGCAGAGCAGACTACGTTTCCTGCCGCTTGTCACTTTACTGGCCGCAGCAATCACTTTCCGGCCGCACTGTCACTTTACCGGCCGCATTTGTGACATTTGTAATGTCTATAATGACTCTTGTCATCACTGACAGATTGACATTAATCAAAAGTTTTATATACAAATTGAAATTTTATATCAAAATACGATTTCGGGTAAAATTTAATACAAAACTAGTCAGTAAAATGACACTACTTGACTCGGAATGTGTCATTTTCCTGACTTTTATGTAAATAACTATTTTGCAAATGATATCTAATAGAAGTATATGGCGACGTTTACGAAGTGCAGCGGGTGGTTTACTAGTAGGCTTCTAATTTATATTTAAGAAATAAGACAGAGCTTGTTTTTAATCTTAATACTCGTACTATCCACGAACTATAAAGCTCTAACAAACTTTGGATACTCTGCTAGACTCTTAAAATCTCATAACCACTCTCAAAAGAATCTGAAAAACAATCAAACATTCTTAGACTCTTGGTGACTGTTCATTTGGAACAGATTCCCACGTTATAACCAGGAATAAAATAAGATTAATTATGTTTAGAAGTAAAAATAAGGAAATGCCGCCAAACATGGAACCGTTACTACACTAGGAAACCAAAAGCAAACGATTCAAAACAACAGGAAGGCACTCTTGACAAGGACGAGTCGTCGGCAGTTCCTAACAAACAATACCTATATTAAACTAGGTTATTAAGAACGCAATTCTGTGATATAAATAGCATGTAGTTCTTACAATAACTATTATCAGTTCCCAACTTTCAAAGTGTGTAACTCGTGTGAAGTACTGAGTTTCTGAGATACCAGATAATTTTGTATAAGATTCGCTTGGGAGAGCTAAGGATTTACGACCTTCAGATCTACAGTGACTCTTTTAAAGATTAATAAATATCTTGAAAACCTTGACCTAAATTAAATTGATACAATTGTTGCGTTCTCCGCGTGTATATTGTCTATAAAAGTCTATTTAAAAAAAATCGCTGAAAGCAACTGATCTGCCACACTAAAAATGCGCATATTCATTTTGAATTTCAAATGGATTGTTTCGAATTCTCAAGACACTCATTTTTCTTTAATTTTCCTTCTTCAATTACTACTACACTTCCTTCGCGAATTCTACCTAAATTCTTCTTTAACTGCTGTTTAAAATACTATTGAATTCCTGTTAAGTGAATTCAGATTTCCTATTAAGTTGCGTGCGTCTGTATTCCTAATAAATTTCTCTTGTCCTTTTTGAATTTTTTCTGAGCTTTAAATTCCTTTTAGATTATAGTTTAATATTCTTCTTCAACAGTCGCTAAATTTTCACTGTTCTTCCTAAACTAGTTTTAAACTGCACACACCCTCCTGAATTCTCCTAAATTTCATCTCGAATTTTTGAATCCTATTTCTGCACTTTACACTTTATAGCATAGTATATAAACTGAAAGAAAACCTGTAAAATAAAGATGAAGAAAATTAAGGGAACAGGTCCGAGTAGAGAACATAATGAGTACAAGACATCATTAGAGTACCATAAAAAATAGAAAGAAAAATAAAAGTGAAGCCAATTAAATTAGTTAGTGTTAAATCTCCCATTATATAAGCGAATGGGAACGAAATCGTTATACTGTCCTTAAAAGTTATGGTAAGACTTTCACAATGCAAAAGCAGGAAACATAAAAATTTTGATGATAGTTTGATATGAAAAGCTGAAACTTAGCGAAAGGCAAAAAAGTATATATATGAAAATAAAATTTTATACAGATGATATTTTTTGTACTGAGCTGGCTGTAAAACCTAATTTTACGAGAGTTTTAGGTTTCTTATACTCGAAATGAATGAAATGGAAATAAGGCGCCCCACTGTTCTGGTTGGAAGACCGGCAAATTCTTATTATACGTATAGTACATCTTACAAAGTTACTTTAATGAATTAGAAAAAAGCTTGTTATCGGGGAATAATCTCGAATCCATTTATTAATTAATTTGTAAGTAGAAATAAGAACGTATTAAGGAGAGAGATGCGAGGGAACGATAAGGGGAGGGAAGAATGGTCAGTATTATGTCCTCTACGCACGTAAGTGCCAAATTTAGTAACAAAGCGTAAAGAGAAAGTTCGTGTGTTGTCAACATAATTTTTCGGAATTTCGGGTTTAATTAGTTTTGATAATAAACCGTTTAGGAAGTTTCAACAACGTTTATTAATTCATTTATTTATAATTATAATTGCATTGTTCGAGGGGGTTTAATTTAAAAAAAAAACGTCGAAAGTTACGGCGCTCGTAAAGAATTTCCTCCGTCCGTAAAAGTTCGGCCCGAGCGCAAATATTAGAAAAGTGTAAGATGAACGCGTGCCCGTAAAAACGATAAAAACCAAAATTGAAATTCGACGTTTCAAAAGCGCTAATGGGCTATTGCCGTTTTCAAGTTCTGGCAAAAGTTTTTTTTTCGTCATATTTCAAAGCGCCGTTTTAATTTCGATGAACGCACAAACTTATGCCATATTGACATACGTATCCATAGCATAAAGTACCTTTCGCAAAGAAAATCGCTATCCGAAAATTGCCTATATATTTTATGCGATCAAAAAGCAGCGCGAATGGGTACTAAATATGCCTTGTAGGAGAATGCAGAATGGCTATTGAATTAAATATTAAAAATGGAGCACGCCTGAGGTGTCGTGGCAAATTGGGTATCAAAGTTTTATGCAGATTTTATTCTTATTGCCGTTATTTCGGTGGAAATCGCTCAGGAAATGACTTACCAATATCGAGGTGTTTAATTATACGCTGTTGAGTACATACCTGCAACAAAGAAGAATATTATTAGTGTGTGAAAGATTAAATCAAATTATTTGGCAAACCAGGGCGTGTCTTTTCAAGCCCCTTGGGCCAATAATTTTGTTTTCATGTTAATTAATAAACAAATATGAAATTAATAAAAATAAAACTTTCTCGTACTCAGCAATTTCTTTCCATTAAAACTCAAAAAGGACATCTATGTATACTTTATTTAGAGCTTCGGGGATCCTAGGGTCGGAAAAATCTCAGTTCGTATTTATAAAAAATGTACCCAATTTTCGAGAGAGCAGCTTCCCAGCTCAAACCAAAAATCGCGCTTTTGGAAGAGTATCTTAAAAAAATCGCAAATGTAGGGAAAAAACATTTCCCACCAAAGTTTTTAATTTGCCGATGTAGAATAAGAATATTCAATAAAAAGTACTTTTTACTTGAAAAAATTGGGTTATCCTCTACCGTACAATTGACCCTTAAGAGACAGTTACGTGAAAATGTGCTTAGTGGCATCCTCCATATGAAGAACATTTTTTATGAATAATTTTTTATAACCCCGCTGGCTTCCGCAGTAATCGACTGCCTCAAGATATATGGGACACCCTGTATATAAATTAATTAAGTCACATTCTAATATAAGATTAGGAAACTGGTAGTCGCCACTCACAAAAGACATGGCTGCTCTACGCCAATGCGTCTTTTTTATGCAGGTGCAGTTAAAGCTCAATAAATCATCCCCTTGAAAGGATTACTATTTGAAAAAAAAACTAATAAAAAGGCTAATAGTTTAGCCGCTAGGGGGCGTTTCTCGAATTTAGTCGATTTCCTTAATGCCCTTTTAAACAATAAACCTTAATTGCCGTTTTAAACCATCCTGCCATCATTTGTTCTCCATCAAAACCTAGATGCCTACAATTAAAAAATTTAATGTATAAAATGCAGTATTGCACATAATATTTAATATAAATATATGTGATACATCAAAATTTAGGAAATTTTACGCTCTTTTCAAAAACTCCAACATATACAGGGTGTCTTACATTGAGTAGGATAACATGGACATCTTTGTTATTATTATACTTACAGATTCGGTTAAATTGGAAAGTTGTTTTTGATGCTAATGGATATTCCGATTTGATATTTTGAAAAAAATCAATCGTTTCGTAGATATAGTTGAAAAAAAGTGAAAATCGCCATTTTTAAAAGTTTAAATATTTTAGTAACAACGAGAGCTATCGAAGAAAGTTTCAAATAAAAGTTGCAAAATTCGATGGGATAAATTCAATGGGTGTAGAAAAACTTTATCAAAATGGCGATTTTCGAGATAATGACATCAACTTCATTATTTTAAATGGACGCCATATTGGATTTTTACCTCACTCGATAAAGCAACAAATTACAAAACCAGTGATACCAAACACTTAGTATTTCATTTGAGAATCAACCTTGCCTTTTGCCTTGAAGTTTACAATGTATTTCTTATGGCAATAATTCCATGGCCCTGTCGATGGAGATTATGCGAGACAATAAACAATAAAAAACAATAAAATTTGATTTCAATCACAACCAGCCATGGAGTTATTGCCATAAACAGTACACTGTAAACTTCGAGCCAAAAATTCAAAGTTGATTCCCAAATCTTTAGTATCACTGGTTTTGTAATTTTTTGTCTATCAAGTGACGTAAAAATCCAATATCGCGTCCATTTAAAATGAGTAAGATGATGTCTATATCTCGAAAACCGCCATTTTGAAAAATAATTTTCTACATCCATTGAATTTATCCTAGCGAATTTTGCAACTTTTATTTGAAACATATCTCTGTCTGTTACTAAAATATTTAAACTTTTAAAAATGGCGATTTTCACTTTCTTCCAACTATCTACGAAACGAATTATTTTTTTCAAAATATGGCACATTAGCATAAAACTACACAACTGCCAATTTAACCGAATCCGTAAGTATAATAATAAAAAAAAAGATAGTCATGCTATCCATACTCAATTTAAGAAACCCTAGAGTGGTCCATATGAAATAAATATAGTTCAGGGTCGTATAAGAAAAACCAAAAACCCTGTATAAACCGTGTATAGCAGTGGATTTTACATAAAAAAGTGCTCCTAACAAAGATTCTGCCAAAATCAATTATCTTTAATAATAAGAAAGTTATGAGGCATTAAGGGAATCGACTAAATTCGAGCAACGCCCTCTAGCGGCGAAACGATTACCGATAGCTGAATTCTGTTTGCAACAGTTTCTATAAGAAAGTGTCCAATTTGGACCACCCTGTACAATCTAGAAAAATTATACTAGTGCCAAAATTTAAACAGGTATTTTCAAAAATTTTTCACAAATAGAGGCAACTTTGCCACCGATATTGAACCATCCTGTACACTACTAAAATGTTAACCAAATCAAAATAACCGTTTTTCCGAAAAAATATTTTAGTTTTTTAACTTGGACACTTTTTCCCTCGCTTTTTCCTCAGTTTTTTTTTGTAATTGGCACATTTTTTGTAAGTTGTACACAGAAAAATAGCGTCTTCGGAGAAGTTTCAATTTAGTAGTATGACTCTGGAGGGAGTTATTTACGATTAAGCACAGAGTTAGTTCGTTTTACGTGCATTTGCGTGCCTCAGTTATTTTCTTTTTACGCACCCTATTGTAATTGGAGCTACCGGAAGAAAAAGATTATTGCATGAATGATGAAATTGGTGTTCCCTTAAATACCATCAAAAATTGTCCTGTCATGGTCGCCAAAAATATTGTGACTACCCGTCTGGAACCCAGACACTAGCAATTGATGGTCGCGAAATCAAACTTGAAGGTCAAAAACTCTTTTATTATTGCACTATTGACACATACTTACTGTCCAGAAACTGCTCCATTAAAATTAAAAGTCTCTTACATGGATTATTCATGGAAGATCAACATTAGAAAATTGCATAGCACCACAATTTCTGTCATGAGGAATCGTTTGGAATGTAGAATGGTACTTAGCCGTTTAAATTCGGATTAGTACCACCTAGTTGAATGGAAGTTACTTGTGTAATTTCTGAAGTGGAATTCACAATTTTCATGGTAATATAAAGTATTCCCTCTATTCAGCAATCTAACTACTAACAGTTTTGTTTTGGCAACATAATTGGATCATATTCAACCACTTTTCTAGCGAGCGAAATCAAAATTGAACGTCCGGAGTAAAATATGTATAGAACACATTGTAGGATTTAATATTTTACTATTATTGCAAAAGTAATTTCTCTTCCAATTTCCCAAAGGTAATGCGACCTTTCCATTTTATAAACTGGATATCCACGACATTAGTGCATTTAATTTACTCAAGTAACATAGAGAGAAAGAGGATCCAATTTCAGTAGTGCATCTTTATGTCACGAAATGAGCGCATGTCTTGAATGGGATCGGAATTGAACTCGATTGTACTCATTTGTTATAAGTTTTATTTCATAGAGTTTCCACTTTTATGTCGCGTGTGCACACGTCGCATTCATATCGGGAAAATCGATAATCTAAAAATGTCCTTACTTTGCAGATGTTTACATTAGCCGTAAATCTTCCGTGCCAATAACATCTATTTTCCAACTACCTATCAAATATGTTCTTATCAAAAACCAACATAGAGCATGTCTCCACAAAGAAAACCACTCAAATGGAAACTTTAATGTCGACTCGCTGCGCTTAAATAACTAACGAATATCATAAAAGTTTTCTTACCTCGCGAATGTTACAAACTTGATAATGTTATTGGACGGATTTGAACGTAACCTAAGTAATTAAAGGGTGGAGTAATCGATTCGCTAGAAAGTTCCTTTTTTTCATTTTAAGGTAAACTCTGGTTTGAGAATTATCAGATTGATGATTAACCTTTTATATTAATTACCCTAAAGAGCATAATGGAAACTTCTATTTATGTTTAATTAGCTTAATTCTTAAATCAGTACGATAACACTTGAAAATTCGATTCTCAGTCCCATCCCCGTTGTGTTGTGTCGACAAATTTCGCGACAACCGAAAAGACTTGGTTTTTGTAGATTTTGCTAATCTAGATAAGTGTGCTATATCTTCACTGAGTATTAAGTTGTGAGTCACTTGAACTGAAACGGTCCTCAGGTGGAAAAAACTTTTAATTTTAATTGATAGCAGTCTGTGGAAAGTTTTTATTGGGTTGTCAAGCAGATCTTTTTTTCGATAGTGCAATAATAAAAATAAAATAAATAAAAATAAGACAATAATCCAAACATGAGAAAAACAAAACACTTGCATGAAGTTAGCAACCGCTTTTCTGCATATTTAATTTTAAGAAAGCAATAAATACGCAAAAATATGCATATAGTAACATATTGAGAGATTCCCAATAGTGAATTGTATGTCTCCATTATCAATCTGCCATTTTAGATCAATTCTAGGCAAAGAGGCGTCGGAGTGTATTATATTTTATAATAGTCGACGGATCCAAGGAGTGGTTTACGGAATTATGATAAAATAATAAAAGCTCACTTCAGGACTAAATCTATTACCGGAATACCATTAAGTTTTCCAACATTCAAACGAGACACAGTAGTTTCAAATTAGCAAAAAATGTTGGTCGGAAACTCATTATTAGAATTAAAGTCCTTGCCAAAGTCAAAGTAGATTAGATTGGTATAGAAGGATTAATTGTCACCCGGAAAGCACAACAACAACCACGCCTCATATTTTCTGTGAAATAGATTAACTCCGAAAATAGAATTTGCGTGCGGCAACAAATAATTTCATTTCTTGAACTTATTAAATTAATGTACGTACCCAAATGTCGTATGTCAAAATATAGCAATTTTTTAAATAGTTTTATTTCCTTGATATATGACGCTATCAGTGTGGTCCCGCGGGGTCGTAAATCGGAGACGTCAAAATATGAACTAATAAAAATGATTTTTGGAGAAAGTATGAGCAGTAATAAAATATAAATTAGCTGGAGTAACGTTGGGAATTAGCCTACACTCTAGAAAAATGACAATTTTGACAAAATTGCTCTCCAAACCTTTACTTTGATGTGCATTAATAGCACTTAAACACTTACTTCGGGAGTTTTTTCTTAAAACTTGACGCAGTCAAAAAACCCCAGAATTTTTCACAATAGAAAACGTTCACGTCGAAAGCTTCCCCTGTAACTGGATCTCTGGATTGAAAAATCAAGTTAAATATACCCATGAAAACTAATGAAACCGATTGAGTTATACCATATATCTTCTAACAGCAACTCTGATGCAAAAAGTATAAAAAAAGGTGCCCTTTGCGTCCTCTTTCATGGTGAAGTAAACGACACTGCTTCTGTATTTCACTCCAAAGCCCAAAGGCAAATTTATGCTTCGGCTATTCAGAAACGAGGTAAGGGAATGTGATCGGAACCGACGCAAGTGAAAAGTTGAAACAGGAAGGTGGAAGAAATAGAAAATTAATTACAAAGACCAAAGATTACTTTTTGGACAAAACGGAGAGCGCTCTAATTACAAATTCAATCCAAGGCGAAATGATTGCGCACAAACCTTTATTTGTGTAGTTTTGTAACTCCCATAGGAAATGTTTCGCAACTGTACCCTACTTAAATACCTCTGTATTCCTAAAGAACAGTAACTGAGTAAATATAATGAAATTAAGTGCGGCAAATGAGCATAATATGTTTATAAATGGCCCTACGGGAGTTGAAACCTGCCGTAAATATATTAATCTTAATAAAATATTTAATTCAGTCTCCTTTATCTAAACGCTGATGTTTTAGGAAAAGCACATTTAATTTCGTCTTATTTAGGATTATATTTGAATGTTCGGGTAAATTGTAAAGAATAATATAGCGGCGCGACGAGGACGGCGGCGGTGGCGGCGCCCGCGTTTCCCCACGCTTTTACTTTCCGGGAGAGAGTTTGTTAATTATATGTTTTTCTATTCGAATCGACGTGATTTCTGTTCAAAAGGGGGATTCGCATTCTTTTTTTGTTTGTTCTTGGTATAAAGTTAGTTATCCGCGTTGTTTTTTCGTATTATCCGTGCTGATCAAATAAAAAGTGGAGTGTTAATCGTCTATTTAACATGGACGGGGATTGACTGAAACATGTTAGCCAAACCGTTGCCATATCAAGCTCTATAATAATCCGGTTTTGAAGACACTTTGGATAAAGCTGTCTTCAGCTTGACCTTGTGCACTATGTTCATCTCTAATTGTTCACAATATAATTCCACGAAATGTGCTCTTAATAAATAAGGTTCAAAAACTTTTTTGGACTTTGCAACTATTTCGTTAGTGTTCTTATTGTTATTGTAAACCTTTTAGTTTGTACTAGCAATGTTTAGAGCATAAAGATTATACCAATAATCATTTTAAGCAGAAATTTTGAAAAGAATTTGAAATTTGGAAATCCGAAATTTCACATTTTGCCACGATTCTACAAGTCAACTTCGAAAGAGTTTCAAAGGCAAACAATTTAGCTCTAGCGAACACTAAAGCACTAATGATCGGCATAAGATCAGAGATAAGCATGTCTCCTGAGTTTAAGAGAGTCATCGTTACTCACCGCCGAACGGGTAACTACGGACGGAGAGGTTCGAAAGGCATGAATTTAGCTCTAAAGAACAACGATTAATTATTAAAGCGAACTTAATGCACTAACAAACACTAAGAAAGCACAAATGGTTAGATAAACTAGGATTAATTCAAACATGGTTCGAGAAAACGTGACGTGAGACGGAGCTGTTTTACAGGGCACTAAAAAACACTAACGATCGGCATACGATCAGAGATAAACGTGTATCCTGAACCAAAAATGGCTTTACGGGCATGAAATCGGCAATGCATTCAAGTAATAGACGGATTTTTAAAGAATAAAATCACAAAAGTTTGATAAGACAAATGAAAAATAGAGCTGGCTCTGTGTGATTTAGTTTCCTGGACATCTATTCTTCTGAATTTCTAAATAAATCCTTGTAAAAAGTGAAAAATGACGCAAATGTTACCGTGACCTATGGATAATATGAACAAAAAGATCAAGTCCTTCTTTGCGGGTCCCAAACCCTTCGGTGCTATATCCTTCCTCAGAAATGCCTAATGGTTACCACTCATATGGTAATTTGTGAAAAAGCAATGACTACTCTTGTGCGAGAGCGTAGTACCGGGAGGCCTGGGGAGTATTTAATACCCCCCCAGTATTACGAAGATTTGATATCCTTTTCGCAAAGGTTACCATGGCAGTGAAAGTAGTAAAATAAAAAAAGATCAAGTCCTCCTTTGCTGAGAGTACTGCTGGGGGGTATTCCATACCCCCATATCGCCCAGTGCTATGTTCTTCTTCAAAAATGTCTAATGGTTAGCAATTTTTTTGCGAGAAAGCACCATCGAACTGGCTCTACTCTTGTCGAAGAACGTAGTACCTAGGGGAATGGAAAAGATCCTTAAGAGAAGTCGAATTTTCTTTGGCCCGGCGATATTCCTGGAGGGTATTCCAAACCCCTCGATACTAGTTTCTGTTGGGTTGTGGTCTCTAGAGATTTTTAAGCGTAAGGCAGTACCGGGGGGTATGGGGGTATGAAATGCCTGATAGGCAAAGAAAAGGGAAGATTCGAACTATCGAAATTACCATGAAAGTGAGGAGGTCCGTAAACGTTTTGGGTGGAAAAAGTAGCACCAGGGAGTCTGGAGTGAATGGAACCCTTATTTTTAAAAGGCCGTGGAATTTTCCTTTGCCTGAGAGGTGTTCCTGAAGATATGGCGTCTAAAGATTTTTAAGCATAAGGGAGTACCTGGGATCTGGGGGTATGGAAAACCCCCAGGCAGATAAAAGGAATGGTCCTGTATCGAAATTACCATGAATGTGATGATGTCTCTAAACGTTTTGAGTGAAAATAGTAGCACCAGGGAGTCTGGAGTGTATGTGTGTTTTTAAAAGGCCGAACCCTCCATGAAAATTCGATTTCCTTTTTTAAAACTTCCATGAGGATATATACCTATGCTAGGTGTAATCAGGAAATGGAGTCTTGACTTGGGGGTATTCCATACAACCCAGACCCCCCGGTGCTACGATCGTTACACACAAACGTTTAGTCTTAGAGAATTCATTTTCAAAAAAATACTCTCGAAATTTGAACCACGATCCTGTGGAGTACGAAATACTTGTCAGGAAAGGAAGGTTCTACTGCTCTTTTACAATATCTATCATGAGGGTTTTGAAGGAAGAACGCGTTTCGAGAGAATGTAACATCAACATGAGATAACCCCCCCCCCCCTCAGAATATAAAAATTCTGTTATCTTTTCCGAAAACTATTTTTTCTTTGATTCAATCAAAATTGAATCGTTTCAAATTTTGTATTGTCTCTTATGTTCTTTCTTAAATTCTTTTTGAATCCGTTTTATTCTTTTTTGAATCACACTTGGAGTTTCTGTTGAATATCCACTTAATTCTTCACCATGTTTATTAAACATGCGGCAAAAATGTAAAGGGCTATTCCTTGCACTATTCTAAGGATATTTTGTCCTTCGATGATTTTTGATAGGGCGCTTTGTTTCGAATATACCTACGGGGCGAAAAAGAATTTCAACCATCCAATTTAGGTAATTTCAAAATTATTAACGTAGCCGTTTCTGACTGAAACTGATTCATTTGTCTATTTGACTTAATTGATAATTTGACTTAAACCCCCTGGATTATTTCCTATGGACCCACCACTTAAAGTCATTCGTTTATACTACTCCAGTGGAACATAATATGGAAGATTTGATAAGAAAAAAAAGCGCCCTATTGAAAATCATCGAAGAACAAAATATCCTTAGAATAGTCCAAGGAATAGCCCCTTAAAATTTTGCCGCACCCTGTATATCTTGAATCATTCCTGAAGTTGACTTGCATCCATTTTGGATTTACATGTTTCTACTTGAACTTTTTCAATATTGCTCCTTGAACCTCTTTTGAATTTTTTTGGATACATAACCCTTTCTTTATTAGTGTGAAGAAGTACAGTTCTGGTAATTTCTCCTTTATCGCATAAAAAAACCAGCTCTGATTCCGATAGGATTTCCTCTCTTGGTCATTCTTTGTGTTAGAAACAAGGCCTTCGTTTTTGTTTCAGTTTTTTGACCCACTCATTTAAGAGATTATGAGTTTTCTTTTTCATTTATTTTCTAAAAAGGTCAGCGTGCTCAGTTGTTGCCGACGTTGTTGCGATTTGAGGGTAAGAAGTGGCCTACGAATCGAGGTCTTCTGGATGTCAGTTTACCTTGACTCTAGATTTTCTGTTAGGGGTGGAGGGTGGGAGAATTAATTCAAGAAAGAATCTTCCTGTGGATAATTCTTGAACACGAGTTTACCAGGACGAATTTTTCAGTGGAATTGTGTAAGTAAATAACGCACTGCTTTTGTAGGCGATTAAGGCTCGAGTGAAAATCGACGGAAAAGCGCATAAACTACAAAAGGGAAAAACGGTAAGTATAGTAATTAATTGGGAGTAAAATTTATGATGGATTCTTGCATTACGGGCATCACGTTATGTGTAGGTTTTTCGCATCGCATGTCTAAAAACGCAAAACTTTTCTTTAAAGCAATTTTGATTTTAATTACGGAAGAATGTCGGAGAAATAAAGCCACACTTAAATATGCTTTATTGTAATTTCTGTTTAATGCGGAAATAATTAACCTTTGCTGTTTTTAAGCATGACTTATAATTCCCCTTTTTGTTGAGTTTTATAAGTTCAACAGTCATCAGGGAAAATCCGGATTTAATCGGCTTTTTGCAGTAGGCACTAAACGAGAAGTCTTACTTTAAAATTGCGTGCATAATTCTTAATGATAATATTTACAATTATTAACTGTCTTCCAGTCGCGTTTACGTAACTCTCGTGTATTTTTTCCCTCGCGTTTTGCTGTACATCTACATTGTTTTACAATGAAATAACAGACCTGATTGCCGCCGATCGATGTTTTCGAAAAGAAGCACGCTATCCCGGGTTAACGTCGATTGTAATCAAACATGTATCGATTTAATTTTGAATGAAACTTCTTTATTAGGGCCAACTGCTTAGATTTTCCGAAGTTCCGTTCCAGATTTTTAGTAATCAAAGCATCTGCCACCGTCAACTTGTTAATAACATATTTCATGCGACATGAATAACGACGTTCGCTCCTGAATTATTCATACCCCATCCAATATCACCGAATTGTTATAATAAAGAAAAAAAAGGTTGTTAATAAATGGACTGTATCGATTATACGAGTTCATACGTTTCGGCATACGGGGAGAGTCGGGGGCCCTTTACAATTACAACTCGCCCTCCCGCGCACACAACCCCTAAAACCCATTGAAATTCTATTAAGAGCGAATAATGCAGATTAAAAGATTAATGACAGGATATGCGATACCTTATGTACGTTTTGCGGATTATTAAATTTAATTTTAAATTTTATGCGAATTTATCGTTCGAATTAATGTTGTTGGAGAGTGGATTTTATGCGAAATAATTTTCTCCACAACGGATATTTACTTTCGATTGTGAATTTATATCAACATTTTGCATTCTCACTTCCTCAATTACAGATAAAGGGAATACACAGCTTTCTTTTCGTTTTTCGGTGCATGATTCCAAATCACAGGACTGTAGTCTTCTAGACACATGAATGCCAGAGAAGAAACTCAGTTTCAAAAACTTTGAGAAGGAACCATCTGGGCCTAGGATTTTTGACAATTTGTTCTTTTACGCCTGTAAAATTAGAATTAAATCCATAATTTAGACTAGCAATTAGTAACTAACTTTCAACAGGAATATGTAGATAATTAAAACAATAAACAGTCGCAATGAAACCCATACCTTTATCCTGGCTTTTTCTGAAGATTCTTTATAGAGAATAAAGTGGCCAAATCCATTATTAAAATGATGCAAGTCAAAAAATGTTAGAATGATTCAATTACGATTAAACTTGTTATTGAGGGGAGTGTGAGAAATGGCTCCCATTTGCGTCTGTTTTTACAACCTCGTGAAGCCTGGAGAAACTCTAGATGGTGTCGATCATTTCTGAAGGTTCACATGACCGAAATCAGGGGTTTGGGGGAACCATACCCTCGAGGTGTCTGAGCCTCCCATCGTGGCTAGATAAAGGTGTGTGAATTTTGAAAACCTCTTTTTCCACTTTCAAATCTGTTTAGGCATCTTCTGAAGAACCTTGAGCTCCTCAAATCACTGAAGCTCTCTTTGAAATTTTACTAAAAATCGTTTTTAAAAAAATCATTTTGGTTACATTTTAGAAGAACCTCCTTCGAAAGCCTTGAAACTGGTTTTAAAAGCTTTCTTAAAAGTAAGCGTCCTCTTCTAGGGAATATTACATACACTCCAGAGTCCAGACTCGCTGGTGCTACTTTTTCCGTCCAGACCCTCAGTGCTACTCATTCAGCTGTACAACCTTCCTTCCCTGACAAGTATTCTGTACTCCACAGGATCGAAATGAAAAAGTCGACAGTATTTTTTCAAAATTGAATGCTAATTGTGAAATACCCATCACCTCACCTAAGACTTTATAACCATATCCCGATTCCCCCTAACCCCCTAAGAACAGTAGGCAGTTTTTAGCATTTTTTTAGATGGGTTTTCATTTTCACCCTGTATCTTAGTAACAAAAGTAGGTAGATTGATTCTGATTGTGGTATTAAAAATCCCAATAAGCACCTGGATATCTGAGAGATTTCCACTAGTATACATGGAAGTTTTAGAAACGGCAATCGAAAATTCATTTCCTGGGCGATATTCCATACCGCCCCAGGCCTCCTGGTGCTACGTTCTCCCGAGACTTGCTCAGCTATCAAAACCTTCATGATAGATGTATTCCATACCCCCCAGCCACGACTCGATAACCATTTCCCGATTACCCCCAACATTCTTATGAGAGTTTTAGAAGAGGCAATCGAATTTTCATTTCCTGGGGGTATTACGGCATCCCGGTGTTACGCTCTCCGAAAACTCGCCTTCAAAACCTTCATGATAGATAGTGAAAAAGAGCAGTGAAACCATTTTTTCCTGACGAGTATTTCGAACTCCACAGGATCGTGGTGCCAATGTCGATAGTATTTTTTCGAAAGTGATGAAGCCGATGAGGCAATGAGATTTATTGTTAAATTTTTGCCTGTAGAATCAATAAAAGTTAAATTTCTCTTGATCCTTTTCGATTATTTTTCAAAAATTTTAAACGCGCCATTTTAGTCACAAAACTTTGCCCTCATTTAACAGCGATTTTAAACTACCCTGTACAGTAGTTCGATATTTCTTTCGAAAATGAACTTCGGTCACCTCTGTGCCCCTCAAGAAATGAAACTGTTGAGACAGGATCCAAAAATCTGAAATAAAATACTCGACTCGACTCCCCCCCCCCCCCCGGAACCTCACCTTACTTGCGAGTCATATCACGACCAAAATTATAAGTGTCCAACTACTCTTGGACGGAGGGGGGGAGTTCATCCCCATCTCAATCACACCACCCCCATACGTCTTTGTTCGCATAACTGTCAAACAATACATGTAAACTAAAACATAGCGATTAGGGGCGATTAGCATTTGAAATACGTCTTTAGGAGAGCCGCACATAAACGAGGAGAATGACGTTTACACAGCACACATACACACAAAGTCAGTTCATAAATAATTCCTATCTACCACTTGAGAGCTTTGGATAACTTAGTTGTACTAATATCGCGTTAGCAAAGCAATTTATGCTCTCCCACCCCTATAATTTATGATAAACACGTGTACTTATCCGAGATTTAATAATACATTATTCGTCTCAGTATAGGGTTGGGAAAAATGTCCGAAATGAGGGACTTCTTTGGAAATATCATCGCATGCTAGGTCTTCATTAAACTGAATTTCTGACTAGGAGGAAATCGATTAGAAAATGAAACGTAATTGCTATTTCATTTTTTAATTAATCGCGAGGCCCTCTTCGCCCCTGGCAAGTTGTGATATTGATTAAGTGACGGGGCGAGTGTGCATGCATGTAGCGGCGCTGGTGCAATAAACGCAATCAATGCTATTATTATCTTGTGATCTAAATTGCAACTAAAGGAATAATCTCTGGTGATTATTCTCCTCGTGATTATTGCCTAAGTAATAATTATACGGCGAGAGGCAATGTGTTAAGAGAGAACTAACTTTATATAGTAGTAGCGGTACCTAAACCCTTGCGAAGTTCGTATCGGAATTTCTAACCTTTTACTTCCGCTCACTTATCAGTTTATGTTCAAATTAGTTACATAAATCTAATTAGCGAGATTCGCCTTTACGACAGTTTCGAATTTTTGGTCACCACTTTATGCGGATTAATTCCGAATGTTAAGAAGCGAAACTGGCGTACTGCGTATGATTAACGACGATCTTCATCAGCGGTCTAATTGATTAGTTCTCCTTTTTAAGTTTTCGTTTAATTAAATGTGACAAGATGTTCTTTACATGTTTATCTAATGAAGCTAATATGTTTAATTGCCGCATAAGTGACGTATCAAATCGTACAAGTTTTAATGACATGAATTATGTGGTTTTTTCCGAGTATGACCGAATGGAATTTGTTAAACTGGCCCATCTTTTCACTAGATTTTGCTTTGATTGTAAAACATTGTACCTTTATTAAGAAATTTGACCTCCCGATGCCGCCACCATTAACTTAAAATTTGAAGAAAAAAATCATCACGAATACCTGCACGTTTCATAACAAATTGAATTTATCCTTACAGGGTCCTTTTGGGTTTAAGCAAGTGGAGAAGAAAAAAAAACAAAATTTACTATCAATTACATAAACAAACTCCCCCCCCCCCCCACAAATATCTCGATATTACGTTTCATTTCCATTCCCTCCCGTACGCAGATGAGCTAAATCGATCCCTTTCCTTCCCTCAAAAAAGAAAATGGAACATGGCCACTGAATAACCACCACCCTGTAGATTTTCACAACCATTGACATGACCAATGCCCTTCATCGTAACATATATTTAAATTTTGAGTTAAATATCTCAAAAACAGCGGGAGAAAAAACTTTAAGAAATCGTTAAATTATAACACATAGTCACATAAGTCAAATAATTAGCCCCTTCCGTATGTACATCATATTTAGGAACACCCTGTATATGAATTTCATAGGGATTTAGCACGAATTTAACAGACATCTTATGAGACCGGAATAGGGAGTCAATATGGGATCATGTACATTACGCTTCTTACAAATATTACTTAAAATTCAGAAAAAAATTAAAATATCGAATAATATACAAGGTGTTCCATTAAAAAAATGCAATTTTGGTGACCAACGATGTAGAATTCAAATTATTACTAACCGTTTTCAAACTTATCCGCGACCCTGTATAATATTTTGTTTATAAGCATTTTTCAACTTACTTGATGATTGATGATTGTGTTTTTTAATCTTCAATTTTAAATTATATTATTTTGAATCCGAACTTAGGTCGACTAGGTTCGAAAACGGGAAAACTGAACTTGTATTTCTTGAGCCAAGATGAACATTCCTAATTTCGAGCCGAGTCGGGGTTGCCAAAAAGTTCGGAGCGGCTCGGCTTGATGCCATCCCTAATCCTCCTCCCGAGTTTTCCTAGTCCGTCTTACAATCTTCCTATTTTCCTGCCTATTCTGGTTACTTTCCCTAGGATTCCTATTCCCGCCCCACGCAGGTCTTTCACTTAATACCTCTGTCAACGCCAATTTTGTCCTACCTGTTTTCTACTCCCTTTCTGATATGCCGCATTATATTAAAACTTATTTCCCCAATTTCTGGCTTTCTGCCATTTTTAAAATTTTTATTATCCGCCCCTTTGCGACCCAACCATTCCATTATAATTTCGATCCTTTTTCTCTACCGCAGTATCAAATTTGTATACAATCCTTAAAGATTCCTCGTATCTCGTCACATTGGTCGTTACTTTTTGTGAAATGCCCCCCCCCCCCACTCCAAGTACTTGGCAATCCTATCGATTAAAATTATGACTCCTAAAATCCCTTATCTAAATTTTTAAGTTCTTCTATGAAATATTTCACCCCACCTAAATGCAATTGGTTCAAAGTTCTGTTTTGTTCCCATTTAAATACAGTTTGCAAAAATTCTCCTTAAATATCTCATAATTCAGCAATCATTCTTCATTAACCCCCTTAGTAAATTCAATTCTTCTACCCTCTTTCAACCCTGCCATACACCCTACTCCTACCGTTACTATGCTTGTTTTCAACTCCTCACTCTTCTTTGCCTCTTATCCATTAGTATCTCCTCTCTAGAGTAACATTTCTGATCTGCTTGCTAACCTTTTTGAAATGCTGTCCGTCGTTTCTTTTTGTTTTCCTACTTCAGACGTTACCAACCCCTCAATGTCCCCACACACGTGTTTTAGCCTTTGTGCTGTTTTCTTTCTTAATTCTCTAACTTAGACCCACAACAAATAATAATCTCTACTGACCTGCTTTAAGATTCGTGGTTTTATGGTATCCCTATCTGCGACTGTTCCTAATTTTTCCTACCTAGTACCTTATTTTAGCAATTAGGCCAGATTCTGAATCTCTCACTCCCTAAAATTCCTACTTTCCTTAAAAATATAAACCCGTAGCGAATATTCTAGAAAGCCCGATATACATCGAGGCGCTAGTCATCAGCGATAATGTGTGAACGCGGATGTGACGAAATCCTTTCGGGAAAAATGATGTGTTTATTCTAGATCATTCCGAATCGTTCTAAGAACATTCTAGAACAATTGTTGTTCAATATATAGGCAATGTGTAGCGTATTTCAGTCCAGTTCCAACAGATGCGCTTGTGTTATGTTATAAATCCAACGGATAGGTATAGAAATTCAAAAAGGCAACGCCGAATGTGTTTTAGGAACTTTACCTTTTTTTAGTAATTCTTTTCATGAAATTTATTATGTTTTAAAACCTCGTTCTTATATGTAATTTGTTCTTGTTCTATTATTTTCATTAAACAATTTGTTCCTTTCAAAAAAAAAAAATTGTAAGTGATAAAATTACTGTTATAAATTAATCCATTTTAAGACTGTTATAAATTTGAGAAGAGGATGAACAACTAGAAACAGTGTAAAGATTAATGGAGCAATGGGAGTGGTGCAGAAAATATGCGGTTTGTGCTACAAGTAACGGTCCAGTAGGAATGAAAAACGCACCAATGAAAGAATAGCTATTAACATAGCAGGCCCCTTCCTAGAAACAGCTTCTGGAAACAAATACATTTTGGTGACCATTTCTGAACTGTATCCCGAAAGCAGGCCAATGATTTCGAGTATATTGTTGTTGAATAAACTTTAGAAATCTTAGGGATATTAAATATCTTAGGATAGCTCCTATTAAGTATGTTAGGAATCTGAACAGTTTGAGTCATTTTTCGTTCTTCTCTTCTTTGCTAGCTGTAGCTCCATACATTGGCCATGCAATCGCTCCCTGAAAAATCCTGTCTCCTCCTTTGGGGTATCTGTCCCGTAACCCTGTCCAATTTTTGCTTTTTTTAAGATTTGAATTACTCCCAAATCTTCTTTTTTTGCATGCATTATGTCCCCTGTTCGTTTATAATATACTCAAATAAATAACAATGGATGAAAATACACGTACTTCGCACTACATACGAATAATTTAAAAAAGAAGGGGATTACATTAAAAGAAAGCAAATTAGAACGTCTAAATTAGTGGTTGGTGCTGCGTTTGATAACCTTAAGTAAACTTTAGGCAACTTGTGGCATGCTAATTGCCCGGTAGCATGTCACCTTCCTTGCTTTAAATTTAGCATGCGATTTTTTACTCCCTTTTTGACGTACGCGCCGCAGAAAATGTAAACGTGGATCGACAACTTTTCAATTCATTTTATGTATCACGAATCTTTAGATAAACTGAATTCTCACAAGAGGTTCTCATTGTCTTTACCTACATTGGTCTAAAGAATTGGAGTTCAGAGTAGAGATGGCACTAGTATCAAGCAAAGGACTTGCGTGTCTTACTGATTAAAAAATTACGGACATGGTCAATTACAAGACACTGGGAACAGGAAAAATCTCCCAGAAAAATATGCTACGTATTGTATCTGGGATCGATACCTCAATTAATAGTTTCATTAGTTTCCGCACAATCAATTTGAGTATCAGCATGCAAGTCAAGTCGACAAAACAAATAAGAGATTAGAGGCCGAAAACTAGAACCTTGAGGTACCCCGTTCTCTAAATTTTACGTACAAGTATCGTAATCGATAAATCTAATTTTACATAGCATCGTGAAGTTACGCAATTACAAAATTTGTACCTCACGTAGCGTTTTCTCAGATTACAAGTCAAGGTAAACGCGAAATTGGTGACCATACCAAGGTCACAATAGTAGTGCATCAATAATGAACCGAATGAATGTCATCCGGTATATATGATTAAACAGCAGGCACGCAAACTTCGTCAAGTACAAATAAATTATCGCCCATTCTCGAATCTAATGTTTATTCTTGGGGGGAAGAATTCCACGCACTTTCGCCTAACGAAGTTTATGAATTTTCAAGTGACACTTGATTTAAATACCTCGCCCGCTTCTCGGCGGCGGCGGCGTATACAACTTGTTTAACTTAATTTTCGTAAGTTAACACGTACGATGCACGTAATATGACATACCTTGACTGTAATTAGACACATTAGAGACGTAACGCTTGCGCCTGTATCGCATAGAAGTTGGCAACTTGCGCGTTTTTCTCGTGTTTGTACTTTTCCCACGGCACGGAAAATTGTCATCATTTCGTAGGTCACGATCCGTTGTTCTATCAACTTGCGACATCTATAGTCGCTGCTACGTTTTGCTTATCTTGTCTTTTTCTTTTTGCAACAGTTGCTCTCATTATGACTTTGTCCTTCTTGGATTCCAACTAGAACTATTCCATACCTCCCAGAACCACCGATGTTGCATTCTCTCCTGATCACTACCATGCCAGTTTTCGGTAAAATGTCATCGAACGTAGCTCTGTATACGAAGAGTTTATTTATATGAGTACACGAATGATCCCATGATGAAAATGATGATTGTAGGGGAAGGGTAACTGAATTTTTCTTTTACTAGGAGCTATCCCCAGACTCCCCGGTGTTGAGTTCTCCCCCAAAACCGTCTATCTGACCACTAACATTCCAGCTTTCGGTAAAAAAGGCATCGAACATAGCACCATGGGGTATTGACCCCCCCCCCCATTCAAGAGAGGGAGGCAAGAGCGGCTATCCCCAGACCCCCCGGTCTTGCATTATCCCCCAAAACCGTCTACCTGACCATGGGACTACTTTCAAAGTCGATACGATACACATTTATCATTGCTTGGACATCTAGTAATCGAGTTTGTTCTTTTTTTCAAGAAAATTGGTGAATAACAGAGGATTTAGATCGATTTTAGGCAATAAAATGAAGGATGCACATTTGGAACCCATAAGCTTTCATATACCGAAAATTCGAACTCGATACGAGGTCTTCTTCCCAAGAAAATCGATATATAAGTTAACGAATTTGACACTTTTTGCCCAAAAATATTTGAGTTACCAAAAATACACATGTATGATTCCTTGGTAATCGAGTTCGATCCTTTCCCCCGTCAGTTTCCCAACAAAATTGGTGCCTAATTAACGATTTTGACCGATTTAGAGCTATAACGCTATAAATGACAAAGAAAAAAATGTTATGATTGTAGGGCAAGAGTAATTGAATTTCCCTTTTATTAGGGGCTATTCTCAGGCCCTCCGGTGTTGCATTTTCCCCCAAAATCATTCCAGTTTGCGGTAAAATGTCATCAAACATAGCACCGACGGGGGTCTGGGGGTATGGAATACCCCCAGTATACGATGAGTTGAATTTACATGAGTATGCGAATTATGTCATGGTTATAATGATGATTGTAGGGCAAGGGTAATTGAATTTTCCTTTTACTAGGGGCTAACCCCAAAAATCATCTACCTGATTACTATCATTCCAGTTTTCGGTAAAATGTCTTCTAACATTGCACCGAGGAGTCTAGGGGGCAATTAATTTTCCTTTTACTGGGGTGCGGTGTCGCAACATCCCCCAAAACCGTGATCTTGGCCACTCTAATTCAAGTTTTCGGTAAAACGTCATCGAATGCAGCACCAGAGGGTTCGGAATACTCCCCAGTAAACCCCTAGTATACGAATAGTTTCATTTATATAAGTATGCTAACGATCTCATGGTAATAATGATGATTGTAGAAAAGGTCATTGAATTTTCCGTTTACTAGGGGGTATCTTCAGATCCCCGCTGTTGCATTCGCCCCCAAAACCGTCTGTCTCACCACTCTAATTTCAATTTTCTGTAAAACTTCATCGAATGCAGAATGGGGGAGTCTGTATACAGAATGATCTTATGGTGATACTGAAGATTGTAGGGGAAAGGTCATTGAATTTTTCTTTGACCTCCCAGTATATTAAGAATATCATAATATGAGAGCGTTGCATAATCATCTTTGGAGATTTAAAAAAAAACTCTTTCCTGAACATTAATTGCCTCGTGACGGAGCGGCAAAAGAGAATTTCCCTTGTCGGCTAAAAATTTCAGAGGCATATATTACAGGGGAGGATTTTCCGTGCGAAAATTTCCGGGGGTGAGTTCTCTCGGGTAATCAATATTTGTCACGCACCTTCTTGAACGTAAATTTCGTTATGAGGGAGCACTCTGCCGAGGAAGATTTTATTTTCAATGAAAAATTAGGACTCGCAGTTTCCTGGTGACCAGTCTTCTTGGAGCAGAAATTACCTGAGCGAAAGAAAACCCTGAAATTAAGATACAAAGCCAAGCCCTCTTAACGATCAAATAAAAATTACTTTAAAGCGGATGGGGGGCATGATGAAATTCCGAGGACCAAGTGAAGCAATTACTCCTCAAGTTCTTCATCATTTTCTCTACCAAATTTTTGTAAAATTCATTGTTTCCCTCACGATCATTGGAAAGTGCCCTTAGTTTTTCGTCATCTCTTGCTAATCCTCTATCGAAATAATTGCTAATAAATTAAACAAATATAGCAAACGAGCTCCTGGGTATGGCTATAGCATGTGCAAAACCAAATTTTAAACCTGATGTTAGTTTTGCTTTTATTTAAAGTGTATATGTATGAAATTTCATTTGAATGCCTCCATAAATAAGAAAGTTGGCACTGCGCATGCGCAAAACGAAATTTTGAAACTGGCGTAAAATTTACTTTTATTCCAAGTGGCTATATATCAAATTTTATTTAAATCCCTCCATAAATAACAAAGTTGGCACTGCGCATGCGCAAAACCAAATTTTGAAACTCACGTTAAATTTACTTTTATTCCAAGTGGCTATGTATCAAGTTTCATTTAAATACTTTCATAAATAATAAAGTTTGCAATTCGGTCTGTAAATGGTCGAGATGCACAAAGGGCACTGTGAATGCTGATCGATCAGGCTCAAGTTTTGGAATTGTTTTTTATATGGCTAAAGCTATGCGCATATTGAATTTCATGCAATTCGGTTCATAACTAACGGAGATGTCAAAAGGGCCTACTTTATTTTTTGGGCTACATTGCCAATTCACGAACTCCGATCTACAAATTTGATAAAGAATCCACCTGCAAAATTTCATCGTAATCGGTCCATTCGTTTATGAGTTATCGTGCTAACGGACGGACGGACGGACGGACAGACACAACAAAATTATAAACTCGCTAGGAG